>NC_044383.1:10775504-11100709 GCF_006542625.1 Nomascus leucogenys | reverse complement strand
AAGATAAATTTGTTGGTAAATGATTTTAATGTTTTTATAATTCACATTTGGAAAATATACATATAAGATATAGAAATCCTTATTACTTAATAAAGTGGTTATAACTGCATTAAAGTGAGTATAGATTTGATAGCACTTATTAAAAATAAACTTTAGATAGACACACATTTAACTCATAGCATAGCAATGAAATAATTTCCTATGCTTTAATAAGATGCTTTATGTTAATTTTATTCCTTAAAAATATCTTACCAGTTTCATGTGCATTTTATACATTTAAGTATATTAAAGTGTGGAATCTCTAATTTGTTATGTTTTCCTATGAACATTGCTGATGATTTACATGTAGATTATTTGAAAACTTAAAAATGTACATTTTGATATATGTACTTAATACATAAATCTTTCTATGGGATCACTCTCATTTTGGTCAACTCTGTAATTTAGTGGTCTGCTAAGTACTGTGTGATATATAAATTTTAAAATTTTGGAAATCCAAAAGTAGAGTTTGGAAGTGTGTGGTTTCAAAATAGAGGTCGTTAGAGGGCAATGGGTAAGGGAATGATGATTCTTAAACTATTTCCTAGGTATAATATCTTGCCATTTTAATCCATTATCCTCTAACACTATAGTCTGTGACTTTCCTTACTTAAGTCTAGGTGGGTGCCACTTGAAATTATTTTCCCTTTACAGTTGCTTTTCAACTTATGATGGGGTTACATCCTTATAAACCCATTGTAAGTCAAAAACACAAGTTGAAAATCCATTTAATACCCCAACAAACCCACTTGTAAAGTTGAAAAATTGTAAGTTGAACCATTGTAAGCCCCGGACCATCTGTATTACACACGCACAAAAAGGAAAGAGCAGCAGTAGGAGAATCAGCCCTGAAGGGGGAGTATCAATGACTGGAGTGAGGAAAGTCAAATTTTAAAGTATGCGTTCCACTGTTCATTTATAGTAATAACAACATAAATATGGTGGTTTCTGTTCCCTTATTGATTATTAAGGAATGTCTAAGATATATATGGTTTGTTCCTGAACAGAGATCCGTTATTTTTAAACATGTCTTTTTTAAAATTTAAAAATAAATGTTCGATTTGAATCTAAAAATTAGTCCTTTGAATTTGTGGCAGAAACTCCACAAGTTTGATATATCTTTAATAGAAACTGGAAACAAGTAGATGTAGAATTCTCAGAAAGATTGTAAGACCCAGGAGTTTGTGTCTGCACGTTTTTATCCTCAGTGAATTGAACATTATCACAATTTCATTCTTTTTTTCTTTTCTTTTTTTTGAGACAGAGTCTCGCTCTGTTGCCCAGGCTGGGGTACAGTGGTGCTATCTGAGCTCACTGCAGCCTCCGCCACCGGGGTTCAAGTGATTCTTGCGCCTCAGCCTCCTAAGTAGCTGGGATTACAGGTGCGTGCCACCAAACTCAGCTAATTTTTGTATTTTTAGTAGAGACTGGGTTTTGCCATGTTGTCCAGGTTGGTTTTAAAACTCCTGGCCTCAAGTGATCTGCCCAGCTCGGCCTCCCAAAGTGCTGGGATTACAGGCGTGAACCACCACGCCTAGCCCAACGTTACATTTTCATTCTTGGTGAATAGAATATCAACTTTCCCTTTAACTTTTGAGAAACCTGCAGCGTTTTTATGTATTTCACTCATAAATACTTAAATCTGTTTTGTTCATCTTTTTATTCTCTAGTTATTTTTACCTTTTCTTTTCCTACTATTAGAATTTCCTTCTACTAGGATCACATGCAAATGCCTGCCAAGATTACATTCAGATCTCCTACAAAACATGCTGGGATGTAAAAAAGGATAGAAAGCCAAGGAAAGGGAGAAAAGCAGTAGACAAAGAAACCAAGTGGATTCAGTGTCTGACATGTGCCAACTGCTCAGTGAGATCACTTTTCTGATTTTCATTGGACAGTTGGATGGTTTGGGGCAGGGGTGTATCCTGAAAATGTCTATCTTAATGGCTGAATTTAGACTAAGTTTTACAGTGGTACATATTGTTTTTAAAGGAGTTATCCACGTTCATGGGTATTTTGCTTGAACTTTTCTTGTTCTTAGGGAATAAGATGATTACAAGTTAGATAATTTTTATAGTAAAATGCAGTTCTAAGTTAACTGTTAGCATTTGATTTTATTATAAGGACAAATTAGAAGCAGTGAGCTTAACAGCATAAGCAAGGACTTTTAATATACTGTAATTTAAGAAAAATGGAAAAACCAATATAAATTTCAGTATTTTTTAGAATGATTTTAAAGGTTTTTCTTAATAATTTCCAGGTCTGACTAAACTTCTTGAGAGAATAACTGCTAGTTTTCTTACGGGTCGGTCACCTCTTAGCAGCATCTGTCTTTTAATCTAGTTGAATAGATTGTTTTCTCTCTGGTTTCAGGTTCTCTTAATGCTGGTTTCTGTTCTCAGTGAGATAACTGGGCCATATTTTCTCTGTCAGAATAATTGAAATATATGATGCTATTCATTAGAAAATATAATGGGCTTCCCTAACAAATTGTTCCAGGGTATACTATCCTAATTTTGTTTGACAAGGAAAATTCTCTTCATTATTTTATTGTCTTTAAAAAGCACTCCAAAACGTGCAGGTTCTTAGAAGAATTCAAGAGGTCTCCAGGATTCTCTTCTCTTTCCTGTTTTCTCTGTCTCTTGTTTCTGCGGATGAGGGCATTGTAGTATGAATATGAACCAGAGGCTGGAGGATTGGGCCTGAGGCCTGAGAGAAACCACTTCAAGGGAGGCAGGTGGGGAAGGAAGGGAGAGGGAGTTTTAGAAGTCACTTAAGAGACAAGTCATTTATTATATCCATAAATTACATTTGTGTGGATTGGGACTTACCGTAGCTCAGCATCGTTTCATATATACATGGACCATGCTTGCTCAATATTTTGCAGAAAGCTGCTTTGCAAATCCTTATCTGCATTGTATACCCTCTTTTCTACAAATCTGGTGGGAGTAGCATCGTATAGAAGAAGGGCACAGGTTTTAGAGCAGTGTTTCTCAAAGTGTGGTTTATGAAACTCCTGCCTCAAAAATGTCTGGTGTTCTTGCTTAAAGTGCAGGTTTTTGGGCTGCACTATAGATAGGTTGAGTCAGAATTTCTGGGTTCGAAGCAGGGGAATCTGAAGTTTTAAATAATGTTCCTGGGTGATACCTTACGCGCTCTGAAGTTTGAGAAACCACACTGCTTTGGAATCACACTAAGAAACGGTTTGAGCCTTTGAATACGATGTGAGTGGTGTCCTGTAGTTCTACCAGTACTCTATTAACAGGAATTAGCTATATGACAAGCAAACTATTTAAGTTAAGTGTTTCTATACCACTACTTCAGTGATTGTCTGTAGTATTTGTCATAGTGTTTCTGAAAGACTGCAAGGTTCCAAATGCCCTTTAAATCATTGGAGAAAGACTAAATCATGTTCAACATCATAATTGATGCTGAGCAGATTTTATTACATTTTATTCACAGCCTTAAAAATGTATAATTTAAATATAGACCACGTGCTAAACAGTCTACAGATAGAAATAATGATTAACTGAGTACCTTATTTACTGAATAGATCACATAAGAAAAGCAAAAATATATGTTAAAAATTTGTGATACCTCTGATTCTTTCATCCACTTTAGTGAGGTGTTAATATGAGATTCTGCTGTTACCACAGTCATTATTTTCCTGTACTTGTGAACGATTTATCATTGATCCAAGTATTGGAATTCCTTCTTTAAATTTCTAATGAAAAGGTTTGTTTTGAAACTTCTGATTTGTTTTAAGAATTTTGCTATTCTTTTTTCTGCTGACTTTGGATTCATCCATTGAGTCTTTCAACATTTATTGAATACACTATCGTTTTGGTAATAGTCTGTGTCTTGAAGCCAGGAAAGACTGAATATGCCACAATCCCAGAATCATGGGTAGGAATGGAGAAAGGGAAGAAAACAGCAAAGAGCTGTAAGCCAATAGTAAGTGTGCCAATAAACGGTCTAGAGCACAGCAGTTGGGCTTGGAAGAGTTACACACACTTGGCTAGAATGTATTATAGTCAGGATGTGAACCTATATTCCCTAATGCCCCTGAGCCTATTCCTTACCTCTTAGGTGGGGGTAGAGCCCCTATGCATAGGGTAGACAGGAGTAGTAAAGGAGAAAAATGTATGTACTAGTACCTGCCCGAGTAAGCACTCATTAAGTGATAGCTATATTATAAAATATTATTCTAACAGAAAAATTAGTGTGATAACTTAAGGCGTACATACATGGACTATAATTTTTATATGTATTTGTCAACTGTATACAAACGGATGAATAATTAGAAATTCTGTGAGAAAACAGGTTCACATGTATAATGCCGGTTGCAAAATGATTCATTTTATTTACTATTTCAGGTACCAAAGCAGTCAGACTCACAGCCTAATTCTGATAACCTAAGTCGCCATGGCGAATGTGGGAAAAAGCAAGTGTCTTACAGAACTGATATTGTTGGTGGCGTACCCATCATTACTCCCACTCAGGTAATTAAGTAACTCTTCTATTGTGTGAGGGTCTAATTATTGTGTATTGATTTTTATATTATTAAAACTAAGTGCATCTTTGCTTAATTAGTATAATGTTCAATTACTATAAAATATTTTTGTTTATTTCAAAAGTATTTATTATAAAAAATTTGGAAATTACATAACTTTTAACACTTCTCATGATTTCTCTGAGCCTTTCTTCATTGTACTTTTCACCTCAGAAATGGAGATAGGAGTTGTATATTACATTTTGTAAACAGATTTTTTCACTTATATCATGAACATTTTCCAAGTCATCAGAAATCCTTTTATATCATTTTTAATGAGTGCATAGTAGTTCCTCCATGGATTTACCATAAATTACAAATCCTCTATTGGACAAATAGAGTTCCTTTTCCTTTTTGTTTCTTTTACTTTATAAACAGTGCTATGATGAATATTCTTAAAGGAGAAATTCCTAGAAATAAAATTGCTGACTCAAGAGTTTGCAAGTAGTAATTTTTAAAATCTATTTTTTCTACAATCTGGCCTAAGTGAGCTAAACAGAAGACTGGCATTTTAACTAAATTATATCTCAGAAGTGCTAATATGCTAAATTAAGTCTTTATTTGAGTTTTAGGAAAAATACAAATTTATATACAATTTTTGATGAAATTAAAACTCTTGTCTGAGCTTGAATTTCTTGTTTTGCTATTGAAAAGGATGAATTTATAATGGATATTAAGTTACTAGTAGTTGAGAAACCGAGAATTTTGAAGTAATCAATTGGTATTGCCAAGCTTGGGTATTTTCATTACAAGTGTGCCTTTTGAACTCAAAAGGCTTTGACACTTTATAAATCTTTTAAATCAAATAGTATCATTCCCCACATTTTTCAGGTCTTTTGCTATGGGAGGGTGATTAGTGGGATTAGAAATCTTACAACATTAATTAATTAATTAACTATTGAGTGCTTTCTTTATGTTTGGCAAAGGGTATGTTAATGAACAGAAATTCCCTGCTGTCATAGAGCATACATTTTTCACCAAAGTTGGATAAAAAAATAAGCTAGGATTGTGTGTTTACTTTTTCCAAAAGTAATGATTTTAAACTATTAACCTGGTTACTATGTACCTAGATTAAGCTTCTTTCACTGGTATTATGACCTACGTTGACATAAGGGGTGAGACTGTTTTCCTGTAGTTGTGTTAAGATACTGTATTAGTTTGTATCTGTGGCTGTTTTAATGTTGTTTAGAGTTAAGATTTTGTTGCATTGTAATTTTGATATAGATATTTCAGTAGTTTCTAAGATTTTATCGGGGGCATAATTTTATTGCATCATTTATTTTGTAGTATAGTTTTAAAAATTATAAAATAATATATATCTATCATAAAAGGCAAAAATTGGTAAATTGGACCTCATCAAAATAAAAAATACTTGCTCTATGAAAGACCTTCTTAAGAGGATAAAAAGAAAAGCTACAAACTGGGAGGAAGTATTTGCAAACCACATGTCCAACAAAGGACTTTTATCTAGAACATAGAAAGAACTCAGAACCCAACAGTAAAAAGCCCAAGAAATCCAATTAGAAAATTCATGAACAGATATTTCATCAAAAGATAAAAGATAAACAGATGGTAAGTAAGCACATGAAAAGATGTTCACCATCATTAGCTAGTAGGGAAAAAATACAAATTAAGAGCACAATAAGAGATCACTGCACACCTATCAGAATGGCTAAAATAAAAGTGACAACACAAATGCTGCCAAGGATGAGGAGAAACATAATCTCTCAGGTGTTGCTGGTGGGAATGAAAATTAGCCACTCTGAAAAACAGTTTAGTGTTTTTGTTTTGTTTTTTTTTTTTTAATAATAAAAGTAAGCTTGTGATTACTGTACAACCCAGCATTTGCAGGCCTAGGTGTTTGTCGTAGAGAAAGGGAAAATTACGTTCACATAAAAACTTGTGCATGAATGTTGATAGCAGCTTTTTTCCTAATAGCTAAAAGTGGGAAATAACTCAAATGTCCTTTAATGGGTGAACAGTTAAACAACTGGTCATCCATCCATACCATGGAAATACAGCATTAAAAAGGAATGAACTCTAGATACAAGGAACAGTCTGGACGAATCTCTAGAGAATTATGCTGAGTGAAAAAAGATAATCTCAAAAGATAACCCTCTGTATGCCTCCATTTACATTATATTTTCAAAATGTCAAAATTATAGTCTTGGAGAACAGATTAGTGGTTGCCAGGGGATTTAGGGGTAGGAGCTCTAAAGTTCACAAAGGAGACTTGGGGTGATAACCAATTCTGGGTCTTAAATGTAGTAGTTACACAGATCTACACATGTGGTAAAACTGCATAGAACTGTATAGACACACATAGACAAATGAATGTATGTAAAACTGGTGGAATCCGAATAAAGTTTGTGGGTTGTGCCAATGTCCATTTCTTGTTTTTTGATAATGTTATGCAGTTTCCCTTTGAGGGGAAACTAGTGAAAGGGTACATGGGACCTGTTGTACTTTTTTTGGGCAGCTTCTGGTGAATCCTTACAATTATTTCAAAATAAAAAGTTAACTCCTTCCCCAAAAAAGAGCACTGGTGGCAGGACTTGTGCAAAACAAGAGGAATGGAAATTTGTGCTTTAATCAGTGACAGGAAAATTAAGAGTAAGTATCTCAGATTAATTAGAAAACTCTTCAAAAATCTGTTTCTGACTAATCTAAGGTGGATTTTAAGATTTTCTACTGGGATAACATGAAATAAAAGTATGCTAAACAAGAAAATTATTTATTTTGCTTCATTTTAGAAAGAAGAAGTAAATGAATGTGGTGAAAGTATTGACAGAAATAATCTGAAACGGTCACAAAGCCATCTTCCTTACTTTACTCCTAAACCACCTCAAGATAGTGCGGTTATCAAAGCTGGATATTGTGTAAAACAAGGAGCAGTGGTGAGTGCTTAACAAAACACATGAAATAATGAAAAAGGATTACGTTCTGGAAAACTCAAATTAACATGGAAATTGTTTGCTTTATTTTATGAAAGACCCAAAGTGAGAGACCAGCATGCTGAGGAGAGTCAGGAGATAAAATAGGGGATATTCTCTGTTTATAATTCAATGCTGCTATTTGCTTGGTTTGCAGGGGGCCAGGAAAGTTAATGCTCATTGCCACTGACTTTCAGTTTAAATGAGCTTTCCTAACAGTTTAATGTTTTAGAAAGTGTTTCTATTCATCTCTACTCATACTTAGAGTGGGTCAGGGAAAGAGAGCTGTAGTGGGGAAGTGGCAGGCCAGCGGCAGGAGAAGGAGGGGGGCATAGGAGGTCTCTTCCTTGATTAGGCATTGGCCTGACCTCCGTGGTAAGCTCTCTGACCTTGGGCTACTTACTTAACCTCTCAGGCCCTCAGTTTCTGTCTTAAGGAATATCATATAAAACCTACCATCTAGGGTTTTGTTTTTGTTTTTTAAGAGATGTAAATAAGAAAGGTGTGTTTCCCTTTGCACAGCACCTGGTACTTAGTAAAAGCTGTTGTGGGTTAGCCCAGGTACTCCCATATAATCAGTTCCATGATGAATTTTTGCAAGAGCAAGTAAATTTACCAATATTTCTAAGGTTGCAACATACCTTAATATCTAAGCCATTCTTTCTATGTGAACAAAATCTTTAGAATTTCATGAGAAAATTAACTTTAAAGTTTGAAAATGTTTTTTAAGTCTGTGAGTAAAGAAATACTTAAAATTATTTTGGTGGTTCTGTTTGACTTCTCATCACTTTTTGGCAACTCTTAATTTTTTTAGGGCAGCCAGGGGAATGTCCTTTCACCTGTTTGACCTGCTTTAGGCTGAGGAAAATGATGGTGAGGGCAGGGGTTTCTTACTGTAGAATGTCTGCAGATAGAGTCAGAATTCTCATCAGGCTGTGATGCTCAGTTGTGTGTAGATTGAAAGCCCTAATTTACACACAACTGAGCATCATAGCCTGATGGTTCCTGTTTGTTTTACTCTTAAGTCCAAAATACCAGTCAGAGATATTTAAGTGCTTTTGCAAAAACTATATTTTATTGACAAAAAAAATTTGTACAAAATAGGTTTACTTTATTAACTATTTACTGCTTTACTGCTATGTATAAAGTACTTGTGGAATAATTCATGTGTTTTTACAGATGGAGAAACTTGATGTGGTTTAATAACATTTCCTGTGTTTGCTCTTTACATGGGGCGGGCGGGGGCGGGGAGTAGGAGGAAGGGGAAGTGCTTTTAGAAAAAAAAAAAGTTTCAACATTAAAAATATGAAATAGGCCAGGCGTGGTGGCTCACGCCTGTAATCCCAGCACTTTGGGAGGTCAAGGTGAGCAGATCACCTGAGGTCAGTAGTTTGAGACCAGCCTGACTAATATGGTGAAACCCTGTCTCTACTAAAAATACAAAAATTAGCTGGGCATAGTGATGGGAGCCTGTAATCTCAGCTACTCGAGAAGCTGATGCAGGAGAATTGCTTGAACCTGGAAGGCAGATGCAGTGAGCCGAGATCGCGCCATTGCACTCCAGCCTGGGTGACAGAGCAAGACTCTGTCTCAAAAAAAAAAAAAAACCACATAAAATCATACAGTAAAAGATGAAAGCCAGGCACCAGAAATTGAATTAGGAATTCAAAGCCTGGGTAGCTAGAGAGGGATGAGGTTTAATTTATTGCATCTCTAAGGGAAGTAATGAGATTTTTCAGTGCTTGGCATGTCTGATTGTGGGTTCATATCAGGGTAATTAAGTGATGACTAACATTTGACGTGCTTAGAAACACAAGTCTTATGTCTGTGTTCATCTCTGGTAGATGAAAAACTGGAAGAGAAGATATTTTCAGTTGGATGAAAACACAATAGGCTACTTCAAATCTGAACTGGTATGTTATTACGTCATAAATGTTGCTAGAAGAATGTTTGAAAAGTGTTGCATTGTAGTGATTATATATAATTTCTTGTACTGTTCTCTAGTTTTAGAATAAGTCTAGTTTTTAGAGGTACGTATGGTTTATTTGGTTGTGATGCTTTTGGTTAATGATATTTTTCTTAAATACATTTTTAAGTAAAAAGATCCTGTCTTAAAGCAGCATTCCAGCTTGAAAGATCTGAAGATCTCAGAATCCTCTAGTGTATAAATTTTCTCTAAAGGGGCTGTCCTCTTGGGGGGTTAGCCCCACGTGGAGTAGGGAGAGAAGGGCATCCACATGGGGAAGGGGTGGTGGCAGAGATGGGTGAATGGTCACATACACACTGATTGATAAAATCAGGAACTATATTAAGGATAATAGAAGCCAAGTCTTTTCAGAGAAACAATACTTTTTGGTGAATGAATGTATATCTATATGTATGATGAGGAATGAGATATTTACATAGTTTCAAAGTACCTATCTACTAAAATAGGTATTAAGTATTGTACAAGGGGAAAAAGAGTAACATTACAGTGAGGAAAGTGGTGTAAAGAATTCTGTCTGTAAAAGTCAATATTTAACCCTCTGTATTTCTACCTTCTCTTGAGATTTTCTTTACCTATTTCACATTGACTCATAAATCACTTCACATAAGATGTTTTTATCCTCCCTGAAGGTAGAATCAGAAATTGAAATTCCCTCTTTGCCTTGTTTGAGTTGCATCCTTATTTAAAATATTGTAGGACGATCTGAGTCTTGAAATAGCTTATTGGATAAATTGAATGCAATTCTGTAGTATAAATGTCTGTCCTACCTCTTCTTTTTGTATGGGACCTTTGAGAAGGGAACTTACACTTTATTTGAATGAAGTCACCAGAACAGCATTGTCCACTAGAACTTTCTGCACAAATGGAAATGTGCCGTATCTGTATTGTCCAAGGGCACTAGCTACATGTAGCTGTTGAGTGCTGGAAATGTGGCTAGTGTGACTGAGGAACCGACTTTATTTCATTTTAATTAATTTAAATTTACATCATTACACACAATGGCCACTGTATTGGCCAGCAGAGCACTAGTGTATAGGAAGGGAATATTTTCAGATTCACCTCAGGAGTCAGCTCTTCTGGGAAGCTTTTAGACTCTGGGTTAAGTGTCTTCTTTTTATATGCCCTGTGGTACCCTATGCATACTTGTATCATAATGCTCTTCCCAGAGTTTTGCAATCACATGCCTTCTTGTCTTTGCAACTAAATTAAATGAGCTTCTTAAGGGTAAAGACTCTTGTAGTCTTTTATGATCACAGGGCCTGGCACTTGATAGACACTAAGTGTCTTTGAATGAATGAAAAATGGCATAGCATAGCAAGAAATGCCATTTTAGCATGGGGCTTTCTCAAAGCTTAAGAGCCTCAACTGGAAGTAGTAGTTACTTGGTTCAGAAAGTACCTGCCTTGTTGTCTCAGAAGGCTATCCTTGTGCTTGGTTAGCAGGTTGTCTCATTGATTTTATTTAAAGCCAATACTCCTGGGAAGAGTCATTCATGCAACAGACATTCATTGAACTCTCCATGAACCTGGTGCACTGTTCTGGGAACTGGAAATAAAAGAGAATAATTAGCAAAGTTCTCTGGCCTTCAGGAGTTCAGTTTTGGTGGGGAAATTGACATGTGCCCCCATCATCAACAGTAGTTTTAATAATTAGGAATATTTTTAGTATTTAGAAATTGCAGATAAAGCTGGAAACCTTTAAAGGTCAGTAATTATAACTATACTTAAGTTTTCCTAACTTTACAGAGTATAGTTTATCTCCTATGGTAGTTCTTTGTTCTTCCTCTCAAATTTCACAGAATAATGCCCAGCATACAGGTTTTCAAAACTTAGTATTTCTGTAATAGTTCTTGTTTCAGCTCCCCCTCCCCCAGTTTTAACATTTCTGAAATCTTAGCAGTATGTCTTAGAGTTGTTAAGGACGAGGGGCAGCCAGGCTGCAGCTGTGCTGTAGCTGACTGCTTGCCATATGCACAGTACCTCTGGGTAAAATCTAGAAGACACCGGCGTCAGCATGTGCAGAAAAGGGTGCTGGCAGCTTGGGAGGAAATCTCAGGGACACCGTGAAACATTCTTAAATACTGCATCACCAACACTCTTTTTGGCACAAAGAATGGCTTGGAGTGAAAAATATGGACATTGGTGGCTCCAAGTCAAAAAGTGATTCAGAAGATCTGGAATCTGAATGTGAAATCTTAAAAACTGTAACCAGTTTATCTTGTTTATATTTCTCTTTTTTATATATGCTAAGAATAATATATGATAAAAATGTTTAAAGTGTAAATGGGCTCTTTTATAAAACCTTTTCATCATGAAAAAGTGTAAACCTACCCTTTTAGTAGATAGAAATAATACGTGGAACCTGCATATACCCATCACCTAGATGTCATAATTGTTAACACATGGCTCAGCTCGTCTTGTTTCTTCTGTTTCACCACCCACTTCCTGCTTCATATTTTGAGGCAAATCCTAGATGTCTCCCATTTCATCTGTAAATATCTCAGTGTGTATCTCTAAAAGATCATTTAAAAATTTTAAAAATAAGTATAAAAGACTTAATTGCACAGCCGAAAAATTGGTGAAAATATTTGCAACATGTATTAGAGACAAAACTTATAAGGAATCTTAAAAACTGAGGGGATTTTTCCTCACCTACTTTGCTCTCTTTTCCTTCCATCAATCTGAAACGATTCAGACTCCAATTTATTAGATGAGGCAAAGAACATGGGCATCCAAGAGGAACCAGTGTAGCTTTGTGTGGGTGTCAGAGCCCATGCAGGACAAGGAGGCTGTCCTCTTGGGGGGTTAGCCCCAGGTGGAGTAGGGAGAGAAGGGCATCCACATGGGGAAAGGGTGGTCGCAGAGATGGGAGAATGGTCACATACACACTGATTGATAAAATCAAGAACTATATTAAGGATAATAGAAGCCAAATCTTGTCAGAGAAACAATACTTTTTGGTGAATGGATGTATATCTGTATGTATGATGAGGAATGAAATATTTGCATAGTTTCAAAGTACCTGTCAACTAAAATAGGTATTAAGTATTGTACAAGGGGGAAAAGAGTAACATTACAGTGAGGAAACCTGGCAGATACCACTTTACTCAGGTTGGTCAGATGATTAAAGGGAATGTCATTGGTAATGAGGTAAATTGAAATCACCTGACAGGATAGTGGAAGAAGAAGACAGCATCACTTCTGTGAAACCCCTGCCCAAGGTATGTAATCAGAATCCCATCATGAGGCACACCCAAATGAGGGACATTCTACAAAATAACTACCTTGCAATCTTCATAGAGTGAAGATTATGAAAGCCAAGGAATAATGAGGAACTGTTCCAGACTGAGGGAAAGAAAATATTTGACAAGCAGATGGTGTTCGTGCTTCTGAACTGAATCCTTTTGCTCTAATAAAAGACATTTTGGGCACAGTTTTCTGATTCTGATGATTGTATTGTGATTATGTAAGCGAATGTCTTTGTAGGAAAAGTATTCAGGGGTAGTGTGGGACAGGTCAGCAACTCACTCTGAAATGGTTCAGGAAAATCAGTTCTTTGTGCTGTATTTTCAATCCTTGTATAAATTCGTGTTTGTTTCAAAGATTAAAAAAGAGAGAAAATGGAGGGAAAAATATCTGGTAGGCAAATGAACAAAAGACATGACTGGGCAATTCATTTAAAAATTAAAATACATCTTAAAATATTTAAAAAAATTCAGCCTCACTGATAATTAGAGAAATGCAAATTAAAACTGCAATGAAATATTCTCATCTATCATGAGAAGGTTGTGGCTGAGTTAAGGGATTGGCAAATGCAGCCGGGCGCGGTGGCTCATGCCTGTAATCCTAGCACTTTGGGAGGCCGAGGCGGGTGGATCACCTGAGGTCAGGAGTTCGAGACCAGCCTGACCAACATGGAGAAACCCCATCTCTACTAAAAATACAAAAAAAAAAAAAATTAGCCGGGCGTGGAGGCGCATGCCTGTAATCCCAGTTACTTGGGAGGCTGAGGCAGGAGAATCGCTTGAACCCAGGAGGCGGAGGTTGTGGTGAGCCGAGATCGCGCCATTGCACTCCAGCCTGTGCGATAAGAGTGAAAACTCTGACTCAAAAAAAAAAAAAAAAAAAAAAAGAGATTGGCAAATCCCCACCCACCCTGCCCAAAAGCAACTGTAAATGCCATTCTGTAAACAAAAGGAATCAGGAACCCTTGGTGATGTGACTGATTTCAGAGCTGGGGCAGATAAAGTACAAGCTGAGTTCAGAAAGTGAAGTTGTGCCAGAGAATAAGGAAGTGGCTCAGAGAATGAATGGAACATGTCAAAAGGACACAGAAATTACCTTGAAGGAGCTGACCAAAATGCAGACAATTTAAACAACAAAATAAGTAATGATAGTAATGGAATATAACCCATAGAATAAAATGAGTCATGAATAAATAAATGGAGAAGGAAAAATATTTCCTTAGAGTAAAATTCTATTTAATATATGTAGATGGATTGATGGGGTTAGAAAAATCACCATTTGGCAGCCACTAGTAATGGTTTCAGGCAGGAGTTTTCAGAGTTTGATAAAACTAGTTGCAAAATTATGATGGGAAACCTGGTATTACTATAGGTTCCAGGTATCTCCCCACAAGACACTTAACAATGACAAAGGGAAAAAGTAATTTTACAGTTACTGGCAAACATGACCTTAAGCAACAGATCAGGGTTAACACACCAGTGACAGGACAAGCCACCATCAGGTGTGTACCTCCTAATAGTGGTCCACTGAGAAGAACAGTGTCATGTCTGTGGCTTCCTGTCAAAAATGTATAACCTGAATCTCAGCACGAATAACAGACAAACACAGACTGGGGGGTGTTCTACAAAAATAACTGGCCTGTACTTTTTTAAACTCTGAAAAATGAATGAAGAACTATTCCACAGTTAAAGGCGACATGACAGCTACATACATGGTATGATCCTGGATTTAACTCTGGATCAGAAAATGGTTTTTGTGCTGTAAAGAATACAGGTAGGGCAGTTAATGAAATCTGAAGATGGTCTGTAGGTTATAGTATTGCATCAGTGTTGAGTTTCCAGTTTTCATAATTGCACTGTGGTTATGCAAGAGCACATCCATGTTTTAGGAAATACACACTGAAGTATTTAGTAAAGGTACATCATATTTACAACTTAACCTTCAAGCATTTCAGGAATCTATATATATACATGTACTCTCTCACACACATATATAAATAAACATAGATAATGATAAAGCAAATGTAAAATATCAACAGTTTAGAAAACAAGGTGTAGGTTATGCAGAAATTCTTTGTACTATTTTTCTCAGTCTCTTATTAAGTGTGAAATTATTTCAAAATTAAACTATTTTGTAAAACTTTTTTAAAAAGATTTATGATTTTTTTTTTTTTTTTTTTTTTTAAAAAGCACTCCCAGCTGGGCACGGTGGCTCACGCCTGTAATCCTAGCATTTTGGGAGGCCAAGGTGGGTGGATCGCCAGAGGTCAGGCGTTCGAGACCAGCCTAGCCAACATGGTAAAACCCTGTCTCTACTAAAAATACAAAAATTAGCTGGGCGTGGTGGCAGGCACCTGTAATTTCAGCTACTCGGGAAGCTGAGGCAGGAGAATCCCCTTGATCCCAGGAGGTGGAGGTTGCAGTGAGCCAAGATCGCACCATTGCACTCTAGCCTGGGCAACAAGAGTGAAACTCCATCTCAAAAAAAAAAAAAAAAAAGCACTCTCTCATGGTTTAGTTTTATTTTTGGTGCTACATAAAGTAATGTTATGTCTTAATCTCACGCTGTCATATTCAATGAAATATGTATATTGTATTTTATGGAATGTATATTAGAAATATGCTATTAGGAACCAGTTTTATATTTGTATATTATATCTACTTTGTAACCTTGGGTGAGATACTTAACATATCTAATCTGCAGTTTCAGCACATGAATAGTAGTACATGTGTTGTAGGGTTGGGGAAAGTGTGAGATAAAACATTTAAAACCTAGCAGATGTCTCAGCACTTAGTAAACATTCAATTTTGTATTTATATAAAAGTGATATTTGTAAAATCACAAATTTAAGTCAAAGAAGCAGGATGTGCACTTGCTCTGCTGCCTTGTATATCAAAGTGACATTCCAGAAAAGGAGGTGCTGCGCATACTGGTACGTGGGTCCATTGGGGAAAGTCTGATGGCTAATAGCTTTTAATTAGCTACACTGCCCTTAAGGCCAGAAATAATGTGAATAAGGGCCGTATGCAGTTTTTCTTGTTTCAAACAACAGTGTATATAAGGTTATAGTGTTTGAGCTGTTCAGATGCTGGATGGTTTAAGAAGGTAGATTTATTTCTGAGATGTGCTTCGGAAAAGAAGTGTGATTTTCACATGGGTCTCCAAATAACACAGCTAACCTTTGAAAGGATTTTAAGAATAAACACTATGTATCTGTTTTTTTTTTTTTTGGCCAGGAAAAGGAACCTCTTCGCGTAATACCACTTAAAGAGGTTCATAAAGTCCAGGAATGTAAGCAAAGGTAAGGAACCGCTCTGACTTGATGCCTGGCACAAGTTATAAACACAGAATAGTGCCTTAGTTTGAGTAATGTACTTACAGATTACATTTTTCCATATTAATTGTAGTGATTTTTAACTCTTTATAGTTGAGATACACTAGAATTTTCAAAACCCTCAGATTAAAGTATTGAACTACTTTGTTCATTTGAAAACTAAAAATTAGGAAAGAATCCTTTATTTGTTTCTTTGAAAACTAAAAATACAGAAACAGCTTATTAATGGAAAGGAATAAATTTAATGTGAACAACTTATGGTTAGGCCATCAGATTTGACAAATTGATGTATTGATTTTAGTGTTTAAAAGATGCAGTAGAATAGAGCTTTACAAGAAAATGTGTTCGCTGTGACAGTGTTTCACCCAACTGATTACTAAAAACTCTGAACTTTTAAAGTTGCTTTATGAACTTTTTCTAAAAGTAAAACCACATGAAATATGTAAAATCTTACATGAAAATAAATGGGAAAAGATAATTTGGGTTTGTTAAATCAGTGCTTTAACTCATTTATTTATTGACACATACTGGGTACTGGGTAAACAAATGAAAGAGAAACTATCAAACAACTGCTATTTAAGTATAATTGGATTTTTTTTTTCATATAGCGACATAATGATGAGGGACAACCTCTTTGAAATTGTAACAACGTCTCGAACTTTCTATGTGCAGGTAAGATACTTATTTGGCAATTAATAGATCCTCCTAACAAGAAATGAATAATTTTAGAGGTGAAATAAACATAAATAAGCTTGTTGCACTTGAGGTTAAAAAAATGACAACTGTAATTCACCAGCTTAATAAAAGGGTGCTATATATAGAGTTATTGGTGGGGTTATATGTTCAGGAAGTGGGAGTATTTGTTATGAATTAGTGAACTAGAGCTAAGTATTTAGAGAAAGGGAAATGCTTTTAATTTAGATGTTAAGTGTGTACTTTCAAGTTGGATTATTTTTGCACATATTTTAGAATTTTGATTTTTCTATTATATCATTTTTTTGGTAACCTTATTAAAAAAACCCATAGTAAAAGTAGACAGTAGATCTATATAGTTTCACTAATAGTAGGCAGCCTGTATTTAAGTTCAAATTGTACTTTTTGCATACCTCATTGAATTATTTAAATGGAAAATTTTAAGAAAAGATTTGGGCCAGCTGTGGTGGCTCACACCTGTAATCCCAGCACTTTGGGAGGCCAAGGCAGGCACATCACTTGAGTCCAGGAGTTCGAGACCAGCCTGGGCAACATGGCAAAGCCCCATCTCTACTAAAAATACAAACATTAGCCAGCCGTGGTGGTGCAGGCGTGTAATCCTAGCAACTTGGGAGGCTGAGGCACGAGAATCGCTTGAACCCAGGAGGTGGAGGTTGCAATGAGCTGAGATCGTGTTACTGCACTCCAGCCTGGGTGACAGAGACCCTGTCTCAAAAACAAAAAAAATCAAAAAAAGGATGATTTGTTTTTGTTTTATTGAAGTTAAATATGCCTATTCCAGAAAACTTGGAAAATATAGAAAGATTTCAGAAAAATGTGGTTTATAAAACATTCAGTCCCACATTGAGGCAACCATTCTTATGATTTTGCTCCCTTTCTTAAGGTATATATTTTTATAATAGGTGGGGTCATACTAAATATAGTATTATATCCTATTTGTTTCATATATTGTTATTTTTTTCCCATGTCATTAAAAATTATCTGAAAACCTTTTAGAACTGCGCCATACTCCATTGATGTTCCACCAGTAAATTGTTTCTGTATTACTCTGTTGCTGAACGTTCATATGCATAGTTTTTGTACATTTACTGCAATAAATGATGTGATGAAAAACATCTTTGTGTGTTACTTTGCCTGATTTCTTTAGGGTAAGTTTCTAGATCGAGATTAACTATCAGAGCATGACCCTTTCTATTTTGTCAAATTGATTTCTAGAATTGTATTTCCATTAGTAATCAATGAAGTATACTCTACCTTTGGCTACTTTTAGTTTTTTTTTTTTTTTTAAGTCTTTGTTAATATTACTTATTCAAAAATATCCTGCATTTTAAATTTTTTCATATTTCTAGATTCTAGAAGTGTAAGGGATTCTAGAATCTAGAAACAAGAGGCAGTATCTCTGCACCCCGCTCGGGGCCTTATTTAATTGGATTAATTTCATAGTAAGGTTTAAAATTCACATTGAAAGCCAGACCTATCTGTCAATACTTGTTGTAGGATTTAGGGTACTACTAGAAATTATTTCCAGAAAAATATGTAAAAGAATGTCAGAATTTTAAAAAATTATACAACTACATAAATATTCTTGTAGCAGATTCAGACAGTGTAGCAGTAGGTAGAGTGAAATAAGAAGAGTTTTTCTTTGACTTCCTCCTCTCCTTGTTTTCTCTCTGGAGGTATTCATTACTGACGCCTGTTGATGGGTCTGATCTTGACATTGAAGTGCTCAATTTATGTCTCTGTGTAGTTAAGACCTAGCAAAACCTGGCTTTAAAAAAATGATTTCTAAATTTTTTGGAAACAGTTGCCTTAGAGTGATTTTGTTGATGACAGTATTTAAGTTATCAAAATAAATACATTGGCTTTATAGAAGTAGGTCATTTTGAGAAAAAATTGTTTGAATGAGTTCTTTTTTCTTTTAGGCTGATAGCCCTGAAGAGATGCACAGTTGGATTAAAGCAG
Organism: Nomascus leucogenys; assembly: GCF_006542625.1. NCBI lineage: Eukaryota > Metazoa > Chordata > Mammalia > Primates > Hylobatidae > Nomascus > Nomascus leucogenys. The sequence goes on along the minus strand of NC_044383.1, from coordinate 11,081,943 downwards.
TCTCTGGCGCCATTGTAGCACAGCGGGGTCCCGGCAGATCTGCATCTTCTGTAGGTTTCCTGCTCTCTGGGGTGATACTCCCTTGGGTCTCCCCCATCCTGTCAAATTGTTTTGCTTCCTCTCTCCCAATCCATCCGGTTTCTTTCTTTATTGAGATTTATTTGCATGTTGACTTTTATACCAATTGGACTTGCAAAAAGTAATGCATTTCTAATTTAATGCTTCCTTGTAGTATTATGTATACATAACTTTCTGTGCATTGTATTATGTTAAATGCACAAGTAGGGCAACTAGAGAATAAACATTTCCTTGCTTTGTTTTAGGAGTTCTTACTTGTCAGTAGCTCTAGATTTGGCATAATTTGACAGATTCTTAGTATGGTGTGTGATCAGGATCATGTAAGACTTTTAGTTGTAGCGTTACACAATTTTGTGAACGTCTCAATTTCCTCTTTACTTCCTCTGATTTCAGTTCAGGTTTTTTTGTTTTGTTTTGTTTTTTACCTTTGGCTTAACCATGCCATAAGATCACTGAGCAGCTGGGGCCTGAAATGCAGTTCAGTGCTCCCAGTGTTTCCATTTCATGTTTTAATTCTCATTTTAAAACCTGCTTTAATAACCTGCTTCTGAAAACTACCATAATTATCTTTGTGGTAGTATGATAAAATTGAAATACAACTAAACATTCTGCTCAGAAATATTTTTTTAAAAGATTATTCTTGTGTTCAAGTACATAAGAATTAGATTTGCCTTTGGAATACTTTGGCCACTGATCTCAGGTCTGAAAATTTAAAGTATCTTAAAACGTAACACTGCCATCTGCAGAAAGTAGTCTCATATGTAGCATGATAGCCTTTATTATCTAGATTACTATGATATATATGCTAGATACTTACACTTCTAATATTTTTTTCTGATAGTATTATATTGCCTTTTATTAGTTTTCTGGTAGTGATAACTACAGATAAATAGAAATCAGTGTTTCTGATTTCTTAGTTGTTAAGTCATTCTCTCTTTATATCCTTTTTGAAATATCTAAGAAGTCACTTTCATAGATGTTCATTTTGTAACTGCGTGTATTTTATGTGACTTTTTCAGCAGTCAAGTATGAGACTCTCTGCAAAAACAATGTCTGTTGGGAAGAGGAAAAGTTGGAGAAGGATGTTTGTGTTTTGTGCTTTGTGGTGGGGGCAAATTGGACTATCTAGCTATGACTGTCAGCACAACTTTCTCTTTTCCTCCCTCTACCCAGTATAGGTTAACTCTAATCTTAGCTTTGCACTGTGTTCCAGATGCGGCAGGCCAGAAGGCTGTCGAACCCTTGTATACAGAGGTATACATCAAGAGCTGGTGAATGCAGCACGTATGTGGGCTCTCACGCAAACGTGCCTTCTTAGTGGAGGGCCCAGACTTACTACTTACAACTGATCATAGAAAGTTGAGTTAACCAAACTGCCTTTTGCAGTTATCATAACTGATTTTGTCAATACTAACGCAAACTGTTTCACTGTAGTCATCAGATTGGATATGTGTATTTAAAAATAAAAAATAAAACATACAACTTTACTAACAGAAAGAGACATTAACATATAAAAATTAATATACTCAACTGCTGCAAGAGTTTCAATTTCTATATTTTATGTATTTAAAAATTTTTAAGATACAATACTTATGAAATGCACCATTGTTCTAATAATATATGCAAACTAATGCATGCATATGCATTGCATAAACTGTATATTACTATAGTTTGCATGGCATTTAAAAATCTCTGAAATTTAGCCATCTAATAGGACTCTGTAGTGTTTTGGTAATTTGTAGCACTTTGATTTCAAAGCCACTGGTATCATAAATGAATATAATAGTATATAGCAATGTATTTAGAATGGTCATATTTAAGGATATCTTCAGATTTGATCTAGTTAGAAGCATATTGAAATTAACATTCGCAACTGATAATTATTTCACCACAGTTTAAAATGTGATAAATGTGTACCCTTTACCTTTAAAATATTAAGCCATATGAATATATGACCTATTCAGAACTAAAATTAAGTAAAAAGTGAAAAGACTGTTCTATTATTGGTTGCAGTGAAATTCAGGGAAGTAAAAACTAAGTCTTATCAGCAAAATAATGTTTGAAAGATGCTGATTTGTGCTTATTAAAGAAATATGGCCTTTCGTTGTTATAGTCTATATTTTCATTTTTTTCATTGTAAAACATGTGGGATAATTCCTAATGTTGACTGGGAATATACTCTTAAATAAAATGATACAGCTGGGAGGTTCTCTTTTAAACACAGTTCAGTTGCAGCTGGAACACTGTATTTCAGTTTAGGTTGGCTGAATCTTCAAAGTGTCATAGGCTGCCAAATTCGGCTTTGGTGACGGAACTGGTTTCCTAGTGGAAATGGTTTTTGGCTCTCATTGCTTTAAACTCACCTCTAAAAACGCGTTGCTTTGGGAAAGAACTTGCACATTTATGCTGCATGGCTTCTGCTGCTGCCTTTGTGTGTGTGTGTGTGTGTGTGTGTGTGTGTGTGTGTGTGTGTGTGTTTGTTTTTCAGAGAATCAAGTCTCACACTGAGTTACTAACCTGGTCATGAGTGACTGACCGTGTCTGACTGCCACTCCTTTTTGCAGGAGCATCCCCCCGGTCCTTCAGAATCCAAACATGCTTTCCGTCCTACCAACGCAGCCGCCGCCACCTCACATTCCACAGCCTCTCGCAGCAACTCTTTGGTCTCAACCTTTACCATGGAGAAGCGAGGATTTTACGAATCTCTTGCCAAGGTCAAGCCAGGGAACTTCAAGGTCCAGACTGTCTCTCCAAGAGAACCAGCTTCCAAAGTGACTGAACAAGCTCTGTTAAGACCTCAAAGTAAAAATGGCCCTCAGGAAAAAGATTGTGACCTAGTAGACTTGGATGATGCGAGCCTTCCGGTCAGTGACGTGTGAGGCAGAAGCGCGTAAACCCTGCCTGCCTCTGCCATCCTCAGTTTCCTTTCACGAGGCTTCTAGCCAAAGATGATAAAGGGGGAAATGGTTTTTAGTGCGTATATTATACTGCCTCTTAGGTGTACTCTTTATAAGCTGGTAAACCAAGAATCTAAGGAGTGGCCAAACTAAATATAATTTCTTTAAAAAAGAAAGAAAAAGGAAAAACCCAAAATATCTCAGTATCATCTGTCTGAAGCATTGTGTGTTCTCATTTGGGTGGTAACAATGTATGTGTAATATTTTTTTCTTAGTGATTTTGACAGTTTAAATGTTTAACAATTTAAAACATTAAAAATGCTTATTAATAACTTTGGTCATTTAAAAAATGCTATAATGGCTTCCTATGAAAGGTTCAATATTTACACATTCTTATTGGTCGATATTACCACATGAAATACTGCCAGACCAAGATACCTAAACTCATGATGTCTGTGGTGCTGTAAAATTTATACTAAAATGTGGACTATTTTGAAATTATAACCATTTTTGATGCCCTGAATCTTGAGGTGACTTATTTTGCATAGAGGATATTAATAGACCAACAGTAAGGGTTGTGGGTTATACCGGCATAGAGAAAAGAAGAAAACTAGAATTCAAACAACTGTGTCTTAGACATTTGTTTGAAAAAGCTTCATCAGGCCTTGGAGCAGTCACTGCTTTATTCCACAAAAATTATTTGGTAGGAAATTTTGGGGAGATCTGATTTTCTTATCCAAGTTTTGTAAATAGTTGTTATTTCTATATTTGGATTGGTGAAAGACCTCAAATTTATATGTAAAGACATAACTGCCCTTAGTCATGAAATTGTTGTGACCTCTACTTTTTGTCACTAATAGCCTATATTCAAGTGCCTGTGTTTTTTCATCTTGTTTAGGAATGTTTTGAGATTAATGTGCTTAAAAGTCCTACGTGACTGATTTTAAACATTGAGATAAAATTAATTTTCAGTAGAATAGTTGAATGTGTTAAATAAGATAGCATTTTATGTTAGAGATGCCAGAATGCTGGTATTCTACTACCTGTGCAATATATATGTTTTAAAAAACAAATTTGAGAATACATTTAATCATAGGGATATAGATATAAGCACCTCTCTAAAGAATTTTTAGTTTCCAATGTTGAATTATAGACCAGTTTGAGTAAGTACCGCTTTTTTTTTTTGGAGACGGACTCTTGCTCTGTTGCTCAGACTGGAGTGCAGTGGCGTGATCTCAGCTCACTACAACCTCCACCTCCTGGGTTCAAACAGTTCTCCTGCCTCAGCTTCCCGAGTAGCTAGGATTACAGGTGCATGTGCCACCACACCTGGCTAATTTTTGTATTTTAGTAGAGATGGGGTTTCACCATGTTGGCCAGGCTGGTCTTGAACTCCTGACTTCAGGTGATCCACCCATCTCAGCCTCCCAGAATGCTGGGATTACAGGCGTGAGGCACCATGCCTGGCCCATAAGTACCGTTTTTGAGGTTCAGTCTTAAACATTTGCTTTAAGAAAACAGTCTTGAATTTCACATGCTGCTATTTTTATATTTTGCCATTTTACAGTACTGTTTTGTTTTGAATTCATGCATATCATTGAAAATTTCTCGTTTTCATTTTCTTAGATGACTTCTTGTCTGAGACAGAGAAAAATTTCCTGCTACAGCATTGGGGTCCAGAGGTTAAGATGTATTAGAATTATACAGTATCGGTTTAAAAATCTGTATGCATAAAGAATGCACCACTCAACTTTTTTATTCATAAGCTAATATTTTTTTAAAGTTATACTAAGATTTCTTCTCTTTTGCAGCTACATTTGAAAGTGATAGAATAAAGAGATTTTAATGAGTTATCACTTTTTCTGCTGATATATTCATTTTAATGGCTTTTTTGAAAGTTTTTTTTTCGTGAACACACCCGAGAAATCTTAAATAGACACTTGGCAATATTTAAGAACCTAATGCTGTTTAATTTTGGTACAGCTTCCACATTGCATGTTCACTTTAGTATTTGCAATTTGATGTATTTCATGGTGGCAAAATATTAGCTCTGTTTTGGGACATTTTAAAATAGAACTGTCCTTGTTCAATAGCATAGGAAAACGTTCTTGTGATTGTCAGGGTCTCCTAATATTTATCTCAATTCTTTTATAAGTCTATGGAAATTATTTAATTATTTTAAAACGTACACACTTTTCTTGTAAATATGTCACATCTGAGTTCAAAAAAATTACTTTGAATACCTTAATATTTGCTGCATTTTTTTTCTGTATATATAACATGCCTTCTTTCAGAATGGGAATATATGTGTGCCTCCCAACATTTACTGTTAAAGTCTGTTATCTTTATATGTCAAACTGGTTGAACACTGTAATGACTTGAGAATAAACTGCACAGAGTTTATTCTGACTTATTTCTCATTTTGTTTGGTTCAGCCCTTGTGTGAAGAAGTAAATACAATGATTAGGGATGTGTTTGGTTAATTGACTTCAATTTACATATTTAAGGACAGTCGTTATTTGGTCATCTTTGCAAGAATAAGAAACTTCAGGTCTGTGAATTCTTAATGCATCCCTTCATGTGAAATTATAGAAGGAAAAATGATTTTTTTTTTGGTAGGGGAAAGAACTTGCTTATTTTTCTTAATTAAAAAACGTTCTCAAAAGCAGAATTATCATATGTTAGCCTCAGAGCATCGTGTGAATCATCTGGGCTGCTTACAGTGCTCCATGATTATTTAGATGGCATGATGTAAGGCGGAAAGCAGAGGGCATCTTAATCTCCGGGTGGGCAGTTGAGATGCACTCAAAAAACTATGTCGGGTGTTAGAGGCTGCTCCTTGCAAACGTTCCCTATTGGTGATAAATGTTCCACGTCTGTTGCAGTGAACACCATATACAGGGCCTAGTGCAGTGCTTGGTGCACTTGGTAAAGCTTAAATACTTCTCCAGTGAGGACAAGGCATTAATATAGAATGTGTGAACTTCTCACATTAGAGAAAAGTGTATACCTATTAGATAAATTGTACTGTTGAATTTCTGGAATATTCTTCCCTTAAAGCAACTTGCCTTCGATGATTCGAGATACCTTCTTTTGCTTGTTGTGTCTAATCCATTGTCAGATCCTGGTGCTTTTCCCTGGCATGTTCATACCTTGTCCTCTGAAATTCAGCCAGGAATGACTTTGAACCAGTATGTTTGCTCATCTATTCATGTCCTGTTGGGGCTCTCCTGGACTACCCTATTCCTGTCATTGTGCAGGGTAGGTATCAAAGTAGACATCTTCATCTGTTGCTTTTTCCTGAAAAGCTGAATGACAACTTAAAGGTCAGCTAGGCCAAGCCCCCACCATCAATGCTAACCGAGATAGATTGAGATGCTAACTGAGATAGATTGAGACCCCAGAAAGGAGGAGGATTTGCCTGGCCCATGGGGCACGTTAGCAACGAAGCTGTAACTGTTGGCTTCTCACTGGACTTGGGAGCATCATTAGGATCTATGCCCAGGGTGTAGCTAGAGTAATCCAGCCAGATATACCAGGTTGCTTCCTAATAACCTATGGCATTCCGCACCTCCTCTCCAAAACACACTGGCTTAGTGTTCTTTTTTTTTTTTCTCAGTCTCTTTTTCTGAAGGCCATTTGTTGTGTGAAATGCTTTCTTCATCTTAGACCCTCAGATCTCCGTTGAGTCAAGTGACTTGTGAATGTCTAGCCATGCAACAGCCGCTCACGTACTTCCTGTGTGTGTTCTAATATGCTGGTTCTACAAATGGAACACATTTGTCCTAGAATGCAAGGACCTTGAGGTTTGTGTCTGCGTTTCGCCTGCTAGGTTTTCTGTAGTTCTGTTAGACCATGGATATGTTTATATTTGATACCCCTTTATTGCAGCATGTTCAGCACTTTCAAAAAGGGGAGCATTTAGTGTTTGGTTCTATTTAGGAAGGGCTTTTCATTATTTCCAAGAACTTATCTAGGTTTAGCAAATGAGGTTTTAATTTTTTAGTGTGTCCTACCTATTTTTCTAAAATATTATTTTCTTACCAAAAGTGCCCTTGCATGTGTAAGCCATGTTCTCTTGTTCATGCCAGCCATGGGAGGTAATAATAGCCTGGGTAACAATTTCAGTCGTACTTGTCCAGGAGCCTGCTTCCTTGAAAGTGACTGATGTTCCAATGTTCCTTTCTTTCCCACTGGGTCTTGGACACCTGATTGTTACCATGGTGTTTGTCCACTGCTGCTATGGTCTCGTTGATGCTGCTCCAAATATGTAGCTGTGTTTTATGGGTACATAATTTTTATTTAAAGCTTATTCCTGGACACATTTTGTCCATTTTTGAAAAGATCTAAACTAACTTGACTAGTAGAATTAGGCTAACAATACATGGTTCAAGGAAAAATACTGCCTTTTGTAATAAAAGTTTCTTCTTGCCTAGTGTCTCATTGGTCTGAATATAATGGCTGTCTTAGACCTGGCATCCTGGCGCCTGTCTTCAACTCTAGTTCTGCCATATGTGACTTTAGGCAAGTGTGTGTGTTTCGGAACTTCACTTTCTACATTGTATAAAATGGATAAAAGCTACATCTGTCTTGGTAATTATTATTATTAACTGATGCAACTTATTTTTTTCCTTTGAAAACTATTTTTAATGTTTTTATCCTAAACCCAAAATAAGAAGGGAAAGTTGTAAACATTTTTGCTTTAACAAAAAGGAAATCCCTTTCTTAGCTTTTCTTTCACTTCTAGTTGCAGTTTAGGAATTTTCTGTTGAGTGGTGCTTGTACCTTTATCAAAAGTTCTGTTAACAGTTGGTGAGGCAAGAAATATTTGTATCAAAAATGCAAAGATATGACAGCTTAATACCAGATCTCTGTGTTTAGTTTAGTCCATACAGGATTTGTGTATGTTATCTATTTTTTAAATGATTAAATTGTTATGTTTTAAACCTCAAGTAAGACACACGGTGAAAATATTGCTGAATTGAGGCTAGCATTTACAGTTTTGATTGATGAAATCTGTATTTTTTGATACATTTAATAGTGCCTTACTGTGGTGTATTCATGTGGTAATAGCGCCACCTTCTGGTTATATCATTGCTAAATTTAAAATTTGGAAATTTGGAGTCTTTGTTTATTGCCTCCATCATAGAAAGTTAGATAAGATATGTGATTGCCTAGGATAGTTTTGAAATTAATATAAAATTTAAACTAACATTTACAAATTATAAATTTTTTATTTAGAGATGATTGTAGGTTCACATGTAGTTGTAAGAAATAAAACCTTCCAAACTTTCAAAATGGGGAATATTTAGTATTTGGTCCTATTTGGAAAGAGCTTTAATTATTTCCAGGAACTTACCTGGGTTTAGAAAATGAAGTTTTGGTTTTTTAATTATGTCCTACTTGTCAATTTCCATTTCTGCAAGAAATAATGTAGACCCACCCGTCTGTAGTCCCAGCTATTCAGGAAGCTGAGGCAGTTGGAACACTTGAGCTTAGGGGTTTGAGATCAGCCTGGGCAAAATAATGAGACACCATCTCAAAAAAAGAAAAGAAAAGGATACTGTGTACCCTTTACTCAGTTTCCCCCCAACAGCATCTTGAAAAACTAATACAATGTTATAACCAAGATACTGACACTGATACATTCAAGATGCAGAAAAGTTCCATCATGACAAAGGCTCCTCTTTGTTGTCCTTTTTATAGTCACATCCATCTCCTATTCTGCAGTTTTGGAAGCAGACTTAGCCACTTGTCCAGAGTCACATTAGGCTTGAAATGTATCTTTCTGATACCAAAGTTTGGGCTCTTAACACACTACTTCTACTGTCTCAGTAGACGTCTTGAAAACTTCTCTTTTAAAATAGTACTTCCAGATTACTAAATGAGTTGAATTCAATCTGTTTTCGACATTTCTAGAACCATACTATTTCAAATGACATATTATTTATCCATACCTTTAAATTTAACATTTGAGAATCAATCATAGGTAAGTATCAAATTATAACTTCCCTGAAAGATTTCAAGCCCTGACATTTGATAAATAAGGTTACCAGAATAATTTAAATAGTAAGTAACAGATTAAAACAGCTTTAAGATGCTGGATTCTTGCTTTCGAAACAGCTATAGGGCCTGGTTATAAAGATAATCACTTGATATAGGCTAACAGGTTTTTTCCATGTGGAGAAGCTTTGACCTGATAGAGGTGGGTCAATTGGTGTCTTCAGTGTACAACATGCAGCACACAGGAGGCCTAAGAAGACGACAAAGATGTCCACAAGGAATCTGTCAAAAGAAAATATGAAGTAATATGTGATAAAAATCTAGCATGGAAAACTACAGTAGCATGGAAAACTACGCATCAGAGACCGAAATGGCCCATGGGTGATGGTGTGGGTAAGGTAAGTGTTGTGATGGAGAGGGCCTTTGGGGGGTCCCATAAGAGAAAAAGGTACTTCTAAGTAAAAGCCATGTGACTTTATAAATTTCTAAATGTTGATTCAGGGGTCCAAAGTGATGGAGAAAGTTTAAATTGTTCTCTTAAAGCTCCATTGCCTCTTCCCTCCCAGACTGTGGTGTGTATACCTCTCATGCACGTTTTTTTTAGCGGGGAGGAAAGGAGGGGATGTGGAGAACTTTCCATGGTCAGGAACTTATATCCGCCTTTTTTTTTTTTTGCCTGTCTTTGGTACCTTATCTTCATGATATGAATGTAAACGATTCCCTGTGGAAACATTTATTATTATTTCCAAATAGGGGCCTTTGGTCCCAGTGGCGTCTGTTTATGACTTTCACATAATCATGCTCATGGTCTTGGTTCGTATTGTCACTCATGCCATTTTTTCTTCCCATTTGCTTTTTGCCCGTCTATTTTGAAGGTGGAAGATTTTCCAATGGATCAGATACGGCAAGTGAAAGGAAGGGAAGAAATAAGGGTAATGACAAGGTTTTTGGCCCGAACAACTAGAAGCCATGAACTGAGATAGCAAAGATTGCAGGTAGTGCAGGTTTGATGGAAAAGATCATGATTGCAGTATTGGTCGCAGTATTGAATGTTAGGGTTGACATGTCAGACATCCAAGTAGAAATGGCAGGCAGGCAGTTGGATATGCAAATTTGGAATTGAGAGAAATCATTATTGGAAATAAAAATGTGGGAGTCTTCAGTTAGGCACTACTGAAGGCTTTGAAACTGGATTTTTAGAAGGAAGATGAAGAAAAGAGAACCATGGAATGAGCCCTGGGGTGCTCCAATATTAAGAGCTTTGGAAGAAGAGGAGGAAGTAGCCATGATGAATGAGAAGGTATGACCACCACGTCAGTAGGATATCAAGAGTACGTTGTGTCTTAGAAGCCAAGTGAAGAAAATGAAGCGAGGAGCAGATCGAATGTGTCAAATGCTGCTCGTAGGTCAAGTTAAGAGGCAGCCTGAGAAATGCCCATTGTGTTTGGCAACGTGGACAGTACAGATGTCACTGGGGATCTTGCCAGGGCCTGTTCTGATGGAGTAGTGGGGACAAATAGAACTCTTTTTGAGGAGTTTTGCTGCAAGAGGACTGGAGAAAAGTGATGGTTGCTAGTAGCAAAAGTAGTCTTTTCTTCTTAAGATAGTGGCTTGGCCAGACACGGTGGTTCACACCTGTAATCCCAGCACTTTTGGAGGTCTAGGTGGGAGAATAGCTTGAATCCAGGCGTTCAAGACCAGCCTGGGCAACATGGCAAAACCCCATTTCTACAAAAAAATACAAAAATTAGCAGGGTGTGGTGGCGTGCATCTGTTGTCCCAGCTATTTGGGAGGCTGAGGCGGAAGCATCACCTGAGCCTGGGGAGGTTGAGGCCACAGCTGTGATCGTGCCACTGCACTCTAGCCTGGGTGATAGAGTGAGTCACTGTCTCAAAAAACAAAAAACAATAGCAAAAGATGGTGGCTTATTTGTTGATGAAATGACCCAGTAGGAAAAGAAAGATTGATGATGTAGAAGAGTACGGAATTGTTGGAACAAGTCCTTGAGGAGGTGAGATGAGATGGAAGCTAGGGCACAAGTTGGCTTGACTTCTCCAAATGCACAGGTGTTTATCTGGGTTAGGAAGGCACAGTATGTGGTGCAGCCACTGGTTAAGTGGGTAGACATGGAGGGGTAAGTCTCTGAAAGTCTCTGCCTTAGTCTCAGTAAACTAAGAAACAGAATTCTTAACTGCAAGTAAGGTGGGGAAAGGTGTGAAAGGCATGAGAGAATAGGATTGGGGAGAAGGAATGGACTAGGGACATTTAGGATATTCTGAGCAGCACTGAAAACCCACTGAGCTCTGTGTGCATGAATGACAAGTGTTCCATAACTGATAACTGTAGTCATTTTTGTCATGCTCCTGACTTCAGTGGAAAAGCCTCTAGTGCAGGCATGTCCAATCTTTTGGCTTCCCTGGGCCACAGTGGAAAAAGAAGAATTGTCTTGGGTCATACATGAAATACACTAACATTAATGATAGCTGATGAGCTAAAAAAAAAATCGCAAAAAAATCTCATAATGTTTTAAGAAAGTTTACAAATTTGTGTTGGGCTGCATTCAAAGCCATCCTGGGCCACATGTGGCCTGCGGGCTGTGGGTTGGACAAGCTTGCTCTAGTGGTTCCCCATGCTGCTGGCTTTGGGGCTGAGAAATATTTTATCAGGTTGAAGAAGTATCCAACTATTCATATTTTGTTGAGTTTTTTTCTTAAGTGAAGAATGGTGATTGAATTTTGTTAAATATCTTCAGTATGTCTAGAAATAATGTTTTTATCCCTCTTTAATTAATTTGGTGAAAGCTATTAATCCAGTTCTCAATATTTAAGCATCATGACATTTCTGGAATAAATCCCATTTGGTCAAGATATGTTATTTTTAAGATCTGCTAGATTTTGTTTGCTATTAGGGATTTTTGCATAAATATAAATGGTACTGGTCTACATTTTTCTTTTGTGTAGCTCTAGTCTTTGTAGGTTTTGTGGTGTTTTACTAGCTTCATAGAAAATACTTGAAAGGGTTTTTTTTTTTTTTTTAATTTTAAGCTGTTACAGAACAGCTTTCAAAAGAATTGGTATTCTAGGCTGGGCACACTGGCTCACGCCTGTAATCCTAGCATTTTGGGAGGCCGAGGTATTTCTCAGGCTGGATCACCTGAGGTCAGGAGTTCAAGACCAGCCTGCTCAACATGGTGAAACCCTGTCTCTACTAAAAATACAAAAAATTAGCCAGGCATGGTGGCAGGTGCCTGTAATCCCAGCTACGTGGGAGGCTGAGGCAGGAGAATTGCTTGAACCCAGGAGGCGGAGGTTGCAGTAAGCCGAGATGGTGCCACTGCACTCCAGCCTGGGTGACAAGAGTGAAACTCCATCTCAAAAAAAAAAAAAAAAAAGAGTTGCTATTCTATACTCCTTAAAGAGTTAGTGGACTTCCGCTAGGAAATCCTCTCAACCTGGTGCTCTTTTGAGGGTGTACCACTGACAACTTCCTCATTTCCTCTGTGAAGATTGATATGCTTAGGCTTTCTATTTTTTCTGGGGTCAGTTTTGATCAATTATATCCATAGAAAATTATACATTTTATCTAAGTTTTTAAATGTATTTGCATGGAGCTGAGCACAATATACAGAACTTATTTAAGGAGAAACGCATTACTGCAGATCCCCCTTTGTTCTTCAATTCAAAATATACAACTGCTGTGAAGATTGCTTATATGACAAGTTGTGCTATCTTCTGATTTTTACCTGGCAGCAATGTGATCACAAACATACCACCAGATTAAAGTGGTAGTACTCAGGTAACAGGAGGCCATCCAAATTAAATTTAGGAGTCTTTAAAAAATTATCAAAATTCAATGTAAAAAGTATAGTTTCTTGTAAAGAACATGTGGTTCCTGGAGAACATGTCTAGGTTCCCCATTTGAGAAACACTGTCCTAGTGAATAGCATTTGAACTTCTTATCCTACATTCATGGCCCTTCCATGTCCACCTTCTCACACAGTGCTTCTGTGTATTTCTGGCACTCCAGCTCAACGAAACCTTTCCATCTCCCTGTTTCCCACCTTCCTGCTATTATTTGTGCTGTTTCTTCTGCCTGGAATGCCACTTTCCTAATAATTGTTGCCTGTTAATTCCACCCATCCTTCAATTCTCACCAAAATGTCACTTTCTCCTTGAGGTGTTGGAATTGCTTTCTCATCTTTCCCATCACACAAGCCTTGGTGACCCCAAAACACCGGATTCCCTTCTCCCTTCCCATGCCAATGTTCAGTACAGTTCATTGGAACAGAATTCACTTTAAGCTTTTGCTCTTAAACTTTGGCCTACTAAATAGCTTTTCTCCTTTCACTGTAGTCCCTTTTAAAAGCCAACGACTTCAAAATTTGGAAGAGATTAGAAAATGAAAACAGTCCAAATCCAGCTCTTTGTTGATTAGATTGGCCCAAAGGGGACATAAATAAGATAAGCAAAATGCAAACAAGTTCTAGTAGTAATGGCCACTGTATAAGCACTGCACCAGTGCAGTGGTTTCAGCAGCTGGTCCTGGGCCGCTTTCATACTTAATGTATGTTTGGTTTTACGTTTAATTTTAGGTGCTAACAATCACCTCATGGGCTCCTCTTAAGTCTGCTGTGAGAGAAATTAAATCCTAATCCCCTAAGGCAGTGGTTCTCACAGTGTGGTCCCTGAGACCAACAATGTCAACATTACTGAGAACTTGCTAGAAATGCAAATTATTGCTCCCATCCCACTCCTACTGAATCAGATTTTCTGGGATTAGGGCAGGCAATCTGTTTTAACAAGGCCCATGGGTGATTCTGACATTCATTAAAGTTTGAGATCGGCTGGGCATGGTGGCTCACACCTATAATCGCAGCACTTTGGGAAGCTGAGGCTCAAGATTGCTTGAGTTCAGGAGTTCGAGATGAGCCTAGGTAACATAGTGAGACATTGTCTCTACTAAAATTCAAAAAGAATTAGGCATGGTGGTGCGTGTTTGTAGTCCCAGCGACTCGCATTGCATGCTGAGGTGAGAGGATCGCTTTAGCCTGGGAGATCAAGGCTGCAGTGAGTCCTGATGTGTCACTGCACTCCAGCCTGGGCAACAGAGTGAGACCCTGTCTCAAAAAAAAAAAAAAAAAAAAAGTTTGAGATCCTCTGCCCTAAGATATCTATTATCCATTACATGTAAGGAATTAACTTCTCTCCTATGCGTCCAGGATGGCCTTTGTTACATAGCATCCTTAGAGCTGAGAAAACAGTTACCTAAATCACTGCCTGTGTTCTGTGGTTCAGATAAAGAACCCACTGAAAGAGGCTGCATGCATGAACTGACTCTGACCAACTGAATGTGAAACACAGGTTGGAATAAAAATATTTCTTTATTTAATGGTCTTCCATATAGACAGAATTTCATCAGGAATCAAAGAAAGGTGGTTACCACATATAAACACCAACTAAACTCTGAGCTTTCTGGCAACTGAAAAGGAAAACGTTGAGTTCTAGAATAGCCTTTGTTGTTTGATGCAACTAACCATATCACCTTTTAGAGCTAGAGAACTGTCCAGGTATTAAATGTTTGGAATCTTTTATGATGTGGATTGTGCTACAGGGGACACTGAGTAACGTGGGGACCAATGTCCTTCACAGTTTTTGTAGAAAAATTTTTAGGTGATCTTCCATATTCACCCTTAGAAGCAAGGACAAACCTTCGAGTGTAATTCCATGGAGATGATTTCCCTCTGACTCAAACACCCATAGCTTCCCTGTCTGTCCATTTCGTGAGCTCCTCATTACCTTCCATGACTCACTTTTCCATGTGACATGGAGCCTCCCTGGCTCCCACTGCTGGTACTGACCATTCCTTTCTTTGGTCTCTATGCTGTCGTGGACACAGAGCCACCATCGCTGTTACTGTACTAGAGTCTTTACTTTTTTTTTCTTTTGTGAGCCTAAGCCTTCCTCAAGACAAGAATCTTTGTTTTGTTTAAAAAAAGAATAGCCTTAATGTTTTTTTCTGATTTTAAACTGGATACCCTATTGTAGAACATCCATGTAAGCAAAAAGAAAAAAAATAAAAATAATTTGTAATTTCATCAAGAAATGACCTGTGTTGACATTTCAGTGATTATACTTCCAAGTCTTTTTACTAAATGTGTATGTAAATAGCTTTATTTGTGTGTGTGTAAAAATCTGTAGCCTCTGTAAACAAGCCAAATATCATATACACCCCACACAAAACAATAAAAGCAAAAATCACCAGACTTCTCATGACTCGACTTTGTTCTGGATGGCTCTTTGTGCTTATTTACACATAGACATTGGCAAGTTGACGTATTTGGGACCATGCCATACATGTTGTTTAGTAGCTTGTTTTCCATGTAGCAGTATGTTACAGACACCCTCACTTATCAGTAAATATATATGGACACCACTATTTATAAAGGCTTAAACTTTGGTCTTCCCTGTGTATTTATACAGAAAAAAACTTTAACCATTCCTTTATTGGACATTTTGATTGTTTCTACTTCTTCACTTTATTTTTTATTTTTATTTATTTATTTTTTTGAGACGGAGTCTTGCTCCGTCGTCCAGGCTAGAGTGCAGTGGCGCCATCTTGGCTCACTGCCACCTCCACCTCCCGGGTTCATGCCATTCTCCTGCTTCAGCCTCCCCAGTACCTGGGACTACAGGTGCCTGCCACCACGCTCGGCTAAGTTTTTGTATTTTTTTTTTTTAGTAGAGACAGGGTTTCACCGTGTTAGCCAGGATGGTCTGGATCTCCTGACCTTGTGATCTGCCCGCCTTGGCCTCCCAAAGTGTTGGGATTACAGGCGTGAGCCACTGTGCCCGGCCATTCACTATTGTAACAATACTGCAGGCCATGTCTTTTCTCCACTAGTGATACACTCCCAGGCATGGGTTTGTTGCTCTCAAAGGTATATGCACTTCCTGCCATGGTCAAATGACCTAGGAAGGATATACAAATTTATGCTCCCATCAATAGTGCATAACAGTGCAGGCCGGGCATGGTGGCTCATGCCTGTAATCCCAGCACTTTGGGAGGCTGAGGTGGGGAGATCACCTGAGGTTGGGAGTTCGAGATCAGCCTGACCAACATGGAGAAACCCCGTCTCTGCTAAAAATACAAAATTAGCCGGGTGTGGTGGCACATTCCTTTAAGCCCAGCTACTTGGGAGGCTGAGGCAGGAGAATCGCTTGAACCCGGGAGGCGGAGGTTGTGGTGAGCTGAGATTATACCATTGCACTCCAGCCTGGGCAACAAGAGCGAAACTGCGTCTCAAAAAAAAAAAAACCCATTTCTGCACATCCTTGACAGTACTGGGTTTTGCCCATGCTTTTAATTTTTGGCAATCTGATTAAAGAAAAATGATATATTATGATTTTTATATTTATGTGAAAACTATAAGATTTTTTTAAATGTTAACATTTCTATTTATCCTTTTTGTGAATAGCTTTTTTTATCTGTTTTTATCTCAAGCTTTTCATTGCTGTTTGAAGTTTTCTTATTTATTTCTAAGAATCCTTTATATATAAACTATTAATCTTTTTTCTGTATTTACTTGTCTTTGTCCTGTATTGAAATATTCTCGTTCATCATTTGTCTCTTATTTTAAATATGGTTATTTTAAATTTCTTTTTGGATTTTGCCTTTGTTGTTACACTTAATAATTTGCCACACAAAGGTTTTATATATATACTTATAATACCTTTCAATACATTTATTTTAATTTTTTACTTCTAAAAGTTAAATACATGTGGAATAATTTTGGTAAATAGCATAGAGATCTAATATACTTTTCTACCTCATACCTGAAATTCAGCCAGTTTTCTCTATGCTATTTGTTTTTAAAATCTATTTCTACCATTGATTTGGAATATTACTTATATCAGGCACTAATTACTTACATAGGAGTCCATTTCTCAACTTTTTATAGCACCAATATGAATATTTCTCTATAGTATTATATATTAGTAATTATTATTTATAATATATTTTAATATCTGATAGAAATGTTTTTCTACTCTCAGTATTCTTGAACTTCCAACTGCTTATTTTGAAGTTCCAAAAAATTCTACTTTTAAAAACTTGGAATT
The DNA here is from genome assembly GCF_006542625.1 of Nomascus leucogenys. NCBI lineage: Eukaryota > Metazoa > Chordata > Mammalia > Primates > Hylobatidae > Nomascus > Nomascus leucogenys. The sequence continues at coordinate 11,064,847 of NC_044383.1, read as the reverse complement.
ACATTAAGTTTTTAATATTGTCAGGATGCTTGTTCCTGTAAACCTGAGATTAAACTCAGAGTCTAGCTGTCTTAGTCCATTTGGGGTGCTATAAAAAAATACCATAGACTGGGTGATTTATAAACAACAGAAATCTATTTCTCACATTTCTGGAGGCTGGGAAGTCCAAGATCAAGGTGTCAGCAGACTCGGTGTCTGGTGAGGGCTGCTCTCTGCTTCATAGATGGCTCATTGTTGCTGTGTCCTCACATGGCAGAAGGGGTGAAGGAGCTCGCTTGAGTCTCTTTTAAAAAAAGGGCAGTAATCGCATTCATGAAGGTAGAGCCCTCACGACAATAACTCCCCAAAAGGTACCCCCCTTCCCAAACGCTATTACATTGGGCATCAGGTCTCATATGCATTTTGGGAGGACACCAATAGTCAGAGCGTGGCACTAGCTGTGTTTGGTGACTCTGTGGACAGATGATTCTCCCACCTACGGATCTTCCAGGTAACTGTCTTTGGAGGAAGGAGATTTGCCTTGAGGAGGCCGTGTACATGGAAGGAGAGGAAGATTGGATTGGTGCTCTGAAGATAGAGAAGGCTGTGAATAAAATCTGCATTTTGAAGACAGGGAAGACAAGAAGCGCTGTTCTTCAGGACAATGGTGGCAGAATGGGGCACAGAGAAGAGCACTGTCCCCATTTCTGTGGCACTTGGTACAGACAAGAGCCACAGGGCTGCCACCCCTGACATGCCATTGGTCACTCCAAATCAGTGGTGTGCAGGGGCTGGCTCCTGAGACCCAATTGTTAAATTTCCAAGAATTTTCCAAGCTGGTTGTTAAACAGAACCATTATTAAAAATTAAACTTACAAACTTACAATTAAATGAGTTATGTGAGGAACAAAGGTAATAAATATTCAAAATTCATAATTTGTTAGTCATTTTACTACACCTTACTATAATCTATGCTTATTTACATCTGTTGTTGTCTATATGGTGGAAATACTATGTAATGATATGCTACTGTGCATCCTTCCTAATTCCACATTCAGTGACGGCAAACTTGACACTGGCACAGTGGGCGTATTTACACCATGGAAATTGGCAAATGCTACAAATTAGGGCTTGATTGATTGTTCTCCTGATTGTCTAGAGGAGGGAATGGCAAATTTTTATGTAAAGGGCCAGATAGCGTTTTAGGCTTTGTAGGCCACACAGTCTCTGTCACAATGACTCATTCTGCTCTTACAGAGCAAAAGCATAGAAAATACCTAAATGCGTGAGTGAGCCTGGGTTTTTGTACTAACTTTATCTGTGGATACTGAAGTTTAAATTTCATATAATTTTCATGTGTCATGCAATACTATCTTTTGATTTTTTTCAATCATTCAAAAATGAAAAAAACATTTTTCTATGGCAGGCTGTAGAAAATCATGGCACACACTGGCTTTAGAGACTATTTATTATTATTTGTGAATCATATGCTACATATCCCTTATATCAGTAAAATTTATAATAAACTTTTTTTTTTTTTTTTCCTAGAGAACTGCCAGCACACCACCACTTCAAGTGTTTTCTGAATTGGGGACATGGGAGGAGGGAGTCCAGCAGTACCCTGGGGAGGAGGCCGTCCTCTCTCCCATGAACCACTGGCACTGGGGGCACTGTGAGCTTGCCCCTAGAGGGTTTGCCAACAGCTGACTTGAATCACTGCAAAGGAAGGGCAGAGGATTCCTGTGCTTGTGTGATGTGGAATACTCTGGGGACTGTCAGAAATAACCCAGGAAACTGTAAGGTAGGGCCAAGGTCTTTCTGTCATGTAGGAGGGGCCTGTGAGCTGGTGAGATTTCTGTATCTACAGATGAAGGAGTTGGAAAATTCCAGTTACATAATGTTTTTCCCATCTAGGAATATTACGGTATGTCATTCTATTTAGCCAAGTCTTTATTTAAATCCTTCAGTAATTGTGTTCATGTAACTCCTGGATTTTTCTTGTTTAGTAAATTCCTAGGTAGTTCTGTTTAATTTTTAAAAATGTTAATATTTATTTATATTTTCATTATAATTAATTTTTCTAGTTATATTTTTGGTTCTATAAAATTTTTTTTTTTTTTTGAGACGGAGTCTCGCTCTGTTGCCCAGGCTGGAGTGCAGTGGCGCAATCTCGGCTCACTGCAAGCTCCGCCTCCTGGGTTCATGCCATTCTCCTGCCTCAGCCTCTCCGAGTAGCTGGGACTACAGGTGCCCGCTACCACGCCCGGCTAATTTTTTGTGTTTTTAGTAGAGACGGGGTTTCACCGTGGTCTTGATCTCCTGACCTCGTGATCCACCCGCCTCGGCCTCCCAAAGTGCTGGGATTACAAGCGTGAGCCACCGTGCCCGGCCTAAAATTTTTTTTTCTATTACTTTTCAGCTGTTTATTGCCGGTCTATAGGGAAACTAATGCTTGTATAAATTAATTTTTTATGCTGGTCACCGTATTGAATTATTCATTTTTTTTCAGTTGATTCTCTTGTGTTTTCAGTAATACAGTGGTATCATCTGCAATAAATGATCCTTTTACCTTCTGCCCAATTTTTGACAAGTTTTAGTATTGGGATGTGCTTGCTTTACAAAATCAACTGGGAAGTTTTTCATTTTTTTCCCCATGGTCAATATCAGTTGAAAGAATGTAAAATCTGTTTATGTGAAGTTTCAGAGAATTCAACCATGAAACCATTTAACGTCAAGAATTTTTCCACAGGTGATTTTTGTTTGTTTTTACAAATATTTCTTTTTCACCATAGATACTGGTTTACTTAAGATTTTTTCATTTGTCAAAATTGGTAATTCATGATTTCTGAGAAAATTTCTATTCCATCCCTGTTTCTACTCCTGTCTCTCTCTAATCTATTCTCTAGTCAGTAAGCTGTCACAACATTTAAAATATCAGGTGGTCACTCCCCTGCATGAAAACCTCTGACAGTTTCCACTGATAGGTTATCACTGCTTTATATCTGCTGGTCTGTGAAGGCCTAACATGATCTGGTCCTAACTCACCTCCCACTTCCTACTGCCTTGCTCAGAGTGACAGGAGGGCCCCCAGAGGAGGAGCTAGCAGAGGCATGCTGAGTACTGGATTTCATGCTGATTCTGGAAACAGCTCCCTGCCAGCTTTAAAGGAGGCTTAATTGTTCTGGGAGTTTTGCTGACATAATACAGCTTGGCTCACGGGTGGTTCTTGTCCTTAGGCTTAAAAGTAGAACAGGCATTAATAAATGCCACAAAATGTCTTTGGTTGTGTTCAGCCAGTTCTTTTCCCAGCAGAAAAAAAGCACTTAATTAAATTCAATCAATGTTTTTCAAGGGCTTCTTATGGACAAGAAATTTTGCTGGACTCTGGGATATAAGTGAGGCAGACACACGCAATGTACCTCTATTGCAAGGCAAAGTAAAAGAGAATGTATTGATAGAACACGGATGGAGCTTATAAAGGAAGGGGAGAGGCCCATACGGCATCCATCATATCCGCAGGTCTGGCCCCTACTCAAGTGGACTGTGCAGGGCACGGACACCAAGAAGGGGAATCTGGGACACGACCTTAGAATTCTGCCTGCCTCAGGGTTTCATTTTCAAAATTGTCATGGATCTTGTGTGTGTGTCTTCTTGTTGTTTTAATCTATGTTTACCCGATGTCATTGGTCATTTGCAGATCTTTTGTGAAGTCTTCTGCCCAGAATTTGTTCTTAGTGGATTGCTTGCCTTTTTGTTTTTGAGTCTTCTAACCTGAATATAAATTCTCGGTTGGATACAAGTATTGTAACTATTTTCTCCCAGTCGATGGTTCCCCTTTTTGTTTTTGATAAACATAAATTCTTCATTTAATTGTCATATTTATCAGTACTTTTTTTTTTTTGGTGGTTAGTGGTTTTGTGTCCTGTTTATGAATCTCTTGCTTAGCCCAAGGTCATAAAAATATTCTCCCGCCTGGACCCTTTCTCCTGGACCCTGCATTGCCTTTGGTTTCAAATGTAGGTCTATGATTCACTTTGAATGAACTTTTATGACTTGTGTGTGTATGGGACCAAAGTTCATTTTGTTCTCTATATGACGAGTCAATTGATATGGTATCATTTACTGAAAAGACCATCCTCTCCCTATTGATTTGTGACTTTGACTTTGTTAAATCAGGTGACTGGAGGTAGGCTGGAATCTGGTTTGGCTTCTTCTATTGCATGAATCTATTTGTTCATCTATACACCAATGCCGGACTGTCCTCACTATTGTCTGACTATGCTGTGATATCTAAATAACATCTTCAAAGGAATCTTGGGCATTGCCATCTCTATGGAGAGGCCTCACCCCACTCTCCCAGCCCTAAACAACTAGGAATTTATTTTCTGTCTCTGTAAATTTTTCTGTTACACACATTTCTTGTGAATGAAATCATATAGTATATTGTTTTTTGTACCTGGCTTCTTTCATTTCCAGCATGCTTTCAGGGTTCACCATGTTTGCAAGGCTGTTTCCTTGTGCAGGAAACAGAAGCACTGACCAGGAGGACTGGGGCAGGTGAAATTGGGAAAAAAGAAAGGGAGGGAATAAGCTGTGTCCAGACATTAAAAGGACTTGCAGGATCTTTTAAAAGAGATGTATAGATATAATAGGGAATTAGAAAGCGTAAAAAAGCATCCAGTCTCTAAAATGTCAAAAAACCCACATAGATTTGGAACAAGCTTCTTGTATCATTCGGTGTGAAGCATGTGGTCCTCACTCAGCTATGTGGCTGACCCACAGAAGGCAGTCACGGATGGAATCTAAAGGAAGGGGAGAGGCCCATATGCTGAGCTCAGAGGCAGGAGAGGATGAGTTTGAAGTGCTTGAGGAACACGGAGTGACCCCAGGAAGGAGCTGGGCCATGTAAGGTGGGGCTTCAAGGAGAGCGTGTCCAGGCAGTAGCTTGAACGGCTACGGACGGAAAAGGATTTGGCTTTCTTTATGTTTTCTTCCTTTGATTTTTAACTGCCCATCCCCCCCAGTACTAATGGTTAGTACAGAAAAGAAAAAGGAGAAATTATCACTCATCACCCCTCCACCCAGAATTAACCACAGTTAACACTGGGGCCCGGTTCCTTCCAGGCTGGAGTCTCAGAATCGCTTTCTTAATCAGAGGCAACGGTCTGCACAGCTTTATATCCTGCAATTTCTTGCTTAGTGTAAAAGCATTACCCTGGGATCTGATTTCCTTTTGCATCTCAAACCCGGGAAGTTTGGCCATTAGCAAGGATTTCCTGAATTTCCTTGGAATCATCACATCGGCTGGGCTTGGTCTTCCTGGAGCTTAGGGCTATTTCTCCCTCCCCTCCTTTCAAGCTGCAGGTCTTCGTGAGAAGAAGGCGGATGCAATAGCAGAGACTTAGCTTTCAGGCCTCATTCCTCAAGGTGGTAATTGTTCCCTTTAAAGGAAGAGAGAATTAACTGAGTGCCAGCACCGGATTAGGCCTGGGCATCCAGAAACTGCCCACAAGAAGTGGAGGCCAGTGGGAGAGTCACAAGTGCTATAAGGCGAGGTGACAGAGCTCTCCGAAGGATGGAGAAGGGGCTGTGGCGGCTGGCCCAGTGGAAAAGTACCTCGACCATGATTCATCAGGGTAATGCTCTGTTGGTGCCAGGCCATCACCCCGTCTGGGAGTGCAGACAGCTGACAGCTGAAAGTCACATCAAGAATGGAATCAATTTTAAGGGAAGAAAGTAAATGAAAGTTAAGATAAAAATGCATTACTTCAGTGCTATACCTTCTGCTGCAAGCATCTGTTTAATACAAGCAACATGAGACTAGCGCCTGCTACGTGCCGGGTGCTGTCTGGGCACAGTGGGCAAGGCAGGCTCCTGTGCTAGGCAACTCCCAACCTGATTGAGGAAGACGATGTGGTGGCCCACCTGGACGCAGATTGGCTGATTAAATAAGGGTTATGAGTTAGACAAATAAAATACCTGGTGCTGCTGAATTTCACATCTCTAAGGACATTACTCTGACTCTAGACTAACTGGGTGGCTTAAACGTGGATCCACATAGTGTCAGTACACAGAAATTACCTGTGTGTGGTTCTCAGCCCTGCTGCTCATTGGAGTCCCAGGGAGCTCTTCAAATTAGAGACACTAGGGATGCTCAGTTCCTGCCCCCTCCCCCTGAGTTTTTAAAATTGGCTTTATTGCGATACAATTCAAATAAAATACAACCTACCCATTTAAAGTATACATTTCAGTGGTTTTTAGTGTATTCATGGATATGGACAACAATCAACAACACAGTCAATTTTTTTTTTTTTTTTTGAGATGGAGTCGCCCAGGCTGGAGTGCAATAGTATGATTTTGGCTCACTGCAACCTCTGCCTCCCTGGTTCAAGGGATTCTCCTGCCTCAGCCTCTTGAGTAGCTTGGATTACAGGTGTGTGCCACCATGCCCGGCTAATTTTTGTATTTTTGGTAGAGATGGGGTGTCACCATGTTGGCCAGGCTGGTCTCAAACTCCTGACCTCAAGTGATCTGCCTGGTTTGGCCTCTCAAAGTGCTGGGATTACAGGCTTGAGCTACCGAGTCCAGCCAACACAGTCAATTTTAAAACATTTTCCTTATCTCAAAAAGAAACTCCATACTCTTTAGCTATTCTTTTTAATTTCTATTAAAAGTTTTTTTTCTTTTTTTTTTTGAGATGGAGTCTGGCTCTGTCACCCAGGCTGGAGTTCAGTGGCACAATCTCAGCTCGCTGCAACCTCCGCCTCCTGGGTTTAAGCGATTCTTCTGCCTCAGCCTCTGGGATTACAGGCACGCGCCACCACGCCCTGCTGATTTTTGTATTTTTAGTAGAGACAGGGTTTCACCGTGTTGGCCAGGCTGATCTGGAACTCCTGACCTCAAGTGATCTGCCCGCCTCGGCCTCCCATAGTGCTGGGATTACAGGTGTGAGCCACTGCTCCTGGCCAACTATTTTAAAAATTTTTAAGAGACTGAGTCTCACTCTGTCACCCAGTCTGGTGCAGTGGCACGATCATGGCTTACTTCAGCCTTAAAGTCCTGCGCTCAAGCAATCCTCCCACCTCAGCCCCCCGAGTAGCTGGGAATACAAGTGTGCACAGTCACACTAAACTAAAAAAAAAAACACAATTTTTTATTTTATTTTATTTTTTATTTATTTATTTTTTGTAGGGATGGGTTTTCACTATGTTGCCTGGGCTGGTCTCAAAGTCCTGGCCTCAAGCAATCCTCCTGCTTCATCCTCCCAAAGTGCTGTGATTACAGGCATGAGCCACTGTGCCCAGCCTCTCCCCACTCTTCTAGCCCTAAGCAAGCACGAATCTATTTTCTGTATCTGTAGATTTTCCTGTTATACACATTTCTTATGAATGAAATCATATTATATGTTGTCTTTTGTATCTGGCTTCTTTCATTTAGCCCCCTGCTTTCGGGGTTCGCCATGTTGTAGTGGGTAGTTTATTATTTTTTATGGCTGAACAGTATTTCATTTTATGGATATGCCATAATTTGTTTATCTATTATCAGTTGATGGACATTTGGGTTGTTTCTACCTTTGGGCTGTTATGAATAGTGCTGCTATGAACATGTGTGTTCCGGTTTCTGTGTGGACACATGTTTTCCTTTCTCTTGGGTAGCTACCTAGGAATGGAAATGCTGGGTCATATATTCACTGTGTTTGAAGAACTGCCAGACTGTTTTCCAAAGCAGCTATACCATTTTACATTCCCACTAGCAGTGCATGAGGATTCTGATTTCTCCACATCCTTGCCGATACTTGTTATCATCTGACTTTTTGATTCTGGCTACCTTAGTGCCTATGAAGTAGTATCTCAATGTGGTTTTGATTTGTTGATTTGCTGATGACTAAAGATGCCAAGCATCTTCTCATGTGCTTATTCGTGCTCTTAGAGTTTTTAATTCAGTTGGTCTGGAGTAGTTTTTTTTTTTTTTTCCTTTTATTTTTTATTTTTTTGAGACAGAGTCTTGCTCTCTTACCAGGCTGGAGTGCAGTGGCACGATCTCGGTTCACTGCAACCTCCGACTCCCTGGTTCAAGCTATTCTCCTGCCTCAGCCTCCCGAGTAACTGGGATTACAGGCATGCACCACCATGCCCAGCTAATTTTTGTATTTTTTAGTAGAGCCAGGATTTCACCATGTTAGCTATGATGGTCTCGATCTCCTGAGCTCGTGATCTGCCCACCTTGGCTTCCCAAAGTGTTGGGATGACAGGCGTGAGCCATGGCGCCTGGCATTTTTTCCTTTTAAAAAAGTGTTTGGCTGGGAGAAGTGGTTCACACCTGTAATCCCAACACTTTGGGAGGCCGAGGCAGGAGGATCACTTGAGCCCAGGACTTCAAGACCTGCCTGGGCAACATAGCAAGACCCCATCTCTAAAAAAAAAAAAAAAAAGTAAATTAGCCAGGTGTGGTGCTGCATACCTGTGGTCCCGGCTACTTGGGAGGCTGAGGTGGGAGGATCACCTGAGCCCAGGAGTATGAGGCTGCAGTGAGCCATGATCATGCCACTGGACTCCAGCCTGGGTGACAAAGTGAGACCCTGTCTCAGAAAAAAAAAAAGGTCGGGGGCCTGGGCCTGGTGGCTTATGCCTGTAATCCTAGCAGTTTTGCAGGTAGATCGCTTGAGCTCAGGAGTTCGATACCAGCCTGGCAACATGGCAAAACCTGGTCTCTACAAAAAATATAAAAAATAGCTGGGCATGGTGGTACACATCTGTAGCTGTAGTCCCAGCTACTCAGGTGGCTGAGGTAGGAGGATCACCTGAGCCCAGGGAGGTTGAGGCTGCAGTAAGCTGTGGTCATACCACCGCACTCCAGCTGGACAACAGAATGAGACTCCGTCTCAAAAAAAAGAAGAAGTTTTTTATTTTGAAATAATTTTAGGTTTAGAGAAAAGTTGAAAAATAGTAAAAACAACAACAACAACAACAACAAAAAAACCCCAAAACCCCCACAACTCTCATTGGCCCTTAACCCAGATTTGCTGAATGCTTACCACCCTTGCTACATCATTCTAGTTCTTGGAAACATGTAAAGCATGCGAAACATTTAAAACATTTAAGTTGCAGGCTTTAAGTTGCACGTCCTTTATTTCTAAATATTTCAGTGTGTTTTTCTTAAAAAAAAAATTTTCTCATACCACAGTAACATGATCAAAATTGGAAAATCAACATTCATTCAATACTATGATCTACAATCAAGGTTTTTTTTCAAATCCCTGGGTCTCTGCATTTTTAAAAAGCTTCACAGATGATTTCAATGGATACTAGGGACCTCTGTTGCCTCCTCTGGCAGAGCAGGACTGAGGGGTGGACACTGCCTGAGACCACCCAACAATTCAGGGTGGAGTTATCAGGGCGCCCTGACTCCTGGGGGCATTTTTGTGTGACAGGAAAAGACAGTGCTCCTGGCTGAGTGAGATGGCAGCTGGCTTGGCAAGGGGACAGCACCTTTGTCACATCGTCATGTCCCTGTACCCTACATGCTGCACCTACACCCAGGACCGACGGTAACTGAGGTGGAGGAGAAAGGAGGGCCTGAGATGGCAAGTCTGTCCTCGCAGTGGTTCCTGTGTCCTTCATTTCCACTCTGCGAGAGTCTGTGCTGGACACTGGAGTTGGTGGAGAAGGAGCCAGTGACAGGCAGAGGAGCAAACTGTCTTTATCGCACTCCATGATCCCAGCTGCTAAAGTCCACATTGAGCTCTGCTTACCAGCCTTCTTCTCTCTTGCTGGAACCTCCTCTGGGTTCCAGCAGCCTCAGCACCACCTGACACTGGTAAGCAATGCAGATGATCAGGCCTTACCCCAGACTTATTGAATCAGAAATTCTGGAGTGGCGCCCTGCAGCTTGCATTTTAACCAGGCTTCAGGTGCTTCTGATGCATGCTCAGGTTTGAGCACCACTGGCCACAGGGAGGCCAAGGCAGGGCCCAGGGTCAATTCAGCCCTCCTCTGGTTGAATAGCTGGAGAGTTGGGAATATCAGTAAATACTTGCAATGCATCTGCTACATGCCAGAAAAAGGAAACAAGAAGATGCAGTAGGTCTGAGAAAGTGATGGGGTGAGCAGAAACCCAAAGCCTATAGAAAGCCACCCGAGTGGCCCCTCAAGCCGGTGAATTGGCTTTAGGGTTTACTGAAGGAGGTGGAAACCTCAGCCTGCTTCTTGTCTGGGTTGTTAGAGGAGTCATTTAGAAAGCTGTACCATTCTCACTGCTTTCCAACGCTCATTTTTCCTGCTCATTTATGGATTAAAAAAAATGCCTTGGCTGTATGTGTAAGAAAACAACAATGCAAGTTTGTAGAGAAAGAATCTGGGCCTTCTAGGTCACGTTGGTTTAAAGCTTAGACATCAAGCACCTTAGAGACCATGCTGCCAAATAAGCTTAGTAAATGCTTTCTAACGCTTACGGAACTGTGGCGCTTTGTGCTTGCCGTAGTACTATATAATTAGACAAATGACAGAACTCAAAGGTTGAACCCCTTCCCTCTCTTAATTTTTGTTTTTTATAAGCAGATTTAAAATTCTGGCTCATAATGTCCTTGATTCAATGTTAAACCATTTTGCCTAAATGGCAGCATGTTCTAAATGTGAGCGCGCTCAGCTTTTCAAGCTGCTCCCGAGTGACAGAAATTGACAAGCTGTCATCCAAGACCTTTTGGTAGCTGCCTGGGGCTCTGTTTGAATTGTATCTGTCTGATACTTTACCACGGAGAGTGAAAAATTTGATCACCTGCCATGCTTTTAATTTTCTAAAGCAAATATGTTGGAAGGAGCCAATTAATGCAAAGATGGACTGCTGGTCTCATGCAACTGATTTAGGGGAAGGGTTTGCCTAAATTAATAAAAGATCTGAATTATAGATCAAATACGTAGAATTTAAAGGCTTAAAAGGAAACTGAGCAGCAGCAGGCCTGGGGTTGGCTTTTAAGTATCTTTATTTAACTAATAGACATGAATGTTTTGATTTGATATTAGAAATGCTAGTACTGGAGTCTCTGAGCCTACTCTGGCTGGAGAGGCTGCCCTATCTAAAAAACACACACAAAAAAGAAAAAAAGAAAAAAGAAATGCTGATATTGTAATTCTAAAGTGCTTCAGAAATTCTCAAAAATAGGCCAGCCATGGTGGCTCACGGCTGTATACCAGCACTTTGGGAGGCCAAGGTGGGCAAATCACTTGTGGTCAGGAGTTCGAGACCAGCCTGGTCAACATGGTGAAACCCCATCTCTACTAAAAATACAGAAATTAGCCAGGCGTGGTGTCAGGCGCCTGTAATCCCAGCTACTTGGGAGGCTGAGGCAGGAGAATTGCTAGAACCTGGGAGGTGGAGGTTGCAGTGAGCCAAGATCGCACCACTGCACTCCAGCCTGGGCAACAGAGTGAGACTCTGTCTCAAAAAAAAAAAAAAGTTCTCAAAAATATTTTGAACTTCCTCACCTTTGTCCTATTTTTGAAGTAGGGGTCTACATTGAAGAGATCATACAGAAATAAATTAATTGTTACAAAACGAATGGAATATCTATACTTCTTACCCTATTGAGTTACATTAACTGCATCTTCAATTTAAAGTGCTCCTCAACATAAAATACAGTCATGTGTCTATATTTAAAGATGCATATTACTAAATCTATTTTTTTTTCAGTCTATCATCCACACTGCAGCAAGGTGATTCTGCCAAAACGTATCTCCTTAAAAGCCAACTAGAGCTTCTCATCAGCATCAGTGTGAAGCCAAAAATCCTGAGGAGGACAGAGGGAGTCCCTCACAACCTAGACCAGTCCCCTTCCCTCCGGCTGCCTCAACTGTCTGCAGGACTCTCTTCCCGCCTGCGGCCACACTGTGCAACTTGGAATTTCCCCACCTGGGCGGACTCATCGCGTCGTCACCAACTGGATGCATCTTCTGCTCTGTGAAGCCGGTGAAATCCTTCTCAACCCTTGAGATGCAGCCCAGTCTCTTCCTAACATCTGGATTCCTCTCTGTCACTGCATTCCCTCCTGTCATCCTGCCTTTTTTTCTTACCCTCCTCTCTCTCCCATGTGATAGGCATTAACTAAAATTAAATAAAAATTCAGATCATCCTTGCACTTGCTGCATTTCACATGCTTGGCAGTCACATGTAGTTAGTGGCTACCCTCTTGGACAGCACAGATAGAGATTATTTCCATCACTGCAGAAAATTCTAGACTTTGAGCTTCTTGAGGACAGGGGCTTGATCATTCAACACTGCTTTACAGTGTCTAGCAGTGTCTACCCTGTAGCAGGGGCTCAGGAAATTTTTCCTGAACCGAACCTAACTGAACTGATGTGGGTTTGTCATCAGGGTGTACCTGCTGTTAAAAGAGGTTATGACCTCTGATGCTGGGGTGGCCAAAGGGGATGGGAGTGGGCCTGGCACTCTGAGGAAAGGGGGTGAAACCAGCTGAGAAGTCATCTTTTACCTGCTGGCATGGCCCCAGCCGGGGTTCTGTTGCTATGGGAGAATGGATGAGTAGGGATGGATTACACCACCCTGGATCTAGAGGACAACCTGGCTTGAGGGGCATGGGGGACGTTGGAAGTCAGGGTAAGAAGCTTGGACTTCATTCTACTGGCATGGAGAGCCCCTGGAAATTACTGAGCAGTAGAGTGATAGGCTAAGCTTATAGGAGGAGCCAAAATTATTAATACAGCTCCTTAGATCTTAGATCCTGTGACTTAGGAAAGGCAATAGGAGCCCCTGAGCATTCTGGGTCCTTTGTACATTTGGGAGAACAGAGGCCTGGAGTGGGAAATCGTCCTCCTGGGCAACACAAACATGGCTGCTCCATTCCTATTCAGAAGCCTCGTTTCGTGATTAAGGCTCTGGCAGCTGTGGTGTTTCATTGTTCATTATTCATGAATAGACTTGGCCCTGTTCAAAACTAAAGCTTCAGTGCCGCAAATGAGGGCTGCAGAGAGGATGTTGGGGAACTCGCCTGTTTGGCTTCAAAACTGCCCCCTTTTCTCTGGAAAAATCCTCTCTAGAATACTGTGCCAAGGCCTGGTGAGTGAGAAATGAGTTTTCATGATGTATCAAAAGAAAAATGCTCCTTTTAAGAAAACATCTTTATAAATGGCAGCAGATGGGGAAGAATCTAAAAGAGAGAAAGAGCAACGCTTGCAGGTTGAAAGCATTACCTCCAGATATGGAGACGTTAGGACTGAGGGAAGGTCAGTGATGGGCCCACGAGGCCAGGTTTCAATGGACTTACCATTTCCTTCTTCGTGCACCCACTGATGGACACACATAGGCACACACACCAACAGCCTCCCATGTGGACAGTGCAGGGTGCCCACAACCCTTCCAGCAAGACTCTGATTTCTCTGTTTCGAAGGATTTCTCGAGGCCCCTCTGTAGAGCTTCTTGTCTTCTTCATGACCCGTGCCTGGGTCAGAGCAGGTGGAGTGAGCTGCACTCACAGCTGGGAGATGAGCCTGTGATCTCATTGTGCAGTGGCCCTGCCAGGTTGCTCTTTCTAAAACCTTGGGTATTGCAAATTCTGCTTCTTAGGGACCGCTTGGTCCCCCAGTCCTCCCCCTGCTGACTCCCTTCCTGATGAAGCCACCAGCATGGCTCTCAGGGTAGTGCTGTCTTCCTTCTCTAGAACAGCCAGGTGGCCCCATGGCTTGTGCTTACTGGTCACCGTGGTTACAGACGCCTCTTCTAGGCTGTGAACCATCACAGGAGTGGGTCCAGTTCAGCTGACACTTCCTCAGGGGCATAAAGTAGCTGGGGGTCCCCCTGAGTCTCTATCACCCTCTTACCCATTCTCCACCCCCTCCCCCACCACACATACACTCTACTGCCCCAGTGCTGGGTAACTCGCCAAAGCACTGTGCTGGCACTGGGGCATTCAGGGATAAAGAAGACGGGGCCTGTGCCCTAGGGAGGAGGTGATGAGGGCAGGAACAGCAGCACAGAGGGTGAGAGGCAGAGGCAATGGCACTGAGTGGGGGCACGAGGATGGAAGAGGAGCATGCTAGATGGGACGATGGGACCCAGCACTGACCAAATAGAAGCTTGTGGGTGGCACATCAGTCACTCCAGGGACATATGCAGTCACTGCCATTTTCCTAATGAAACTCCTCCAGTTATTAAACAAAGGCCCAGGGTCACAGACTTAAGGACCAGAAGTGGGATTTGAACCCAAGTCCCCCAGCTGACAGGGCTCCCACGTGCTTCTCTAGGTCACATGAGCCCATGCTGGAGGGGAGGAGGGGTGTTTCAAGAAGAGGGGAGATGTGGGCAAAGAAAGGCACAGAGACCATAAGCAGAAAGGTATGTTCCAGAAAATGCAAGTTATTCAGCACTGGGGGAGCAGAGTGTATATGTGGTGGGGGAGGGGTGGATAATGGGTGAGAGGGTGGTGAAGACTCAGTGGGACCCCCGGCTACTTAATTCCCCGACAGGGAAAGAGCCTAGAAACTCCCTCCACCTCCCGCAAAGCAATGGGGAAGCTGCGGCCACACTGTTTTCGGTCCGCTCATTCCCTCTGCAGTCTGGCTGCTCAGGGGGATGGAGGAGGATGGGGCTTGCAGGCAGGCACAGCCGGTTTGGAAGGTGTCCTGGCTCCAGCACTCAACTTGTGGCATGACACTCAGGGCAGTCACCCTTTCTGGCCCTCAGTTTTCTCCTCTGTAAAATAAGAGAATTCGACAAAAATAAGTTATCACCAATTTATTCACCACCACGTGTCCTTTTAATTTCATCTGCCCCAGGACTGCAGTGGGGAGTCTTTCTTTGCTGATGGACTTCGAAAATCATCACCCCCCGCCCCCGCATTTTTTGTGGTTAACTACAGCTAGGCAGAAACTCAGGGCTTCTCATCAGCAGAGGCCTCTGCCTCTCCAGTATCCAGGACTGAATGGATTCTGGGTCAAGGCCTCCCTCCCGCAGCCATGAGGCCCTGGCTTTATGGAATATCGCTTGGAGTCCAGGGAGTCAGAATGGGGACCCCGACAGCTTTCCCATGCCCCAGGCTCCTGGGCCTTTCTGGGGGACCCCTCTGGACCTTGGGCATTAACAAGGTTCATATTTGGAAGGTGCTTTGAGGGGGGTTATAAGTATTTGGAGTTTACTTTTTAAACTATTTGTATTGGAAAAGTAACGTGTGCACAAGGGAACAACCCAAATACAGAAGAATATTAAAATCCCCAGGCCCCCAGCCCCCTCCCATGCTACTCTACCCCAAAGTCAGCCCTGTCGGCCCACCCAACCCTGAGTGCCTCTGCCCAGGGTGGGGGTGGAGGTTTGAGGGTTCGGGATGAGGGCTGGGCGAACCGCCTCCTCTCAGGTCCTTGGACACAAGCTGTGCCCATCTGCTCAGTGTGGACCCAGGACTACTGCCCACAGGCCTGGTGCTGCCTGGGCACCCAGACCCACCTCCAGGGTCGCCCTCGGCCCTCCTGATGACTCTCAGACTCGCATCTGTCCCAAAGGATGCACCAAAGATTCGCCAGTGGGAAATCAAATTTTTGATAACAAAAGTGTTTTGAAATAATCACGCACGTGGGGAAAAATTCAAACAGGGGAAAAGCCCTTTCCCATCTGAGACCGCTCCACCTTCGCCAGTTACGAGCTTCCGAGCCGCTTCCTGAGCTCTCGGTGAATACGGACACGCGTGCCACCCACAACAACTTTTTAAAAGAATCAGACGTGTGAAGGATTCTATTCGAATTACTTCTGCTCTCTGCTTTTATCACTTCACTGTGGGTCTGGGCGCGGGCTTTCTGCCAGCTCCGCGGACGCTGCCTTCGTCCGGCCGCACAGGCCCCATGGTCAGGGTCCCGCGTGGTGCGTACTGGGGGCAGAACCAGCGCATGACCGGGGTCCGCGGTGCCGCAACGCCCCGGGTCTGCGCAGAGGCCCCTGCAGTCCCTGCCCGGCCCAGTCCGAGCCTCCCGGGCGGGCCCCCAGTCCGGCGATTTGCAGGAACTTTCCCGGGCGCTCCCACGCGGGGCCGCCGCAGGGCCCCCTTGCAAAGTTCCATTAGTTTGTAGGACGCGAATCTCAGCGAGAGAACCTGCGGAAGGCGAATATGTGGGGCGCGCAGACGGGGAAACTGAGTCCCGCGAGAGGGCGGGCCTGTGCGCTGCCCCGCCCGCGCCCCACCAGCTCCGCCGTGCCCGGGCGCGACCGCCCTGCCCCCTCCGCGGGCGGTCCCGGTCCAGCCGCCCGCCCTCCCGCCATCCGGCCAGCCCCCATCCCGGGCGCCGTGCCCGTCCCCAAGGCGGCTCGTCACCGCTGCGAGGCCAATGGGCTGGGCCGCGCGGCCGCGCGCACTCGCACCCGCTGCCCCCGTGGCCCTCCCGCACTCTTCCCGGCGCCGCTCTCCGGCCCTCGCCCTGTCCGCCGCCACCGCCGCCGCCGCCAGAGTCGCCATGCAGATCCCGCGCGCCGCTCTCCTCCCGCTGCTGCTGCTGCTGCTGGCGGCGCCTGCCTCGGCGCAGCTGTCCCGGGCCGGCCGCTCGGCCCCTTTGGCCGCCGGGTGCCCAGAGCGCTGCGAGCCGGCGCGCTGCCCGCCGCAGCCGGAGCACTGTGAGGGCGGCCGGGCCCGGGACGCGTGCGGCTGCTGCGAGGTGTGCGGCGCGCCCGAGGGCGCCGCGTGCGGCCTGCAGGAGGGCCCGTGCGGCGAGGGGCTGCAGTGCGTGGTGCCCTTTGGGGTGCCAGCCTCGGCCACGGTGCGGCGGCGCGCGCAGGCCGGCCTCTGTGTGTGCGCCAGCAGCGAGCCGGTGTGCGGCAGCGACGCCAACACCTACGCCAACCTGTGCCAGCTGCGCGCCGCCAGCCGCCGCTCCGAGAGGCTGCACCGGCCGCCGGTCATCGTCCTGCAGCGCGGAGCCTGCGGCCAAGGTACTCCGCCGCGCTCCTGGGCAGCTCCCCACTCTCTCCATCCCAGTTCGGACCTGCTTCTGCGGGACTGGTGGGCAGGCTGAGGGGCAGCGAAACGTTGTGGGGTGGCCAGGGCAACTCTCGGGGACAGGCAGGTGGGCCCCGGGGTGGCGGCTTCCCGCGGGCTGCCTCGGAACCGAGCTTCGCGCCCAGCCCGGGGCCGGTTCTGCGCCCAAACGATGCCGGTGCGCCCGGCCTGCACTCTGGGGCTCGAGACGCCGGGCGACCGGCCACGGAGTGCCCTGAGGGCAGCCACACAGCGCGTGGACCGCAGGACAAATAAGAGGAATGGGGGCATAAAGGGAGGAGAGAAGTTCAGGACTGGGAATTGGCGCCTCGCAGAGCGGCTTCAGGACCACAAGAAGTCATTTCCGTTGCTTTTTCTTGTATTTACTTCCTCCGTCCCCTTTAAAATTCATTACTTTGATCACGGGACCGCTCCGTGAAAACTGTATGTAACTCTTTTGGAAAGGAACAGTGTTTGCCGGCCCGCCCCGGAGTTTCCCCAAAAAGTCTACCCCGAGCAGGGAACGGTTTGGCGCCGCACTCGTTTCGGCGGCGTTGCTGCCGGTCTTGCTTTCCTCGTTTTGAGCCAGCCCTGCAAAAATGAAAGTGGCTCCTTTTGAATAAGCTGAATCGGGCTTTGGATCACGAAATCTGCAGAGGCGGAGAAGGGACCGGGTTAGTGATGAGGAAGAAGTCTACCCCTCTGTTCCTCCTGCCGCACACAGGACCTGTTCTGGCTGGGGAGATGGTGGTGATGCGGGAAGGAGTGGAGTGGAGCAATGTCTAACTCTCTCGCGGGACCTTCCGGAGAGATGCTCCTCATCTTCAGGCAGGGGCCATGTGGAAAAATAATATCGAGTTCAGCGGCGGCCAGTCCCGCGGTGTAGGAACCAGACAGCCATGCGGCTGCTGCCCGACCCCAGCGCTGCCTCCTCAACACGGGCAGTGCCAGGAGAGGGGCATAGGGGAGCAGAGTGCAGAGGGACTGGTCTAGAGTTTACTTTATAGGAATGTGGTTCAGTGTGACCAACTAGGGCTTAGCATAGTTTGGCTTACATGGACGGGAAGGTGCCAGAGCCGAACTGGGTGAAATTCGAGATTGTGTATTTCACCAACACAGGAGCCCAGCCCTCGGGAAACTCAGCCTAGTTAGGCAGTAGAGAGTTGTCCCGGAGAGAAGTGATCCTGCGGACTTGAGAATGGGCATGATGATAGCACACGCCTGTTGATCACCCAGTCTGTGTGCCGGGTGTGTTACCTCTGTGACCTCATTTGGTCTCACGAGGTGGGAGTTTCTCCTCTCTCTCTCTCTCTTTTTCTTAAGAGACAGGGTCTCCCTCTGTCGCCCAAGCTGGAGTGTAGTGGTGTGATCGTGGCTTACTGCAGCCTCCGACCCCTGGGCTCAATGATTCTCCTGCTTCAGCCTCCCAAGTGGCTGGGACTACAGGCGGATGCCACCACACCCAGCCTCTCATTCCTGTTTTACAGATAGCGGAACTAAGGTTGAAAAACTTGCCCAAGGTCACTCAGCTGGAATTTAAACCCAGACAGCCTCATTCAGAGGAGTCAGCCCAGCACTTAACTCGAAGGGTGTGGGAGAGGGGTCAGGTGCTGTAAATTTCCTGGTGGGCTGGACGTGCATCCCCCTCAGAGCTGGGAACAGCATACGCAAAGCCTAAGACTTGCTTGGAGGTGAATAGATCAGTGTGGCTGGGGGACGTTTGGGGAGGGCAGCAGGAGTGAGCTAGGCTGGTGGCCAGAGTCCCGGGTCTGAAGAGGCTGGCTGTGCCCCGTGCCCTGTGCGCAGATGTTCTTGAACTGGGGCAACTCAAAGCCTAGTGTAGTGTAGGGCTGACCCAGCAGTGGAGTGAGGAATGCATCCAGGGTGGAGAGTTTAGACTACTGCAATAATCTGGGTGTGAGGCGACAACATTGAAAAAGCATGTTTTTGTCCAAAACAAGCCAGCTGTTACTGGTCTCGCTGTTTGTGGTCTCATTGCACGGGGTCCTGAGTTGCTGGCACTGTGCGAGCTGCCTAATTTATTGCTAGTGAGGCAAGTTGCTTAACAAGCTTTGGAGTTGGCTGAGTCCCCGTGTGGAGGAAAACAGGTCCCCCATTGGCCATCAGGCTCACAGCGGGCTCCTGGTGTGCCAGTGAGGGGACAGCCACAGAGGGATAAGCATGGTGGCTTTGAAAGGAGGGAGAGACAGAGTGGGTACAATGCTGTTTTTATCCCTCCCTCCTTCTTTTGCAAATATTTATTGAGCTCTGTAGGGTGTCTGACACCGTTTGCATGTTTGTCTGTCTGGCACATCAGAGGCACTTGGTACGAGTGGATTAGTGAATGAATAAATGAATGAATGAAGACAAACGGGAGGTGCTTGCGATACGCAGCCATTCTGTTTTTCCTTAGTGGAAGACACTGCTTTGCTGCGCCCCCTCTCTGGATCTCACACTCCACCCTTGACTTTTCGGAGGTGTTTCCGAGGACAGGCGCCTGGGAGCCAGCAGACTTCATTCAGTCCAAGCCAGGCTCCAGGACTCAGCAGCTGGTGCCCACGGGCAGGTCACTTGACGTCACTGTTAAATGAGGTGAATTGGCTGCCTGCTCTGGCTCGAAGATTGGCGGGAGAGTTACTTTAGCTGCAATGGACATGAGCCTTTTCAAGGGGTGCCACTTGACTAAAGGCATGGAGTTGGAGCAAGTCATACACAGATCTGGAGACAGAGCGCTCGAGGCAGGAGCGGGCGCTGCGATTTCAAATATTATAAGGAGGCTTTGTCTGGGGCAGAGCATGCCAGGGGATGAGAGGTAGAAATGTCATCAGATCAGGGGTTCCTAGGGAGGTGACTGGCACTTTGGGTCACAGTAGATCTTTGTGTGTCACCGTTCAAAGGAAAGCACTTTCATCTGTAAGCTGTTTAATGAATAGACCTCAGAGAACATCTCTGCTCGCCGCTCTGGAAATGAAGGCAAATCATCTATTTCAGAAGTCAATGCATTGGCAGGGTTTGGATGGGAAAGTATACAATTCAACTAGAGAACAAAGATCTGTCATCTCCAGCTCTACTGGTCAGATGATTACAAAAAAGAAAGGAAGTGAAATACTAATAGGATACTAATAATGAGGGCTAACATCTATGTTGTGCTTATTCTGTGCTGGGTGCATACTAATTCATTTGTTCCTCCTGACAGTCCTATGAGTGAGTGCTGTAGTCTTCCCTGGGTTACAGCTGGGCAACTAAGTCACAGAGCAGTACCTTGCTCAGGACTAGTGGTCCCACACAACTGGAACCAGAGCCTCGTTCATAACCACCATGCTGTGCTGTTGACAGAGCAACAGAGATTCTAAACCAACCCCAGCTAAGCCCCAGCTAATAGCTGAAATAAACAGGGCTCCAGATGGCTGTGGCTTTGAGATGGAACAGGACAGATCACAGCCTTCACTTAGCAGGCTCAGGAGCCTGAAGACAAGGTTGCCTCCAGTTGCCGTCAGTGTAGCCCTCACTAAAGAAAAGCAAAAAGAGCCGAGGGACTGTAGGAAGGCTGTTTCCAAGCCAGAGATCCAGACAAACTGCTCTTGAAGAGAGAAAGCCCTTCCAGATTCCCACATGTCCCGAAAGACCAGTCAGGATTCTGGACCTCTGCTAAAACATGGACCAGAAGCCAGGAACAAGACCTGAAACAGACTTCCCAAACAGCAGAAGCCTCATCCATTTCTCCTCCTAGTACATCCTCCAGGAAAGCCCACCCTACTCCATACAGCAGCCCAGACAAGCCTGGAGGTCTACAAGCTGCAGGGGTGCCCAGAAACTCCGCCCCTGGAGGATTTTAGGATGGCCTGCTCCTGGTCTCACCCCAGAGCCTCTGAAAGCAGAGGCTGTATGTACATACCTGGTGAAGAACCAAGGGCTTAGATGGTTGCTTTACTTCTTGGAGCCCTGGACTGTTTGTAAAATTTACTTTTTTTTGAGATGGAGTCTTGCGCTGTCCCCCAGGCTGGAGTGCAGTGGCGTGATCTCGGCTCACTGCAAGCTCCACCTCCCGGGTTCATGCCATTCTCCTGCCTCAGCCTCCGGAGTAGCTGGGACTACAGGCGCCCACCACCACGCCTGGCTAAATTTTTTGTATTTTTTTTAGTAGAGACGGGGTTTCACCGTGTTAGCCAGGATGGGCTCGATCTCTTGACCTCGTGATCCACCCGCCTCGGCCTCCCAAAGTGCTGGGATTACAGGTGTGAGCCACCGCACGCGTGCCAAAATGTACTTTATTTAGGTGATTCTTTCATGGGAGCCTCAAACAAGCAATCATTGTTAGCTGAGTGCCAACCTTGTGCTGAGATCTGGGGAGACAGGGTTGAATAAAACACAGTCACTGCCCACAGGTAACTTATATTCAATACAATGGGGGAAAATACAGTCACTGCTTCCCTGGGGTTGCATTTTTCCATTGTTAAAGTGGGCAGTTTGCTAGAGAGTCATTTCCACTATTGGCAATTCAAATACACCTTTTGTCGGTTAAAAAACAAGTGTGCCGGGGACCTGAGCTTCATCTTAGGGCAGGGTGGGTGGAAACATTTGTGAATCTCCAGCTTTTAGTCACCCAAAACTTGGAAATTTGGAGGTCTTTTGAGCAGTTTATGGGTCTCTGCCTGCTCTGGTCGGCTGCCTTCTTTTATTGCTCTGTTGGTTTTGCTAAAGAGTTAAAATATTAAGGCTTCATAAAATTAGGAAGTTAACAAGCTCAAAAACCAAGTGTTTGAGTTACTTCATTCCACTGAGAGAGCTGTAAATGGGTTGCATTGGAACTTAAAATAACTGCATTGAGTAAGCGATGGTGGCAGGCACCATGAGCTAACTGTGGTCAGAAGCCTCACGGCCTCCGCTTTGGGGCTGGATTCTCCGTTTGGAGCTGTGTGATCCTGGATGAG
This sequence comes from Nomascus leucogenys, assembly GCF_006542625.1. NCBI lineage: Eukaryota > Metazoa > Chordata > Mammalia > Primates > Hylobatidae > Nomascus > Nomascus leucogenys. The sequence continues at coordinate 11,042,974 of NC_044383.1, read as the reverse complement.
TTTCATGCCTTGGATTCAGAAATCAGACTTTCCATGAGCTTATATTTCAAGTGAATAAATAGCTCTGGTCAGGCTTAATTTGAAGAAGAGGTGAGCTTGGCAGTGGGTGAGGGTTCCTTGGAAGGCCAACTGGGGCGGAGGGGCTGAGGGCAAGCGGCTCTGGCCCTTCGTGGCGTGTTACCTGACCAGGTAACGGCTCCCTCGACCTCTTGGAGCCTCGGCAGTGAGGGGGTTGGGCCAGTTGATCTCTGAGGCTCCTTTTAACTAGAATGGTCTGTGATTTTTGTAAGAAAACAAGTCTCTGAGGAGGTTGTGGTCACCTCATTCCTAATTTAAAGGCTGGGGAGGCTTCCTTATGAGCTACTTCTTTTTCCTAAATTATTGATGGTTAAAGCCAAGGCTGGCATCGAATCGATGTGACCCATCTTGAGCCTGGTTGCTTTGTGTTTCAGCTTTGTACTGGCTGCTGAAAGTCCCCGGGAGACCACAGGGGTGACATGTTCGTCCCAAGAGATGAGCTTCCACGAGCTCACACCCCTTGCTCCTTCCCTGGGGCTCCGAGGCCTTCAGGTCGTCTGAAGTGAGATACCCCTGTGTCATTTCATCTTTTCCTTCTCCACCTTCTCTGCCGTTAAAAAAAAGAAGAAGAAAAGAAAGAAAAATGCTATTAATAGAGAAACCAAGAAGTGTAGCCATTCTGAATGTGTTTCCAAAAGGCTCCTGGAAGTGGCATGGAAGTTAGAGTGATTCAGCACTACTTGGTGATGTGTGCCTAGAACCACAGGGGGACATTAGCCAGGACAACACGCCTCAGGACAGAAGTAAGTGGCTGTGAAGAGGCATGTCCATCACTGCCGGAAAGGTGCAGAGTTCAGCTTTTGGAGTCAGTGCTGAGAGTTCCATTTCTAAATTCATTCAGAGCGTTTGTTTAACATCTACTGTGTGCTCAGAAGCGTATCAGGTATGGGGACTCAGAGGTAAGGACTGGTGGCCCCGATCTCAAGGTACTTGTGGTAGATAGTATGATGCTCAGCTGAAGGGCTGGGCTTCTGAAGTCGGATTGCCATTTTCTGGATGTGTGGCGTTTCTTGGGTTTCATCTCTAAGTCTCCGTTTCCCCATCAGTAAGATAATAGAAGTAATAGCAGATACATACATAGCTCTTAGGGCATTGCAGAATGGAAGGATCTCCTTATATGAAACGCGAAGCACGTGCCTGATGCATTGCTAGAACTCGGGCAATATTAGCATGTTGTCATTGTCATCATCATCATCATCACCTTCAAGGCACTGACAAAGGAGTCAGCTGTGCGGGAGGAGTGCTGGGACACTCTTGTCTCCCTGGGGATGAGGTGGGTGGGTGGGTTAGGAAACCTTCACAGAGAAGGAGGGTGATGTGAGACTTCTGTCCGGGAGCTGACTTGGAATTTGCCATCTCATATTTGGAAAAAGTTCTCTGGGCAGAGGTATCCAAAGTTGCTTTGCCTGTCACCCTCTGAGGTCCCAGTTGTTGTCTATATCATGTGACCAGTGTGTGGCTTCTCTTGAATTAAGAGCTGCATGTCTGGACTGCCTGGGATTTTACAGATGTCATCTCGATAACTCTCCCTGGAGCTTGTGACACCCAGGAGACGGCAGTTTATAGAAGCCCTGGGACCTTCTTGAATGATGCTTGGTTTGGTTTCCATGTTCTGGGAATTCCTCACAAGGAAAGATTTGTCACATCTTAAGGAAGGAAAAAAAGGCAAATTTGGGAGTCCATGGATACCCTATTATTTTAGATTCCAGGACAAATTGTCGAATAAGCACGTTTCATAAAAACAACCCTCCGCAGTGTCCCGTGACAGCAGCTGGTCCCTCGCCACAGGATAATTATGTCTCCTTGTGCACACAAAAGTCTCTGAGGGCATATTGTTGTGGCTGGAGTTTCTGATAATTTCCAAATTGAACAACCTCAGTCCTAATGAATCAGAGGCTTGTGCAATATTTTCAAACCTCAGGAACATCTTTTTCATTAGTTGTGCAATAAAGATAATAGGCCTATCTCTGTGATGAGCTGTTTTTTTTTTTTTCTCAAAGTTTGATGAGATTCGCCGTAGAATTCCTTCTCACATAGTCTTGGGCAAGATTTTACCCGATCTTCCAACACATGAGTCATCTCATATCCTGTGACTAAGAAGAGCTGTCTCTTTGGTGCCAGTTTTCTAAGCGCAGTCACCACTTGGTGGAGACGGATGGACACAGTTGGGATTGCCCAGGCAGATGGGCAATCTTGCCAGCTAGATATAGGGGAGGGAAGCCTCAGTGTTCAGCGGTCACATCTGCTTTTCTGTGGCGCAGAGTGAGCTATACAGGAATATTGTATTCTCCAGGACAGTTAGGGCGGTGGGAAATGTCACCAAACAGAACAGTGACCCAAAGAGCCACTGCCACTGGGTGCTCTGTGGGAGCTGGGCACTGTGCTTATTGTGTTATGGGCCTTGCTTTGTTCTTATCTTGTAGCCACTCAGAGAGGCAGGGCATTATCCTTGCTTCCTAGCTAAGGCTACAGAAGAGGCTCCTAGGGGTTAGCTGTAACTTGTCCAAGGCCAGCCAGTGCAAGGAGGCAGAACCAGGATTTGAGCCCATGTCTGTTTCACTCCCAAACTATTCTTCATTCTTTAAGTCAAGTGTTATTTAGAAATGCTTTGTTTATTCATCAAATATTTGGTGGGTGTTTCCAGCTATCTTTCTGTTATTAATTTCTAGTTTAATTCCATTGTGGGCTGAGAACATATTTTGTATGATTTCTATTCTATTACATTTGTTAGGATGCATTTTCTGGTCTAGAATGTGGTCTGTCTTGGTGAGTGTTCCCTGTGTGCTTGAGAAGAATGTGTGTTCTGTTGTTGTTGAATGGAGTGTTCTATAAATGTCACTTAGGGCTAGTGGATTGATAGTGCCGTTCAGGTCAACTGTATCCTTCCTGATTTTCTGCCTACTGATCTATTAATTCCTGAAAGAGAAGTGTTGACGTCTCCTGAGTCTATTCTGAAACACTGAATTGCGGTCTCCATGATGAACCACTGGAGTTAGAAAACCTGGGTCCTAGCCCCATTTGGGCCTTTGGGATGACTCCCTCCCGCCTCAGTTTCCTCATCTACAACAGGAGGACAATGATGCTGCCCAGGAGACATCAGCAGGATACTGTGAAAGTCCAGTGGCATAAGGGGTATGAAGGAGCTTTGTCAACTCCTAAGCTTCAATGCTAGGAATCCTAAAGCATTGAAGTCCAATGATATAAGGAATATGAAGAAGTTTCATCAACTCCTAATGCTTCAGTGCTAGGAATCCTAAAGCATTAAAGTCCAATGATATAAGGAATATGAAGGAGCTTTGTCAACTCCTAAAGCTTCAGTGCTTTAGGAGTCCTAAAGCATTGAAGCTGTAAGAGATTAGGACCTCTAGTTGGCAATTCCAGACTCTTCCAGGATTCCTGATAGAGCCAACACCAAGAATAGTGAAGCCGGAAGGATGGAAATAGTAATATGCCTCCTGGGTGTCAAAGCATGGGTCTCCTCTGGGCATGTTCTCTTGTCCTACTGAGACATGATAGCTCTTGGCCAAAGTGACTGAACTTGACTCTCTGTTTCAGGAAGGCCAAATGCAGCGTTCACCACCATCATGTCCAAGGGCAGCTGCTTTGGTCCAGAACATCAGCATCCCAATCATTATATCAAGCAAACAGCCGTCTCTGCCTGCACCGTGGAGAGCACACGCTCCTCCCGGGGTGGCCTGCATCCTGTGTTCTTCTCAGGCCGACTTTCTGTTTAATGTTTGCTGGTCAGGAAATGGCCTGAGCTGAGGTTCTTCAGATCCCAGTCTGACCTCTCTCCACCAGCATTTGTGGCTCTGAAAAATATAGCCCAGTGTGGTTTAGCCCCACTGGATGAAACCCAGTAGGAAAAGTCTGATAATAGCAGAGGAGGCACAGGAGGAAGGGTGAAGATTTGAGAGCATCTGGGAAGGACCACGTGCATGGATATCGTTCTGTCTGTGGGATTCTGTGACACTTGTCATTTACAGTCTGTTCCCTTGGAATTCCCATCATTGGCCAAACATATAGTCCTTCTGCCCGCTGAAAAATATCATTCTGCTCCGACCTTTCACACCCATCTCTGACCGCATCAACTCCCTGTTTTCATGCATCTTGTGGATGAAGGACACCGCCTTACCTGTAAAGACACTGGTGGCTTCCCAAAGCCACCAACTGACTTGTAGCAAAGACAGAATCCCAGAGTATGAAACCTGAGGGTGAAGGGCCTGGCAGGTCCTAGAGCTCAACCCTTCACTTCACAGGTGGGGGAAACTGAGGGAGCCAATGGGAGCATGACTCTCACAAGCCGCACAGCTCATCTGTAGGGGCCAGTGTGGAGTCTGTTCGTCCTGAGACCCAGGGCTGAGCCTTTGAGCCCTCCCCATCTCAGCCTCATCCTCCTGTTGGAGAAGTTAGGTGTTTGGGAGAGGCCACGGTCCATGCTCATGGTTTTCCTGTAAGGCTGGAGAAACAGGCCTTGTTCCCTTAGTCTCTCTAATCAAAATGAGGTTGCAGAAAACCCTTCTCCCTACTTCTCCCTAAAATAATTTCCTTGGGTTAGAAGATGACTAAAAAACTATTCATCTGATGACTGATGTCTCCCTTCAAGAGTTACAAGCACATATAAATGCCTTTGAATGGTAATTATAATAATTTTGCTGAAGGGAAAATATCAGTATAAATATCATGGTGGAAACATGGAATGAGGACTGAGATGCTTTCATGTCTTTTCAGCTGTGGTTAGATTTTCTTTGAGCAGAATATACAGGTTTTTCCTCTCCTGGCATAAAGACTCTTTTTTTGTATCTTTTCTCTCTACTTTTTAGACATGATGGAAAATGACATTTATACATTTGATGACTATCTCAATTGTTTAAAATTATAAATGTAATTTAATCCTATGAAAAATTAAGAAGATTCATATTTCACCATCACCATCTCCCCAGAAATATCATTTCTTTATTATTATTATTATTATTATTATTATTATTATTATTATTTTGAGACAGAGTCTTGCTCCGTCACCCAGGCTGGAGTCAAGGCCACGATCTTGACTCACTGCAACCTCCACCTCCCGGGTTCAAGCAGTTCTCATGCCTCAGCCTCCTCAGTAGCTGGGATTACAGGCCTGCACCACCACACCCAGCTACCTTTTATATTTTTAAGTAGAGACAGTTTTGCCATGTTGGCCAGACTGGTCTTGAACTCCTGGCCTCAAGTGATTGGTCTGCTTCAGCCTCCCAAAGTGTGGGGATTACAGGCATGAGCTACCATGCCTGGCCTAATTCCATCATTTCTGTCCCAAGTGTTGCCACCATTTGGTTAACTGTTCCCCTGTTCACATCCATTTGGGCCAAGGTTGCGATGTTAAACAATCCTGAGATGGACATTTTCATGTTTATGGCGATTTCTGTATCTAGGGTCATTCTCTTAGGAGAGGTACTAAGGAGTACAAAAACTGGAAAGAAGGATATGGAATTTTTATGGATCTGGTATAAATTGCCAAATTATTTTCCAGAAGGGTTGTAGCCATATTTGTTGCCATCAGCTCTAGAATTTCAACCTCGTAAGTCACTGAAAGAAATTCTCCCAAAAGCAATCCTTCAGGAATAATGGAAGAAGATGGTGCCAAACCCCAGTCATTCTGCTCACTGTTAGATTCCTTTTTTGGTCTTACAGGTTACTTTTATTCTCAGGTTGATTGCTCTTAGAGTTGAGCAATGTTTGGGGTAGAATAATGAGCACTTTTAAAATTTGGTTCTACCTGGGGAGGGGGTGAGTTGTGATCACAGACAGTCTCACCTGGGAGGGGCTTGGGTGGTTGTCGGCTCATCCTTCTAACACTCGTGTCTCAGGCGAGCAGCCTGGGACCAGTGAGGCGACCTGAAGGCTGGAGGTCAGAAGCTAGGAGGCGACAGAAAACCCGGGTCTCAGGAAGCCCAGCCCAGGGCTCACTGCACTGAGCCTCTCGGATGCCAGCTCTGTCCAGGATGCGGGAGGAGGCCAGACTGATTTGGTCTGTTTTGAAAAGTGATGAAAATATTTATTCAAATGTTTTGTACACATAGGCAGAAGTATAACAGGAGCTGCATATACAAAATTATTTTCTAGTAGTCACATTAAAAAAGTAAAAAGAAACAAAGAACATTATTATTTTTCTTTTTAAAACAGCTTTGAGAGATAATTTACATACTATAAAATTTACCCCTTTAAAGTGTACAATTTGCTGTTCTTATGTATTCACAGTCATGCACCTATCACTACCAGCCCCAGAACACTTTCATCACTGTAAAAAGAAACTCCGTATCCGTTAGTAGCCACCCCAGACTTCTCCTCTGCCCAGCCCTAGGCAACCACCGGTTCATTTTCTATTTCTATGAATTTGCTTATTCTGGACATTTCATATAAACGGAATCAAACAATACGTAACTGGCTTCTGTCTCTTAGCATAATGTTTTCAAGATTGTCCACATTGTAGCATGGATCATTATTTCATTCCATTTTATGATTAAAAATATGCCTTTTTATGGATACAGGGAGACCAGACTTCTATTTTATCTCCCCTCCCTGATGGGGAATCCTAATTTCAGCCCGGAAAGTCACTGCGAAAGTCTAAACTGCGGAGGCGATACTGACTGGTTCCACTGGAAGAAACTGTAGCACCTGACTCAGGAAGCCAGCATTAAAACCAAGAATATTCTATACGGATAGGGATTACGCACTGAAAGGAAAACATGAGGAAATGCACTTTTCAGATTTATTAGATCATAGAACTTTTTTGGAGCTGGCAAGGATGTCGGAAACCGTCTAGCCTACCCCCTCATCTTACCACTGAGGTAACTGAGGCCCAGGAAGGGGAAGTGGCTTGTTTTGGGTCCGGGACCACTTTTCATTTCTTATTTGAGCCAAAGCTTCCTTCTGGCGTCTGTCTCTGTTTCACAAGTTCCCCTCGCATGGGGGCTGGGTACTGCTTAGAAGAACTGGCCTCTTCCTTGATACAGGGGCTCGTTCACCGTCACCTCCCTCCCTCGCGTCTCTTCTTCCTCTCTGTAGCCTCAGGCCCTCCTCCTGCACCGGGAGGCAGACTCAACCCGGGTGGGCACTGCCTCCCAGTCCGCGGCCAGAGGCTGGAGGGCTAGGGAGACTGAACAGCCCCGGCAGCTCCAGACATAACAACCTATGTTGAGGAGTCGGCGCAGGAAGCGAACCCAGCTGAGAAATCTGCGAAGGTCAGGACCGGGGCCAGACGCTTATCAAGAGCAAAGTTAATGGTGTTTTTGTGAACCGAGCAGTCAGCTGTTTCCCCGAAGATAATAATAGACACATCATGTTGGGCATTCAGGAGGCATCTGAAAAAAAAATTGCGCAGTGGAATTGATTGGAAGCTTTTCCCTAATACATAAAATAGTCCAGAAAAGACAATCGAAAGTAACAGCACCGATCAAACCCAATAGATCAAGCAAGGACTGAAAAACACAATTTTCTTTCTTTTTTTTTTGCCAGTGAGTCTGAAGAGTGATTTTCAATGAGAGGCATCTTTAAACACAGACAACATAAACAACAACACAGTTGTTCAGGAAAAGGCATCTTTTCCCAGTAAAGCCAAAGCTGCAGATCTAGGCTGTGCTTGTGACTGACAGCACAGTGAGGGGTTCACAGCCAGCTGGCCAGGTGCCCCCCGAAAGCACGTTTCGAATCTGCTCTATTTGAGAGAGACTGTCTTAGCCTTTTCTGGGTAAGTCTTCCTCCTTCACTTCACCTGCCACAGACTTTTCCAGGCATCATCTGCTGTAGTCTTGGCCCAGCCCCTGCAACAGTTACTGCTCAAGGCACCCGGGACATGCAGGACGGAGGAGCAGCCTGAGGTCTGGCGTCCGGCGAGCTTTTCCCACTTGGAGCCGTCTGGGAGACTGTCCCGGAAAGAGAGGGGCTGCCAACACTTGGAAGTGCCAATGTGTGCTGAAAGTCGAGGTCAGGCTCCCGGCTCCCCCGCCTCTTCCTCCTTGATTCATTAAAAGAAAAGAGGCCACGCGAAACTCTCCTGAATTTCTTTATTTCTATACAAAAGACAGAGCGTGGTCATTCATCATTCAAATTTTAGCCTTTTTAAACAAATAATAATTCCTGCTTGTGAGTTCAGTGTATTTTAACAAGAGCAGGTCTGAGGGCCATTGGCCGTGTCTTAGATTTGCAGACAGTGGCCCTGATGGTGCATAGGGTTTCAGGTTTCCTTTAGACCTCAGCTGGCTGCCTGGGCCACCACTTAGCAATGCCATTGTCCTTCCTGTGCATTTTCTTTGCAGAGTTCGAGGAAATCCAGTCGCACAGGCCCCTCTGTGCCCATGTCCCCAGCACCCTGGAATGTGCAGTACCAGCAGCAGCGATTAGAATGGGGGTCTGGTTTCCCGGAATGTGCAAGGTCTCGCTTCTGTTTCTGCTGCCTCCATGCCCCAGACCAGTGCTGGGCCGGGCTCTGGGCTGGAGCCGTGGCTGACAAGTTTCCTTGGAATTTAATGGAGCGGGGCAGACAGCATGCAGCCACTCAAACTGAAAACTTGAGAAAGAAATGAGTGTTGTGGGGAAGCTTTGCTGCATTCACTGGGTCATATGTGCTGCTTTTTCTTTTCCCCAGGCAACCCCTCTTGCAGACAGGAGGCCCCATCCCCTTTTGCTTCATGCCTCATTGGCCATTAGGAAACTTTTAAAACTGATTTCTCTCCTGACCCTCTGAGAGAACATAGTCCAAGTTCCCTGGAGGAGGAGGAAGCCACTGTGTGTTTCTCTGCAGTTCACGGCTCATTTAAATGCAGCCCACGTGCTGTCTTTCCCCACTCCTCTGCCTGCTCCCGTTGTGCTTCTCATGATCGTTCTCAAATTCAGCGAGAAACCTCACAAAGGGAGCTTTTCTTAGGGAAGAGTCATCCTTGGCCTCCCGAACGTGGACCAGCCCCTCTCCCCAGCTGCACAGCATCAGGTTAGTTAACCACCTGCCTCCATCTGGGTCCTGTCTGGACAGGCCTACTCACACCTGCTGCAGGCATCCAAATTGCCCTCAGGTGCCTGTGGCTCGTCCAGAGGGGTGGAGCCCACATTCCAGTCCTGACAGCTAAAGTTCAGCGGTGGGGACCCTGCATTCAGTGTAAAGATCAATATTCCAGGTCCTCTCTTCCTGCCACCCAGCGACTGGCCGTTTGCAGGCACTCGGTCCCGGTTGCCCTGGGCCTGCAGCCCTTGTATTCTCTCTGCTTTGTCTCTGCTGTTGCACCCCTGCCCCATCAGAAATGCAAGTAGGAGGGCCTTCTGCTGGGACAGTGAGAGGCTGGGAAGTAAGAGGAGCGCTAGAGGGATGGTTGAGCTTGCATCCAGCCCTGACTGCATTCGCTCTCCCCCGCCTCTCTGTACAGGTGCTGAGCTGTGAGTGGAGCCAAGTGGATGAGAGTGGCCCTGGGCACCTGCCAATAAGTTTCCCAGTGTGTCATTTCCTCCTGGGAGTCTCATCTGGATTTGGGTCTGGATTTATTTATTCAGCAAGTAGCCTCTTTATAGTTACTTTTTTTTTTTTTTTTTTTTTTTGAGACGGAGTCTCACTGTGTCTCCCAGGCTGGAGTGCATTGGCGCAATCTCAGCTCACTGCAAGCTCCGCCTTCCGGGTTCACGCCGTTCTCCTGCCTCAGCCTCCTGAGTAGCTGGGACCACAGGCGCCCGCCACCGCGCCCGGCTAATTTTTTGTATTTTTAGTAGAGATGGGGTTTCACCATGTTAGCCTGGATGGTCTCGATCTCCTGACGTCGTGATCCGCCCACCTTGGCCTTCCAAAGTGCTGGGATTACAGGTGTGAGCCACCGTGCCCGGCCTGTAGTTACTTTTAATTTAGCCATGCTCGGGGCTGAAGGGGATGCCAAAGAAATATAAGATGAGCCCCTCAGACGGCCTAAAGATGAAGATGAGGCCTCCCAGCATGTACCTCCCACATACACTCCAGGAAATTCTGGTGTCACTGGATTCTGGACCTCCCAAAAGCTGCTGGCACCTGGAGGATGGGGCCCCAAGGCTGGACCTCACTCCTGCTGGGTTGCTGGGCTGGGAAAGTACTGATGGCAGCTGAGGAGTGTGTCCCAGACTTCACTGAGCCATTCCCAAAGATTGTTCCAAGTTCTCCTGACACAACGCTGGAGGCCTGCTGTGCTGGCCTTCTTTATTTACAGTTTCTGACTGGTGTCTAGCAGCCTTGCCAGAGAGAGTGGCAGTGTGTCTGCAGGCAACCGGGAGAAATGTCCCAGGCTTTAGAGCAGGACTTTGAGCATATAGCAGTGGGGGCCCAGCGGGCAGTCTCCTGGACAGTTACTTCTCCTTGTCCTGACATGGTCGAGAGGTTGCTGCCTGGCCCTTCAAGTGAGGATGGAACATGCTATCCATTGGCCTTAATTTCCAACCTCTGCATGATGCATTTTGTGCTCCTGCCTTTGAAAGAACTTTTATTTTGTTGTGACTTACGCCCAGACCCACATGGCAGAAGGAAGGGAGGCTGGGACAGGGGAGGCGGATGAGCTGCCGCTGACGGACCTGCCCGGTTTCTTAGCTCATCCCGGCCTCCATGCTGGTGAGCAGACACTGGCCCAATCCAGCCATATTTTTGGCTGAGTTTCTGTCTTCACATCTCATCCTTAACCCTGAATCCTGGCAATAGTTGGTACTGGGTTTTATTCTTATTTGTAATCTTTAAAGCGGGAATACCTTTGCTAGTATTTAAAGTGGAAGAAATCAGGCGAAGAATCACAAGTGATTTGCAAACTGGAAGAGACATTAGAATGTAAATGTGAGGAAGTGTCAGCATGAGGGGCTTGCCTGGGCTGCACAGCTTGCCTTGGCTGGAGTATGCACTGTTCTGGCATTGCAGGGAGGATGGGTACCTTGCCTCCCTGCAGGTGGGGGACTGTGTCAGCCCCTGCAGACTGCTCCTGGGCTTCTGAGTTTGACCAGATTTTTTTGTGTGTGTTTTTTTTTGACACGGAGTCTCACTCTGTCGCCCAGGCTGGAGTGCAGTGGTTCGATCTCGGCTTGCTGCAAGCTCCGCCTCCCAGGTTCACGCCATTCTCCTGCCTCAGCTTCCTGAGTAGCTGGGACTACAGGCGCCGGCCACCACGCCTGGCTAATTTTTTGTATTTTTAGTAGAGACGGGGTTTCACCATCTTAGCCAGGATGGTCTCGATTTCCTGACCTCCTGATCCGCCTGCCTCGGCCTCCCAAAGTGCTGGGATTACAGGCGTGAGCCACCATGCCCGGCTGAGTTTGAGATTAAGGCAGCATTTCTAGTAGCACTTGAGCAGCTCCTGAGATGCTTTTCTGTGCTAAATCTGGATTTGGGGTATTAAATCAAATGAATTTGAAATGCAGGCACAGCTGGCCCCATGGGCATGGACCTGTGCAGTCACACATTGCCCCGTGTTCAGAAGGGTGCCGCACCTGTTTTAATGCTCTGCTGTTGCTCTCTTGAGATTCTTAATAATTTTTGAACAAAAGGCCCCACATACTCATTTTGCACTGGGTACTGCATATTATGTAGCTAGTCTTGAATCTAGGACAGTGCATTAAAATGCCATTGATTGGATCAATCTGCTCTTGCAACTGATTTGAATTTTGGGAACATGCTGTTCCCTGTGAATAAAGGAGGATTCATTTCTTTTCCCTCGAATACAGTGCGTTCTGTTTTCCAAATTAGCTCTACGTATCAACTCAGCTGAGAAATTGGAAGGGAGGATTGTTCTGGCTGGAAGGGAAGGTTAGATTGTTAATCCTGCGTCCTGGCGCTGATCTTACCAAGTGTGAAGCATGTTCCCACAATGGTGTGGGCTGCGGGGGGGCTGGAGGCTGGCTGAGAAGGCGGGGACCAAAGAGGGAGGCCAGCCTGGGAGCCAGACAGATGGGGTTAGGCTCTTGCTTTTGCCACTTGCCAGCTCTGAGGCTTTGGGCAATATGATTTAATTCTCTGATCCTTGTTTTTTTTCACCTTTCTGTAGACTGGTGATAAGATGCACCCTGCAGGCTTGCAGGCCTGCAGGAATAATTAGAGATAATATTTGTGCCTATTATTGGGCTTGACATATAGTAGATGCTCTACAATAAATAGGTCCTATTATTCTTATTGATAATATTATTTTATTGCCAACATTGAAGGTTGGGCGGGATTTGACTAGCTGGAAGGGAGGAGAATGAGATCATCCAGGCCGGAAGGAAAAGAGGCATGAATGCAGGGGGATGGGGTGGAGCACTTTGGAGGTGTGGGGAGAGGTCTGCAGGGTGGGAGTGTGCATTAAGGAGTCCTGGGGAGAGTGGAGGAATCAGTGCCACATGGCGAATGAGAGAGGATCGTGGGCCCGAGGAGATGGAGATGGTTGTGGGGATCCTGCAGGAAGTTTATGTGCCCCAAAGTGGCATTGTCAATTAGGGGGAGACACTGAAGACAGAGGTGAGGCCTACCTGAATTCGCATAGAGTGGGATTCTTGGAAGCTTCAGAAGCTTGAGAAGAGCCACTTGGAGGTGTTGAAATGCACCTGGGAGGGATGTGGGGACCCGGCTCTGGGCTGAGAGCTGGGAGATGGTAACCCAGGTGGATGGGGCATGATATTTAGTGCTTTACGTGCAATCTCACCTAGGGCTCCCAAGCCCTGTGGAGTAGGTGATATTAGCTCTGTGTTACAGAAAGGGAGACTTAGGCTCAAGCAGGGACATTCATGGTTTGAAGTCACACAGCTGTAAGGGGCAGAAGTGGGCATGGAGGCATTAACTTAGAGCCAAAAGTTGTGATCTTTCTTAGTGTGGCTGGCCCCACGGGGAACCTGTGTGGGTTGGAGTACAACTTGGTGTTCCCACCCATCATGGATGCTCTGCATTTGTGAACCCAAGTTGCCACGTCAGGGCGGGCGAGGGCAGGAAGCTCTGCAGGGAGAAGGGACAAGGGACAGAGCCAAGAACAGGGGCAGGGCCCCAGGGTCCCATGCAGGGACAATGAAGGGGGTTTGCACACCTGGGTTAGTTGCTGGCCAGTGTGGGGAGAGAGCTGGCCTGGGAGTCTAATGGGAATGCCAGGGAAAGCTGCCTTGGTCCCCTAAAGTGAAGCCCCCATGCTGGCCATGGAGTATTGGTGACTGAGGGTCCCTGCTAGCTGTCTGGACGAGGCAGTGTGTCCTATAGGCATAGCTCTGGTGTCCTGCTGGCGTGGAGCGAGTGCCCCTCATGCTGGGAGCCAGCCCTGTGCTCTGGAGGGAGGTGGTGGGAGGACGAGGGACAGTGGGACCTGCCACCTGAGCAGGAATTGGCACCTTCTCCCACTGGCAGGTCCAGGTTTTATGGAATCTGAAACTTGCATAATTCAGGATACCCTCTTCAAGAAAAACACCCCTCAAAATTATGAATATAACATTAGGTATGAAACTATTATTTATATAGATTGAAAAAAGAAAATGCCCAAGATGACAAACTTCAGAAAATAGACAAATACTACAAACATCACAAAATCCAGAAAAATAAGATTAAAAAAAGCTAACTGCTGAACACTCCATCTTGAAAATAACCCTCTCTCCTCCTCTATTTTTTGGCTGTGAACTCTTTGCTCACCTTTTCATGTGACAATGCTTTTGTAATATTTCCTACAGAGAAAATAGGATAATTTGTTATTACTTTTATTATTTTTGGATTATTATTATGATCAATTCAGTATTTTTCTACTACCCACACACTCACTGTCTTCTGTCCAACCTCTGACCTGCACCAGGGGAACCAGCAGGGTGGGCAGTAGGGTGTCCCTGGAGGCCACACATATAGCAGGATAGATACAGCAATTTAACTAGACACAGAAGGGACGTCAAAGCACACAAATATATCTCATTTAACCCGAACAAAATGATTATCCAGTTTTACTTTTCCCTTAGCCTCTTCCCCCAAATGTTGGCAGCCACCCTGATGGGATAGATGTGTGACAGATGGCAGGAGACTGTGGCCCCAACCAGCTGCAGCTTCACTCTTTCATTTCTATATACTCTCTATAAGCCATGATGATAGCACTTTGCTAGGGCCCCTCACAGGGCAGATGGAGGGCTCCATGCTGAAGCTTTGTGGATGTTTGCTGTCTATCCACCGCTGCTCCTTGTGCCTATGCAGGAATTCAGGCCCAACCACTGCAGAGAGCCCAAAAGCATCAGGCAGAGGTTCCCAAACTGCCATGGTTGGTGGTACCTTTAGTAGTTGATACGGTTTGGTTGTGTCCTCACCCAAATCTCATCTTGAATTCCCACATGTTGTGGGAGGGACCCAGTGGGAGGTAATTGAATCATGGGGGCAGATCTTTCCTGCGCTGTTCTCATGATAGCGAATAAGTCTCCCAAAATCTGTTGGCTTTATGAAGGGGAGTTTCCCTGCACAAGCTCTCTCTCTGCCTGCTGCCATGCATGTAAGATGTGACTTGATCCTCCTTGCCTCCCGCCATGATTGTGAGGCTTCCCCAGCCATGTGGAACTGTAAGTCCAATTAAACCTCTTTATTTTGTAAGTCACCCAGTCTCAGGTATGTCTTTATCAGCAGTGTGAAAATGGACTAATACAGTAGTGCAGTCATTTTTTCATGATCCCCAGTAAGGCCAAAAAATACCCAACAGTTCCATTTATCAGTTAGTGGGGTCCAAACAATTTGATAAGTATTTGTGTCCCTGCAACACAGTGGTCATTAAAAAAAGACATTTTAATTTCATTATTCAATAAGCATGATTACTTACGAATGGGATATGTGCACCTGTTGGGTGTCACACGACCTTTCAAATCTTGGAATCAGATTGGACACCACCATCCCCATTTCCAGTTCAACTCTGATTTTTGTGTGGTACATTCTTTTTATCACAGTGACTGCCAGAAATCCAACTTCATATGGAATCATGAAAAGGGATGTAGTGTGATCTGATTTCGAAACTATGATCGATCTAGAGCTAGTTTACAAGGTGTCTAACAGTGATCAAGTATCACTGTATTTCCCCAGAAAACCTGAAATATTGATGAATTTTCTGTGGCACTCTGGGGTCCCTTGGGGCACACTATGGGAACCATGGAATTAGGACCGTAAGGACATGATTTTGGCTTCTTCCTGCCTCAGATCTAATCTTTACCTGGTATTTTTGCCTTAAAGATGAAAGAAGCATACATTTTGATGTATTTAAAGCACATATTCGGCCAGGCGCGGTGGCTCACACCTGTAGTCCCAGCACTTTGGGAGGCTGAGGCAGGCGGATCACAAAGTTGGAAGTTCGAGACCAGCCTGACCAACATGGTGAAACCCCATCTCTACTAAAAATACAAAAAATAGCCAGGTGTGGTGGCATATGCCTGTAATCCCAGCTACTCAGGAGGCTGAGGCAGGAGAATCACTTGAACCCAGGAGGCAGAGGTTGCAGTGAGCCGAGATTGCACCACTGCATTCCAGCCTGGGCTACAGAGCAAGACTCCGTCTCAAAAAAAAAAAAAAAAAAAAAAAAAAAAAAATCCCCACATATTCATTTTGTGCTTATTCTTTTGAGAGAAACACAGATAAAAGTCTATCCTTTAATTCATACTCCCCATACTATGATTTTCATTTTTACTGCAACAAATTTTGTTCAGTCTGATAATGAATGTCAAACAGTTAATACCTTGCTCTTTTCAGTAACATGACATATTGGAGAATAATGACTGAAGCTTATCTACACTGCCTATGTCTCTTTTCTTCCTCCTTGAAAGAAGCTGTTGAAAGTAGTTAAGAAGTATTATGTGTAAAACTCCAGGGATGATGTGCTTCAAGGAAGCAACATTTATGAAGTTGTGTGCTTGACTAGTAGTTTATAAAGAGGAAAGAAGAATCATTTATTATCTTGGGATTGAATCCTGGCAATTTTTAAACTATAAAGTTACAGGAAATGTTGGCTACTCTTAATGGGCCATTTGTTGTGTTAAAAATCAGTAATGATAAATATTTACTAGGTAAGTGGAAAGATCCATCTCTATAAATTGTTGTAACTTGTCGTTTTACAAATCTTAGTTACTCAGTTTTTCTGCTTAAAAATGAAATCATGTAGCACTGTATAAGTCATTCAGTTTTTTATTTTGGAGAATTACTCTGGATTGTCTAGGCTCTGTGCTCTCCACATATATTTCTTGAAATAGTTTGTGAATTTCTACAAAAACTCCTGCTCAGAATTTTCACTGAGAGTATGCTTAATCTATGGGTTAATTTGTGAGAAATTGAAAGCTTAACAATAGCAAATCTTCTGACCTACAAGTGTGGTATTTCTCTGCATTTATTTAGGTCTTCTTTATTTTGATAGTGTTTTGTAGCTTTCAATATACAGATCTTGCAAATATCTTGTTAAATATTTCCCTAATTATTTGATATTTATTTTTGATGCTGTTATAGTTATATTTTAAAAATTTTGATTCCAATTGTTTCTAATACATAGAAATGAAATTATTTATTGACCTCTTATCCTGTGACATTGATAAACGCAGTCATATATTCGTAGATTTCTAGAATTTTTCTATATAGACTATCATATATATCATCTGCAAATAAAGACAGTTTTACATTTTCCTTTCCAATCTCTATGCCTTTTGTTTCTTTCTCATACCTTATTGTGTGGTCCATTACTGAACAGCAGCCAGTTCCAGCTTTCTGTTCAATAAAGGAGCAGGTAAAAGGGCCAGGCCTTGACCTTGCAGGGGGCTTCCCAACCTCATTGCCTTCTGCTGCCTCAGTTCTGGCTTAACAGAACAGTGTGGGGAGGAGGCATGGTCTTTACCTACTAGGGCATTACACTGGCCTTCTTCAGGTTGGTTGCTTCATCAGGTTTAAGAGCTCACCTGGGCTGCAGTTCAGGCTAGGTTATCTGCTGACCTGGCCCTATCTCCCTTCTGTAGTGTCTGCGGGGTACCCTTGTAAGCTAGGGAGAAGAGATACACGTGAAGGCCAGAAAAAAACAGCCTGCCACACAACTTCCCTGGATCATACCTTCGCAGTGATATGACGACATCGTTAGGAGGCGCCGAGGTGGCTGCATGGGTCTCCAGACACCTCCCTTTACCTCTCTGCTGTGCCACTGATGTGTGATGTGCTTGCACCTATGCAGAGTTGCCACTGAGCAGGACTGTGGCCAGTCATTTGGATTTTCTTCTTTCTAAATTGTATGCCATGGCTTGATCAAGCATTTCATATACAGTAGATCATGAAAGCAGCATAGAAAGCACATTGAGGTAGATGGTGTTACCACATTTTATGGATGAGAGGCTAACACTTGGAGGAGTCAGGTCACACGTCCAAGGCCACACAGCTAGTGAGTACCCTGCTGAGGGTCACACTCTGGTCCATCTGAGGCCAGAGCCTGTGCCAGCCTTCTCCTCATGCTGATAGACGAGCAAACAGAAAGAAGGAGCAGTGGACGCCCCCACCCTCTGTCCCCTGAACCCCTTGGACAGTGGGCAGTGGCAGACCCAGCCTGGGCCCATCTATGGGGATTCTGCATTGGGATTGACCCCTCTGGAAGGAAGACAGTTGACCCACACTTGAGATCATAGCAGATGGGCCAGCCAGGGTGTCTGTAGACCATCAGGCAGTGGCCACTCCATCTAGTTTAATGGACAAGCCTTTTTAATGGAACAGGAATCTAACACTGAACCAAGCTGCTTTTAGACACACTTTTATTCCTCACTCTGAAATGGCATTTGGACAAGCCAAATATTTCTTCTCCTTTCAGTTGACATTTTGTCCATCTTTGAGCAGTCAGTTGATGTTTCTTCTGTTTAGTTATTTCTGTTCTATTTTCCTGTTGCCACTGGTCCACCCAGGGATGGTAAGAATGGAAGTCAATGGTTGCTTTTTCATCTGAGATGCGCCACGAAGGCTTGTCGGTCAGCCTTGTCACATGGTCTGTGCTCCCACTACTCCTTCTTTCTGTTTCCTCATCTACAGAATTTGGAGAGTCCTGGACCTGATCTCAAATTTCACATGTTATTTATCTTCCTGCAGCACACTGGGGAGAGGAAGAGACAGGGATTCCACCATAGAAGGTTGGAGCTGGGACAGACCTCACATCTCATTCCAGAGGCATTTGGTCCATCTTACAGATGAGGAAATGGAAGCTGCACAGTGGACTGAGGCTGGAACTGGGCCTTCCAGTGGCCAAGCCAGATCCTCCTTGATCTCCCTTGTTGCTTTCCTGGTGGGCAGACCCTGGAACCACTTTCTGTGGCTGTGTGAGAAGGCAACTGCCTCTCATTTTACCCAGCAAAATCCATCTTCAATCCATCTTCATTTTTGCCCCTGGTGTGGGCAAATTCTCCCATACCTAATTCAGGAAGCCAGAAAGAGGAAGTGAGTTAATGATCCTTAGTGGGAAGGCGCTAGTAATGGTCCTTCTCGTGAGAGTTTGAGAGTTTCTGAAACACCACGCTGTCTCTGTGCTGCTGGCCTGGCCGGAGTTAAACCTCTTCTTGGCCTTTTCCCAGGAAGCTGGTCTGAGGAAGCCCAGATGCGTTTGTTTACAGCTGTCTGGTGACATTCGCCAGGCTCTGTGTTCAGAAGGAACATTTCCATTCCCTTATTTACACCTCCCATTGGAGTGCTCGGGGAGACAGACCAATTATTTGCAACTACCTGGAAACCTGGGAGGGTAGCAGATCTGTAGGGGGCCAGTGTTGAAGTGAGAAGCTGTAGATCTGGTGACACTGTGGGCTTGGGAGGGCTTGCCCAGATCTATCTGTTACTTATACTCTCTATTAAGAAACTTTAGTGTCCATGGAGAAGTTATTTAAAGTCTGCGAGCCTCAGTTTCCCCATATGTAATATGGGAAGGTTACCTGATTTTCCTATTCCACAGGAAGGTAGAAAAAATTAAGTTAAGGCAGCTGATGAAAGGGTTTTGAAAGCAAAAATAATAGTATGATACTGTCCTGAATTTGTTAAATTATTCTTCCTAGTAGTTGCGGATCTTTTTCTGTACCTTAGAAAACCATGCTATGTAAAAAGAGATGATTCCAGTCTTTAGAGCAACTCAGAGGTCAGGGGCCAAGACAGAAAGGGGCCCTTTGTTCACAGATGCACTCTCACTTCTGAGAAAGCAAGCGTGGGAGAGGCAGGTGGTCCTCCCGATGTCCCTGTGCCCCATGGTGTCAAGTTGGGTTACTATGGCCCCTGGTGACCCAGCACAGCAGGGATGTGGGGGCCAGTGAGTGTGAAGCTGTGATGGGTCATAAGAGGGCTGGGACATCTCACAGCTTTTACTTACAGCCTAGAGCCTGGGGAAGGCTGGGGAAGGGTTGCCACTCTAGTGGTGAGAGAGGCATGTGTGTGTGTGTGTGTGTATGCGTGTATATGTATGTGTGCATTTGTATGTAT
Source organism: Nomascus leucogenys (assembly GCF_006542625.1). NCBI lineage: Eukaryota > Metazoa > Chordata > Mammalia > Primates > Hylobatidae > Nomascus > Nomascus leucogenys. Next base: position 11,023,494 of record NC_044383.1, on the reverse strand, counting down.
ATATGTATGACTGTATGTGTGTATGTGCACATCTGTGAGTATATGAATGTGTGCGGAAGTGTGTATAGGTGTTTATGTAACAGTCTGTGTATGAGTGTGGGTGTATGTGTGTGGGTGTGTTTATGTGTGTACGTGTGTGGATGTGTATGCATAGTGTGTATGTGTGAGTTTGTGTGTGTGTGTGCATGTGCATCTCTGTGTGTATGTGCATGTGTGTTAGGGGCGGGCACACAGACCTGTTGGTAAATGAGACACAAAATACCTACAAAATACAAAATATGAGACAGGAAATACAAGCCCCAGTTATTCATTTTTCAGCGCAACAGGCATAAGATTACCATGTGAAATTGCTATGAAAGTTTCCGAAAGCTTCCTGTCAATTCGTAGCGAGCAGGTAGCAGAGGAGTGCGGGTCCCTGGAGCCTGCTTGTGCAACACTGAGCTAGTCCAAGGGGGAAGAATGGGGTGCATTGCTCTTAGCTGCAAACCAGCCTGGAACCCCTCCAGCCTGCTTGAACAGAGACTTGTTAAGAGGTAGCAGCAGGTGGCACAGATTAGGAGCCGGAGTAGTAGGCTAAGGCTGCACTTCCAGGGACACACTGCCTCTGCCACCACCCGTGCCATGAAAATGGGAGCCCAGGACCCTGAATCTCTAGCAGTCCGTTTCTGAATCAGTTACCTTGGGTGTGTGCCTCTGGTTGATGGAAACTAACTTTTAGCCCTGCTGGGTGAGAGCCTCACATCGGGACATGTGACAGCTTTGTTGAAAGTAGCTTTGGAAACGCCCACCACGTGGGGCCACTCACTGTAGTATAAACGGTCATGCATCACTGAGCGACAGGGATACGTTCTGAGAAATGCGTTGTTAGGCGATTTCATCACTGTGGGAATGTTACAGAGTGTGCCTATGCAAACCTAGATGGCAGAGCCCACTCCACACCTAGGCCAGATGGCAGAGCCTGTTGTTTCTAGGATGCATGCCTGCACAGTAGGTTACTGTACTGAATACTGTAGGCAGTTGTAACAATGGTGAGTATTTGTGTATTCAAACATAGAAAAGGTACAGTAAAAGCAATGGTGTTATGGTCTGCGGCTGGCTGAAGTGTTATGTGGTGCATGACTGTAGGTATAAAGCATGATGGTCGTTTGATTTTTCTCTTTTTCTCACCCACAGACTTAAGGCACCTCTTATGCCTTTTGTCTGAGATGTCCTGGGCAGGGTTGGAATGTGTGGTTAAGGCATGGCGGAAACTGCTTTTGGGACAGATGATGGCCTCAGCTTGCCTTGGGGAGTCAGTGGGAAAGATAGGAGCTGCCCCTTTGCCTTCGTGTTTCTTCGTAATAATCTCAGATCTACCCGTCTGGTGGGCCTCTCCTAGAAAAAGCCCCGGCGCTCCTTCGCTCCTGCGGTGTTTCTCAGGAGGGTTGCTTCTTTGTAATGGTGGGGACTCAGGGAAGGGATGCAGGCAGAGGGTGATGCCACATCAAAAAGGGACCCTTGGCTGGGTGCAGTGGCTCACGCCTGTAATCCTAGCACTTTGGGAGGCCGAGGCAGGTGGATCACCTGAGGTCAGGAGTTTGAGACCAGCCTGGCCAACATGGTGAAACCCTGTCTCTAGTAAAAATATAAAAATTAGTCGGGCATGGTGGTGGGTGCCTGTAATCCCAGTTACTCAGTAGGCGGAGGCAGAAGAATCGCTTGAACCCGAGAGGTGGAGGTTGCAATGAGCCAAGATTGCGCCGTTGCACTCCAGCCTGGGCGACAGAGTGTGACTCCATCTAAAAATAAATTGAAAAAAAAAAACTTGGGCTGTCAGCTTCTTGGAAAGGCTAGTGTGAGGTTGAAGCATTTGCTGGTGCCTCTGTTCAATGTTTTTGTGGTGAGTCTATTGAGAGGAGAGAACCTGAGCAAAGAGGTTATCATTAGTGGATTTTACTGCCTTACCTAGGTGGGCACTCCCTTGGAAGGTGGGTGGACATTTGCAGCTGAGCCCGGGGGGGGAATTGTGCTCACTCCCCCTTCAGAATTCCAAAGGCTGGGCATGCATCTTGGCTTCCTCTAACCCATGTCTTTCTCTAGGTGACCATAGCAGAGTGTCATTAAGTATCTATTCTTTGCTTTTGTTCTCAGGGCAGGAAGATCCCAACAGTTTGCGCCATAAATATAACTTTATCGCGGACGTGGTGGAGAAGATCGCTCCTGCCGTGGTTCATATCGAATTGTTTCGCAAGTAAAGAGAGCCTTCCTGTTTCCTATAACCTCTGAAGCTTTCACCGCCACTAGCAAAACATGAGAGCTATTTTTGAGATACATTAAAGTGTCAAAGTGTCACTGAATATCTTCCTACTTTAAGATAAGTGTGTCTCCCTTAGAACATTTTCCCTATTTGGCTATATAAATCTACATTCTTGACCCTTCTAAATGTTTAAAGAACCCTGGGCTCTGAAGAGATTCCCTAAGAATATTTTGTAAGTGGAATTTTTTTGATGCATGCAAAAAAGTGGCAGGATGTTTAGTTTTTAAATGCTAAGCCCAATATATAAAGGAGTGATGGCTAGGTGTGTGTGGCTGTTGCACCACCCATTAATCCATGTGTTGAAGCGTTCATTTTAAGGTGCTACGGGCTTAAGTGTGTACTCCTTTGGATTTAGGCTTCCATTTTCTAAACGAGAGGTGCCGGTGGCTAGTGGGTCTGGGTTTATTGTGTCGGAAGATGGACTGATCGTGACAAATGCCCACGTGGTGACCAACAAGCACCGGGTCAAAGTTGAGCTGAAGAACGGTGCTACCTATGAAGCCAAAATCAAGGATGTGGATGAGAAAGCAGACATCGCACTAATCAAAATTGACCACCAGGTAAGTGTGTTCTCGCCTGCAGAGGTGAGTTCTCAGATGCCCTGGAACACCCTTGGCAAAGGCACCAGAGCTCTCTGATTGCAGCTGATTCTCGGGGAGGGCACTGAAGCCAGTCTGAACCAGTCACAGGAGGGCCTTGAGGAGATGCTGAGTATGGCCTGGGGGTGTGGGAGAGGAAGGGGCTCAGGAAAACTTCTGTAAGGAGCCAGATAAAAGTTTTAAAAATAATGTTTTAAATGTTTGTCAAAGAAAGCAACAGATTTATAAAGAAATTAGTAGGTAAGTAGTGAAAATTGAGTCTCCTTCCCATTCCTAATCCTGTGGCAACTCTTGCTCCAGATTTTATTTATCCTCCACAGATACGTCATGCATTCACAATGAACATAGAAATTACTGGGTTTTAGGCTGAGCCATCCTTAACTTGTCAACAGTTACTTTGAAAACAAACCAGCTCTCCCAAATTGGGGTTTTGTGGGGTTATGAGATGTGTTTCAAAAGAATGTTTCATACTTTAAAGGTCTTGGAAACCTTGAATTAAAACAGAGCTAATGGATTTCTTCTTTCCAGACCTTCGCAGAGCTTTTAGTATGCTAGTGTGCACGTGGCTTGCCTACAAAAGGGTGTTGACTGAACTATTTGCCCAAATTATAATCATTTGAGTATACAACTTTTTTTTGGGGGGGACGGGCAGAACTGAGACATACCAAAATCAGTTTGGGAAATGCTGTATTTGAAAATGCTTTCTATTTAAATATTCTCTTTGCAATCATTTTTGCTCTGTTGATTTGCTTAGCAAAGTCTTCATGTCTGGGACAATATCCATTTCTTACTGACTCATCAAAAAACCCCACTCGACACGTCGATGGGAGAGGTTTTCTTTGCTGTGTGGCATGTTCAATGAAAGCGTGGTTTCCAGTTTCTTCACATCCTTACAATTTTCTAGACTTCAGATGGAGGGAACAATCAGAGGAAGCTGGAATCCTGCCTCTGGCCAAGGAAAAGACCAGAGGCTGAGCCAGGTGGGGTCTCTTGTCCAGCCCTCTGCTTGCCTCCCTTTACCTGGGTGTGGGCTGAGTAATTCCAGACAAGTGTGGAATTAATCTGGCTGTTTGTGCTGTTCGATGGCACGCTGGTTACACCTCCTTCTGGAAACAGCTCTGCGTGTGCTGTTTGGGTGGTAGGATTCCGGGTCTCCTTCTCCGTCTTTTTATAGCATCAAGTTGCTGCCCAGCTCAGGCTCCTTTACGGCCAGTCTTCAGAAAACCACCAGCTAACACATTTACAACCCTCCTTCCCCGATGTTCCTGTAGCTTCTCTATGGCTGGGTGGCCAGGCACAGCCGAAGAGGCTCCGGGTAGATAGAGGCTCTGTGCCCGGTGTGTGTAACTGGCCTTGAGTGAGGCTGCAGTTGTGTGTTATTTCTATTAGGTCAGTGTGGAATTTCTAGCGACAACTAATCTTTCAAAGTGTGTTTCTTGGTCACAGGATTATTGGGCCAGCCTCTGCCTTCATTTTTTTTTTCACCTAATCTGCATAATCGCTGTGTTATCCCCATTTTAGAGAAGAAGAAGCAGGGGCTCAGAGAAGTCTAGTAACCTGTGTGAGGCCACACAGCAAACACCTCATGACCCTGCCCTCCTAAGGCAGCCAGGCTGCTGCTCCCAATGTGTTCAAGCCCATGGCTGTTGCTGGAGGGATAGAGGCCGGCCCCGTGGTGTGATGGGACAACTTGACCTTAAACAGCCCATGGGAAGGCGGGTGCATCTGGTTTGGGAACAGGCTGCTAGAAAGGTATCCAGGATGTGGTAGTCTCACCGGAAGGAGCCAGTCAGAATAGCACAGCCTGTGGCCACGCGTGGGGCCTGTTCAGCCTCATGGAGCCCTTGGGAGGCAGCCAGCAGCAGGGCATGGGCTGTGTGCAGGCGAGGCTCTGGCCTGGACGCCGCCCCCACTGAGTAACTTCGTGTTTGGAATGCGTGGGCACATACTGTGCAGCTGCTTCTGGCCGGGGGATATTCTTTTCCGATTCTGAGCCAAGGTGGAGACTGTCTGCTCGTGCCATCCCTGGCATGTCCTGGCAAGACGTGAACGATCTCAATAGATGAGCTTTGCAGAGTGTGTCTGACCTGACTCCTGCTGTCCTGGGAGTTTAGCTCTTCAGCCAGCAGCATGCTGTTTGACATGTGTTTCAAGCCCCCCAAGAAAGGGTGCTTCAAATTTAAAATTGAACTGATGTGGCTTTTCAAAATGGAATTGGAAATGAAAGGATATTAAATTGCAGACACCCACACAAAAGACTGGTTTCCACTGACTAAACTGCTTTTTTTTGCTGATAGTAGTTGAAAGTAGGGAGAGTAACAGCATCTCTTCCAGCTCTTTCTCTTTTGTTCCCTTGTTTTGATGATGGGTTATTTCGGGGGAGGCTCTGGCTGGCCTTGCTTTGTGTCATCTTAGGGATAACAAAAAGGATGAAAGAGATCAGGAAAACAGAGAAAGCAGAACAGAACCAGCAGAAACTGTGCTTGAGGAATGAAAATCACCTACACGGCTCCTTGTCCTATGAGACTGTGGCCCAGCCTCCCCCAAAGCCACTTAAGAGTAACCCAGTGAAGCTGGTGGGACTGCCTGCTGCATCCATGGGCCCAGTGACTAACTTGGTGGCTTATCATCTGGGCCCAGCTCCTCCCCTGGCATCCTGATTTCACTTGGAGGGGCCTCCATGGTCCTTCATAAACATGTTTATTTAATTTTATTTTTATTTTTTGAGACAGAGTTTTACTGTTGCCCAGGCTGGAGTGCAGTGGCGCCATCTCCGCTCACTGCAACCTCCACCTCCAGGGCTCAAGTGATTCTCCTGCCTCAGCCTCCCGGGTGGCTGGGACTACAGGCGTGCACCACCATGCCTGGCTAATTTTTGTATTTTTAGTAGAGACGGGGTTTTGCCATGTTGCCCAGGCTGGTCTCAAACTCCTGACCTCAGGTGATCCGCCTGCCTCAGCCTCCCAAATTGCTGGGATTACAGGTGTGAGCCACTGCGTGGCTGTAAACGTGATATTCTTGAGACTTTCAGTGAAATAAAAATTACCATTGTCTACTTGCCACCCACCTACCCCTTTTTCTGGCAGCAGCAGCCAGCATTTCACATCTCCGTCATCGGACAGCGTAGGTAGGACCATCGGTCATGGTGTCCTACCCTCTGTGGCCAAAGAGTGGACACATGACCAAGTTAGGGCAAGCAGAGGCTCCCCTTGGAATCCCAAAGTGAAGCTGGATGCCACCCACAGAGACCAACATGGTGAAGCTGCTGTAGCCCCTGCTCTTGAGCCCCCAGCACTGCCTGAGTTCTTGCACTTTCTGAGTCCAGTTTAATATCTGCTTTTCCTCCCATTCTTGGAGCTCCCCTCACATCTCCAGTGGCTTGAAGTTGCCAGAGATGTTTCTGGGCTTGTGACCAAATGACTCCTTTTCTGCTTCTCACTGCTGAGCAGACACGTGTGCGCTCACTTTTCCTGCTGAGTCTTGGGACCCGGAAGAGCTTTTGGGAGACACTCACGGACCAGCCCCCTCTTGCCTGCCCTGCTGTCTCCCTCCAAGCAGGAGGGGAGAAGGTGTCCACCCGTAGCCCCGGCCGGGCATCTGTTTCCATGCTTCTGCCCAAATCTGAAACTCCCCTTTCCTTGGGACCCACGACTGGGGCCAGCCTGCCTGGGGAGGGAATCCCAGCTGCAGAAAGTCGGGACAGTGTGCGTGTAAACATGTTAATAGAAAGCAGCTTTGAGGGCAAACTAGTTCAGCTTCAGTTACAAACTCTTTCCAAATGTGTTTAACATGAGCCACTGGCTGTGTGCAGCATATGTCAAGCTTTCATCCAATGGTGGCATTTTGTCCCTGTGGGGTTTTTTTTCCTGAGCAGTTTGGGGGCAGGTGTGGGGACAGGGAGAGAGAAAAGTAAAAAGAGAGCAGTTTGGTTTCTTCAGGCTGGAGTACAAGGCAGAGGTAATGGGATGTATTGAAGAAGGTAGGAGGGAAAGTTACTTTAGCTACAGCTATTTGTCCAGCTGTGCTGATTAAGAAACTTGGAGAAAAGCATCTTTGGAATCATGTCCTTCCCATTTTATACACAGCCTTTGCAGATATCCTGCTGTTCTGAGAGAGATCTGAACTCCTTACCAGGACCTTGAGGGCCCCACCTGATTGGGCACCCCTCCCTCTCTCTGACCCTCCTCCCCTTCCTCTCCTCCCTCCTTTCTCCACCCCCACCTGCTCTGCTCAGACACCCCTTCCTTGGTTGCTTCCCACAGGCCAGGGCTGTCCCCTGGGGCCTTGGCTGTTCCCCTCCCAGGAGCGCCCCTCTCCAGCTCCTCATGCAGCCAACCTTCCCGTCCTTCAGGCCTCTGATTAAATTCTGCCTTAGACATCTCTCCCCACCCTGCGGTGTGAGGTAGCGCCTCATGCCCCAGTCCCCTCAACCCCACTGCCTCATTTTGGGGACACATCACCCCAGGGACAACTGCATTCCACTCTTGGTTTTTCCCTCCTCGTCTATTTATCACAATTTAGAGTCGCCTCACTCATTTGTCAAATGAAGTTCATCTCTGCAGCTGGACTGCAGGGTTGGGGGCACATCCGGCTGGTTGGCCCTCAGGTAGGAGGTGCTTGGCAACCTTGTTCCGAGTAGGACGTTCACAGCTGTCTGCCTCGGAGGAGGCAAGGGCATCCGCCACATGGATGGAATTGAGGGGAAGGCACCCGGGGCTCCCGCATCGAGCTTCCTTCCTATATTCAATGAGGAAATGACCCTGCAGCAGGCTGGCTGCAGACACCCCTGCCTCGCCGCTTTGCCTGCCTGGAGTTTGATGGACGTGTGGTCCTGTCAGGGCTACGGCAGGTCTGTGGTCTTTGGTAACGGAAAGTGCAGGTGAAACAGTGAGCTTTCCTGTGGGTGCTTTTCCCTGACGCCAACAACCAGGTAAATATTTGAAAACGGCCTTGTTGAGGCTTGTGAGGTGGTTTTCCTCCCTCCCCTGTAGGCCTGCGCCACCCCCCCAGCCCCCCGGCCACCTTCAGGCCAGATGGCGCCCACAGACCTGTTTGAAGTGGCCAGAGAGGGAGCCCTCTGGGCGCTGGGGCCGCTGTGTCTGCAGAGGGTCCTCTTAACTGCTGAGCTGGCTGGTGCAGCGAGAAGGAAGGCTGACACCCCTGATCCTCATCAAGTTCAGAGGGGGGTCACTGCGGGTGAGGGGCCTGGGGCCTTTTACATGTCCCAGGAGCTGCTGAGCAGGCCACTGTTCACCAGGCCACCAGAACTTGGCCCTGCACACGGCGAATCTTCCCTGAGTCAGCTGAGTGAGGGGGTTCAGGCAGCCCCCCGGGACGTGGCAGTGGCCCGGGAGTGGAGTGGGGTGGTGCTTGCCGTGACTCATGCCGGTTCTCCTCAGGCAACCTGACGGTCAGACGCACTGAGTCAGTGGCCTGAGCTCGTCCAAAAGCGAATCAGAACGCAGGGCCTGGGCTCACCCGCTGCCCTCTCCTGGAGTCATCTGTCACTCATCCTCATGAAGGAAGCGCCTGGGAGCCTGGAATGCACATCGCACTGCCCCAGCTCCCCTCTTGTTTCTGTGTTTTTCCATTTTGGATTCTTTCCCCCCACTCCTTCTGTACTGCGCATTTTGTGGTCTCTTCTTTTTCTCCGAGAACTCTGAGGGCTACCATTGCATTTGCTAATGATGCCACAGACGGTGTTGACGTTATGAGGCTTCTATTACCGTATTGATTTTTACCATTTTTAGGGGGACAGGAATCAATATTTCATGAGGGAATGTGAAGCCAGACAGAGAAGTAGAAGCTGGCTTTTATTTAGTGCCAGGCTTTGTCCAGAGGCGGGTGGGGACGTGGCTCCTAAGCTCTTGATTGCAGCTCCTTCTGGCATGGGAAACGTTTCAGTTCCCCAAACTCTCCGAACTGGATCCCCTGTGTGTTCTCTGGCCCGGATTCAAGAACTTAGTTGATTGTCAAGGAAATTCTTTGGCTATATTTTTCTCTTAATATGGTAATGCCTTTTTTCACTCTGGCACTCTCTTTTCAGGGAATTGGGTTAAGACTATTATTTATGGTTCTGAAAAAGCAGTTCCCAAGTTGTTGGGACTGGATTTGTTTAGGAATGTCTCCTGTCCTCTTCATTGAGAGAGGAATGCAAATTGCTTCCATTTGACAGTTTATCAAGTGTGTGACAGAGTGTTAGAGTCCAGGGTTGGCCAACTACAGCCAGTAGTCCAAAGCTGGCCCTCTATCTGTTGTTGTAAATAAAGTTTTATTGGGACACAGTCATGCTCACTTATTTAGGTAGAGTGTATGGCTGCTTTCACTCTGCACCAGCAGAGTTAAATAGTTGGGATGAAGACCACATGGCCCATGAAGCCAAAAATATTTGCTTCCTGGCCCTTTACAGGAAAAAAATTGCCAACCCCAGTGGTAGGCAATTAACACCTTGTCCTAGAGGAGCTGAAAGTGGCTGGAGGCAGGAATGCTCATAAGAACCCAGTGAAGAGAAGCACTAGGTGGCCGAGGGGAGCAGGAAGAGAAGCTGATTTTGTTTGCCCTTTCTTTTGCCGGAGATTGTGCTTTTTTGCAGAGATGAAGCTTTGGTCTTGCCACAAGAAGCAGAGGGAGGCCTTATTTTTGTCCATTTCTCTGTGACATTGCTAGAAAGGAGTTTGTCAGAATTCCAAGCTATTTGGCAATTATCCAATTTTGAGATCCTAATGGATCTTTCAAGGTCTAGTTTGTTCATTCTTTCAGTGATTCCTTGTTAATTCCCTGATTTTATAAATGTGTGTTGAACATCTGTTTTGGCCAAATACTTATTAGGTGCTGAGGATGCAGCAACAGTGGGCAAAGCCATGGGGCTTAAGATCTAGTGTGGGAAACGGGTGAAGTAAAGTAAATATGGCGATAAGTACAGTGCATGAAGCAAACAAGTGAAGGGGTAGAAGGAATCGGGCTGCAAAGACAGTAGATAGTGTAGGCAGGGAATCTTATCTGAGGGAGTGACATCTAAGCTGAGATGGAAAGGACAGTGAGAGCCAGCCAAGGAAACAAGTTGGGTGACAAGAGTTGCAGATGGAGTTGCTTAACTTCCCACTTCTGCTCAGCCTGCAGAACCTGGATCTTGGACTAATTGCAAACTGTCATTTCCTCGTGAGTTTATTAGAACCCTCCAGAACAAGTTTCTGGTTAGCTAGTTTCTCTGTGTGTTGTCTCATTTCTTGTTGGTTCTGGTTCTTTGGGGTTCCTACTCACACTCTGGAAAGCTCCAATGTCTTAAGTAGTCAGTCTCCCAAGAGTCCGAAAGCACAAAGATTCACAATGATACAATCACCTCTCAATCATAGCAGCATTGATGCAGTTCCATAGCTGGTTTCCTAAAGCCATCCAGATCTCTTTCTGTGGCAAGACAGAAATAAGACCTTCTGGTGAATTGAAGACTAATTATCCCAATAAACATGTGAATTAACAGTTCCTTTCGTTAAACAAAGCACCAGAATCTGATAATGGGAACATGTGACTCATGATATTTCCCTCTTTGCTTTATCTACCAGGCAGCTCACAGAAACCACTGGCCTTCCCTGTGTTCCCATTTTATGTCGTAAATATATATTGAATTAACTTATTATAAAACGCCCTTTGTCATTGACCATATCAAATTATTCTTATATAGAAGAGGTTATACATGTTTTAAACATCTTAAAATAAATCTGAAAAGAATGCTACATCCTGGGCAACTTCCCTGCATATGGGGCTCAAAGAAGCTCTTTGTGGTTATGGGTAATGAGAAGCCAGAGTGCCTTCAGTGCAGTTCAGCAGATGCTGAGAGGCTGCTGTGTGCTGGACTCTGAGCCCACCAAATAGAGTAGGACTGAGCACCTGCCCACCATGACAGCCGGGAGATACAAGCTGTTCCCTTTGCCTCCCTGAGCCCTGAGCTTTATAGCCTATAGACAGCTGAAAAGCAGGCTGCATCAGTTACCCAGTCAGTTACCCAGACCCAAGTGCCAGGCCTTGGCTAACCCCAGTTATTACCTAATTTTAAGATCCTAATGGATGTTTTAAGACCTGGCTGGTTCATTCTTTCATTTATTTGCTTATTCATTGATTTTGTAAATATTTATGGAGCATCTGCCATGGCCACATGCTGTTGTAGCAGCATCAGCCACTCTGAAGTTGGTGGATGAAAGGGGACGGATCAAAGGGGCTGATGTATGGAGGAGACACAAGTTAGACTTGACCAAGACAATATTATTCCTCCTCTGGATGCCATGAATATATACAGTCATTAGCTGTTGGGCCCCCATGTAGCACTGTTGACATTTTGTGGTTTAAACACCAAAGGGTAGGGGAATATTGGAAATGGCAAACATCTGATATAGAGTGAAGGGGACTAAATGTTTTGGTGGTGTTCGTAAACACCGAGGAGGAAAGTCGTTCCATTTTCTTCATTTGTGCTCTCTCTCTCTCTCTGTTTTTGCACACTGTCCTCTGTTCTTCTTCTCCTTCTCTTTTTCCTTTTTTCTGCCTTCATCTCCCCATTTATCTGATCTCTCCCACCTGAACCCCTTCTACCCTGCTGCCCTCCCATCCATCCTACCTTCTCTACTCCCCTCCCTAGACAGTGGTAATCACATGTCAGTTGGAGAAACATGATGGCGACTTGGTCCCACCGTTCTTCTCATTGTGTATATGTTGGTGATCTCAGTGCCCGTCTGGCACATCCCTCCTGCCCTGGCTCTTCTGCTCACTGCAACCATCCTTGACTTTGTGATCACTGATAACCTTCACCTTCTCTAATCTGAATCCCAAGCTTCTCACCCCGGTCCACCTGCTCCCATCCTGAGGGTTCGGAACCCTGAACAGAAGCTGAGTGGAACCCTGAAAGGAAGGGTTCTGAAGCTGTTGAGAACCCTGAAGGGAAGCTGAATGGAACCCTGAACGGAAGGGTTCTGAAGCTGTTCAGAACCCTGAACAGAAGCTGAAATATCAATGGGTCATTGCTTTACACAGTCCTCTGTGAAAGATTACTGGCCAAACCAGCATCTGGAGAATTCCTGGTCTACCGCCTCCCTGTCTGGAGAAGTTGGAAGAGCCAGCTGCATGGGCATGTGACCCGTCTACTCACAGGGCCTGTGCCCTAAGCTCGCTGTTTTAATTTTATCTTTGAATTTGTATTTTTGTGAATAAAGCCCTATGAGCTAATGGAGCATGCTCAGGGAACTTGGGGCTTTAGCTCAGGCTGGATTCCTCCTACTGCCTCCCCACTCCCTGGTCCCCTGAGACCTCCAGCCCCACCTGACTTTCTTCCCTTCCCTGTCTCTATGCAGGGGTCATTGCTACCCTCCATCCCTGGAAGGGGTGTAGGCACAGGGCAGTTCTAGGCTCCAGCCTGGGCACCACGTAACATCTTGGTGGTGCAGGGCTCAGGCTGATGATGCCGTGGTTGTTCTGTGGGCGACTGGGCAGGGTCAAGCCACTCCCACTCTGATCCAGGTATCTAATGCACCCGACAAAGAAGCGGCAGTGTCCTTGGGGTCATCCATTATCCATGTGTTGGAGGAGTGGGCCCCTAGGGAAGATGCTTGGCTCGACTTCCCCACCCCCAGCCAGGGCGCAATCCGAGGTCCAGGGGCTGGTAGGCACAAGGCCAAGTCGTGAGGCCTCCGGTGTCTGTGCTCACTGTCCCATAAATAACCACAGTAATAACTAGCAAATCAAAAACACTGTGATAGGTGGAGAGAGACAGCATGTGGAAGAAAGGAAAAAGCTTTCTCTTTTAGTACCTTTAACAGTGCTTTCTGTATGCTTTATGAACAAGGAGCCCGCATTTGCATTTTGCACTGGGCTCTGCTAATTTTATAGCTGGTCCTGCCCCTTAGTAGCCCAAGTCAGCAAATCTTTGGTTCATCTGAGTCCACAGTCCACTGACCCGCCCTTTTTCACAGTTCCTCCCCTGCCCATGTGCTCATTTCCCTCCTTACCCAGCTTGGCTCAGTCCCTCAAGCAAGTCTTTGGATGCTGACATCCCCCCTAAACAACCCTTCTGTGGCCTGGTTTGATTTTCCTTAGGAGGTGTGCAAGTTCTATGGCACTGTTTCTTGCTGGGTATGGAGGATGTGCTATTTTGTCCACTGCATATTTTTTAAAGAAAATGAAAGGTTAGCATAACTGTTTCCAGAAGGCACATTGAATCACTCAGTTGAGTCCCAGCCAGTTGCTGCAACGTTAGCCTTTGAAGCAAACTTGAACCAACACAGGACCAGCCTGGAAGTCCCAGCCTCCGGAAATGATGCAGTGGATTCTGCAGATTCAGCAACAAAAATATTTTTGTAACTCAGGAGCACTTAGTAATTTTCAAAGGAGAGAAAGAAGTAATTGACTTGGCTTATTAGGTTGAAAAAGAGTTGCCAACTTTTTCTTTGGTTTTGGTGTTATTCGTTTTTTTTATTTTTCTTTTCTCCAAGCTTCAGGGAATGAGATTGAATGAGCACTCAAGTGCTACTAGGCAGAACCCTGAATGGAAGGAAGCTGAAATACTGATGGGTCATTTCTTTTCACAGTCCTCTATGAAAGATTACTGGCCAAGCCAGCATCTGGAGAATTCTAGGAATCCCCCCTCCTCTTGCAGCGGTATAAGTTTGTGGGGATCATCTGACCCCTTTGGGGAGTTGTATGAAGAAAGGGATTTATTAGGGACGCTGTTGCCTGTTTGGATTGTACCCATTTAACTATTGTCTGCTAATGGATTTTTTGGAAAGCAACCAGGTTTTCCATAAAGAATAGCTAATGGTCAGAGCTGAGATGACCATTGGAGATCACTGGGCTCAACTCCCTAATTTTAGAGGTGGTAAAACCGCAACCCAGAGAAGCTAATCAAGTGGTCCAAGGTCGTAGACTGAGTTAATATAGGACCAAGACCCAGCCCAGATGTCCTGCTGTGTGGGACAGTGTTCTCCCAGCATATGTGGAGCCTGAGGGGGTAATGTATGCGTGTGTGTGTGCATGTACGCATATACACATAGGTGTTTTGCCTAAGTTTTCGCTTCTGCCCCACTTTGGTTGATCCTGGAGAATGAGCTCAAGGCTCGCTGTCAGCCTGGGGGCCTCACTCAGCACAGGCCCAGCTTTTCTGCCCTGGGGGAGTTCCAGCAGTTATGGTTCATCTGTGGTTCAGTTATGGAACTCACACCACAGGTAGTGCCCCCAAAGCTGAGGCTGCGTGCACCGACCTCCCCTCCCTTCCTGTGGTGGGCCCCTGCTTGGATTCTTCCTAAACTTCCCCTTTGCCCTGCTCTGTGTTATACCCAGTCTGGTCCCCTGTCCCTGTGGAGTGATCCGGGGCACAAGGGCAGCTGTTTCCCTGCTGGCCGCTGTGTGCCCTGAGCATCTGGGAACTGGGGAGCGGGCCGGTGAGAAGAACACCTGGAGTGGAGGTTGGGGTCAGGGAGGGTCCCTGTCCCGGTACCACCCCCACCTGCTGTGGGGCCTGCAGTCCCCTCATCAGCAGAATGGCTGTGAAGCCATCCTGCCCATCCACAGGGTGGTGGGTCGTGAAGGCTGCATACCTGGCAGAGCAGGAGAAGCTCTGGGAAGATGCTGGACATGCGCCCTAGGAGTGGTTTCCCTGCCTTGGCCAGACTCTGCTCCCATCACCTGAACCTGCCTGTCACCACCACGGAACTGCTGTGACCATTGTTTTCCTCTTAAGCAGATTAGCAGACATCTCCTGCTCCACCCTGCCAAACAAACAAGCAAGCAAACAAACAAAAACATGCATGAAGGAGTATGGACTTATAGAGTCTTTTCTAAACATTGTTAAGTGCTGGTATTAGGATCTTCTCTTAAAATGAACCATATTCCCCAGGCTTTGGATGACACTCATGGTTGCTCACCCTCCAACTTCCTTCCCTGCTGGCAGAGCCCTGGGTTTGTTTTAGTTCCACCCCTGACTCCACCTCATTCCTGACTCAGGCAAATCCGCAGGGTCCAATGCAGTTAGGGGGGCCACGTTCCCTCATCCAGTGGGTGCTGAGGTCACTGCTTGATTGGACACTGCTGATGACCTACGAGGAGGAGAGTGCCAGGGCGCTTTTGAGACTTTGCTCTTCTGAAGAGATGCTTCCACAGCATGGTCACGGACACAGTCATGTCTGGATGTGATGTCTGGAATGGTGGTGGCCGTCTTGTGGCTGTGAGAACAGGCTGAGGTTGATTGGTTGGAGGGAAGGAAGGAGCCTTGGTCTTGATGCTGTCTGTGAGCCTTTGAGTTATCACCCTGGCACCACCCAGCCCTTGGACAGATGTCTACTCTACATACTCCATTTGGAGTTGTTTTTTTTGTCACTTGCCATTGAAAACACCCTAATTGATACACACAGACTATTTTTAGTGCTGGTCTGTGTTTGGCCCTTATGGAAGACTCTGGGCTGAGCTGCCCCTGGTGAGGGAGGTGGACTTTGTGTTTTCTTCCTGCTCTGTGTCCTGGTGGCTTGTTTGTGTCTCTGCCCATGAGACAAAAGCCTAGAGCGCAAGGGTGGATTTTCTTAATCGTGTGTTCCCTGCACCAAGCACACAGGAGACACTCACTGAATGGTTGTTGAGAGAGTTCTCTTTCACGGAGGCAGTGTTTTGTGAACGATGCTGCCAGGCCTGCTTGTTGTTTGTCTGTTGGTTGTAATCTGCGTGAATGGTAAGAGCCATCTTTAATCACGCTGTGCGGCAGCCTCTTCCAAGGTGTTAGCGTTACTCCCACTACCTGGCCAGCATCCTGCCTATGGCTAGGACTTTGTAATTTACATAGATACGGTGGGGAGACCTGGAGCTCATGGCCAGGACTCTGACACCCTCACTGGAGCTGTTTCTACATCTACCTGGGTGGCTGCCTAGGACGTTAGAGGATTCGTGTCTTCCTAAAGTCCCTCTGTTGAGAGGCTTCTGGCTCTGTTAAGAGGACACTATTTAGCATTGTGAGTCCCTGCAGGCTGGGGGCCAGTGGACGTTTTTCTTCTAGATGCCCCCTCTCTTCTTCTGGCCTCCCAGGCTCCCTGCTCCTGAGATTGTGACAACTGGCCTTTGCTGGGCTCACTGCAGAAAGACTGTCGTCCCCAAAGGTCTTGCGCCAAACTTGAGCTACAAGCTCATTTGGGGGACCTGGGGTCTCCGCCTGGGCTCTGTGAGAGCAGCCATGGGTTGTTTCTGCCCCCTCACTGCTGTCATGCCCACACTTCGCTTGCATTTTCTTTTCCGCCCAGCAGTGTGAGGATCTGGCATGAGGGGCGGGACTTGCGTGCCCTCTTTCTTCTCCTCTTCCCCTTGGCCTTTTCATCTGTCAGTGGAGGACAGATGTTTGCCCCGTTTACTTCTAGGCTCACTGTGGGGCCCCAGGGAGATGGTGAAGTGGCCAAGGAGAGGAGCTGCCACCTTCAAGACGGCCTGTGGCTGGTGCTGCTTTAAAGGGAGACTCAGAGGTGCTTTGCTGTGAGTGGCGCGGGAACCAGCCTGGGGACAGCAGTGCAGAGGCCTTGGACTCAGAATGCGTGGGTCCCGCGGGGCTTCACGGCGCCTGTGGCTATGCGCTTCCAGCCTTATCTGTGCTGCATCTCTTCCACATTCCCCCGTGGAGCTGATGTCTAGACAGCTATGGAATTAAATGCTCAATTACCGAGTAGGAATTTGGCCAGCAGAGGTATAGCTGCTGAGCAGACAGACTCGAGGTGAGGCTCACGGCTGAGAATGGGCCCCACCTGGCTTTGGAATGAGCTGAGGGGCCTGATGCTCCTGCAGCCAGTGGCTCCTGTGGGGAGCTGGGGCCGTGACCCCCAAAAGGCAGTTTGACCTCATGGAGAGCCATAAATCTGGCCTGGTCAACATCTCTGCAACACATCATTCCCTTGCAAAGATTTCTGCCTGTGACTGGAATTCTGGGTGAACATGTCCTGGGCGTGTGGGTCTGAGAGCTGGGAAGCCTGTTCTTTTGTTTAGCCAGGTTGCCCATCGCCTGTGAGAAGTGCCCCCATCTGTGAGCCTCAGTATCCACATCTTTAAAATGGGGGGAAAATATAGCTCAACTCCTAAGGGTGCCGTGAGAGTACTTTGTCACCTGCCAGGCAAAGGCTTACTCCTTTCACAGAAATCCAGGGTTTACAATGTGAGACCCCTTCCCACTCCGCCGCATGTGTCTGCTTGCTTTTTTCTGTCTTAGGGTTGCCCTTCATGAGCTAGGAAACGTCTGAGTGGATAAAAATGTAAACGAGATGATCACTGGTGGTGCCCATTGGTGCAGCCTTTGCCTAAATGGCCACTTATGTAGCCACATTTCCTCGTCTGTGTTCAGGTGAGGACTGGTTTCTGGGGAGACTGCCTGGGTTCACATCACGGGTGTCCATCTTGTCGAAGCCCATGTGGTCACCCAAGTGTGACTGAGCCAGGCTTGCCCACGGGGGGCTCTGGGCCCCATTTTCGGCAGCAGGCAGCATCCTCTAGAGGCCTGGCCCTCCCTGGGAGCAAGGGGAGCAGCGCCCATGGGCAAGCAGCCTGCAGCCTCCATCCCTGTCCGGGGGCTCCCCCGCCTCAGCCTCACAGCTTCTGCAAAACTGTTTGTCTCCTTGCTGCATCCTCTGGGCCTGAGCTCAGACGGTGGAAAAGAAGAGCTGGAAGGAGAGTTGCCTTTCAGTCTCTCTGCCTTCTGAGGTCTCCTGAGACACAGAGCCTGGGCCTGCCTCCCTTTCTAGGAGGCGCCGATGGGTGGTAAGGATAGGGGATGAGTTAGATGTGAATTAGGATCCCCACAGCAAGCCCTGCCTCATAACTTTCTGATGGGTTTTCAATGTGTGGTGAAGCAGACGCCTGCTGGGCCCCCTTCCTGAGTTGAGTTTGACCTCCTCCGTCCTGTCTGTCTCCTTGGGCGGCCAGGCCACCCCGCTTCAGCAACCTGTGCCACCCCGTCCCTTTACCTGTCCCACGCCCAGCCCCGAAGGCCTCAAAGGCCTGGTCTTCCAGCCAGTCCAGGGCCTGAAGTGATGGCAGTATCCCTGGTGGACCTCCACCGGCGTGGCCTAGTGCACATCCCAGCCCTGCCTTCTGCCCCGCCTGCACGCCATGAGTGCTGAAGTCATGCCTGGCAGGGGCTACTGGCCCAGGCCCAGAGTAAACAGGCTGCGCTGAGCTCGCTGGTGTGCTCCTGGATGCTGATGAGCTTGAGGAGTGTGGGAAGTGAGTGTGGGGCTGAGTAGGGATGCTGCAGGCTTGCACCTCCCCGCAGCTGCCCTGCACGCTGCAGCCTCAGGCAGCCCCACAGGGAAAGGGTCACCCACTGTCAGGGCAGACCTTTACCATGGCTGGGTGACACGGGCTGGCTGTGGAAAGGTGGTTGGTGGTTCCCGCTGTTGGATTTGCACAGGCCCAGATGCTCACAGCAAAACCAACACCTAGATGATGCTTACAGGAGCCAGCGGGTATTCAAAGAGCTGTTCAGATCTTAAGTTGCTTCGTTCTTACAGTGGACCACTGAGGTAGCTGTAGGTTGGTCCCATTTTCCAGATGAGAAAACTGAGGACCTGAGTGGTCATAAGCTCAGGTCCTGATCTAAATCACGCAGCCTGGCCCCAGGTGTGTGCTCTTGACCATGGACAGTGCTTTCCTGGTCCTCTTGGTATCTGTGATCTGAGGGACCTTCCTCTTCCTCAGTCTCGTATAGTCAGTTTTAGGTCTTGGACTCTGTCTTCATATCCCTTTCTCCCTCTGTGAGCTTTCTCACCCAGCACCTTCCTTATTTGGTGTGTGTTGGGGGAGATTTGTGGCGTGGCGTGGCACTGTGTAGTGGACGAGAGAGTCTGTTTTTCTGGTCCCAGTGCCAGGTTTCAATCCCTGCTCTGTCTCAAGTCACCCAGACTCTTGGAGCCTCAGTTTCCTCATCTGTTAAATGGGCATGGTGGTCACCCCACCTCATCAGCTAGTGTCTGCTCCATCCCTGGCGGAGGAGATGGCTCAAGTAACCCCTGGGTTCCACCTGTCCCACCCCACTGGTCCCCTGGCTCTTTCTTTGTTGAGATAGACAAACGTGAGGCTCTGGAGTTGCAGTTCCCACGAGGGCTGGGGTGGCTCTCTGCTTTCTGGGCCTGGTCCATGTTGTTCAGGGCAGCTGCTCATTCTAAGTGAATAAAGGCTGAAGGAACTCGGGAGGTCTGCTCGGCTCCGAGGAAGGCAGAGAGGGAAGGGGCCCCGATGCCTTCCCTGATAGAGCTAGGGAGGCCGTTCTGTGGTTCCCCCCAGCTCCTTCGCCTGGGTGACCCTGGAGCTGGCTTCTGTTCCATTTTATTGTGCAGAATTTTTGGGACTCCTGGCTTTGCCTGGCCTTTGTGGGACACTGGAGATCAGGGTTTCTGGAGTTGGCCAGTTAGCCCGCCCAGACCAGGGAGCACAGGTGGCTGGCGGAGGGCCGTTTCAGGAGAGGAGAGACAGCCCACCTATTGGGTCTTGCTGTCTTGGGTCCTGGAGGCCTTGCTGTCCCCATGCTCCATCCCTGCCACTGACCAGTGTGGCCCTGTACTCAGCATAGGCGTGCACCTGAATCAGTGCAACTCCTGCCCGCAGAGCACCCCAAATATTCCAGGCCTCAGGACGGATGTGCACATGATGAGTCAGGGCAGGTTTCATCGCCTGTAGCTTGGGATCCTTCCCTGGGGCTTGGTTCTCTAGGGCTGCCCCAGGCAGTCTCACCCCAAACTCTAAATTCATGTTGTCTTCCTCTGTCTCTTGGCCTCAAGGTTTCAGAGTGAGTCTGTGCTGATAGCTTCAAGATGCGATGAGACCCCGACTTGGCCTCCAGTTGCCTCCCCACGGTTCCCTTGGTGTGTGTGTGGCTTCAGTGTTCACTGGCTCCTGCACAGCTTGCAATGTGTGGATTACAGGTGGGAGGGAAATCCGGTCCTGCCCGCAGCAAAGGGATGTCAGTCGTGAGCTCAGTTCCCCACCGGGCCTGGTGTTTCCAAATGGCCCGTCACTGCCCCTGCTTGATTTTCCATGGTATCTGTGCCTTTACCCATTTGGTTAAATTAAACCAACTCAGCAACGCCAGCCGTTGTGGTTTCAGGGCAAGCTGCCTGTCCTGCTGCTTGGCCGCTCCTCCGAGCTGCGGCCGGGAGAGTTCGTGGTCGCCATCGGAAGCCCGTTTTCCCTTCAAAACACAGTCACCACCGGGATCGTGAGCACCACCCAGCGAGGCGGCAAAGAGCTGGGGCTCCGGAACTCAGACATGGACTACATCCAGACCGACGCCATCATCAACGTGAGCCTCTGTCCCTCTGTGGGTGGGGACTGGGGCAGGGTTTTGCCAGAGGAGAGGAGTCAGCCTAGGTCTCAGCCCCTGACTCTCTTGTAGTCTGCGTGAAGGGATGGAACTAGACCAAGCCATGTGGATTCTAGTGCCAGCAGCACGGCAGGGGTCACACGGCGGGTTCAGTGACACTGGAGCAGGTGGACAGCCAGCCTCCTCCCAGGAGGAAGAAGTTGTGTTGGGTGCTTTAGGATGATTGCAGCTGGCTTCTGGGCTTCAGAGAGGAAATCTCCCTGTTTATGGCACCTCTAAAACTTTCTGAAAATTGTTAAGGTCATTTTTTTCCAGCAAAATATTAGGTTAATGGGAATGAGTCTCAGAGAAGAATCATGCCCCCCACTCTAGGCACCGTGCTCAGAAAACGGCCAGGCAGGGACATAGATTGGACCATGTTATGACACAATTTGTAACCTTTTCATTTCTGTTTAATTGCAGTATGGAAACTCGGGAGGCCCGTTAGTGAACCTGGTAAGGTCTTTTAAACCTATGTTAGGTCATTTGTTTTTATCTGTATACACGCTGTTTTTTTTTGTTTGTTTGTTTTTGTTTGTTTGTTTTTGAGGCAGGGGGTCTTTTCAAACATAAGGTTGCCAAAGCGTGTTATCAAATTCCTTTAAAATGGCTCTGTAAATGTACTGCATGCTTGCAAATGACCCTACGGATTGTTTCTGGAAAGAGTAAGGCAGGCTGGAGGTGAGGGTTGGAAATGTGATGCCAGAGAACACACTTGTGTCTCAGAGTTACAGGTAAACACCGTGAAGTTCAGGGCCAATGCAGGAGTAAGGTGAAGGTCACCAAAAGTGCTGGCCAGTCACCGAAAGCACCTCCTCTGAATTAAATCTCCTGGGCTGCTGAAGGAGCCGGCTGGGCTCATACACACTTTCCCTTGGCCAGGAATCCTCCCTTAAGGCCTGGCTGGAATGAGGAGGAGTTACCCACCCACAAAGATATCACTTAAGTCTACCGTTAAATACTTGAGCAGAAAAAGTGAAGCCTTAGAATACAGACCATCAGAGCTAGAGGGCAGCTCCGGGGCCGTTTATAGGGGCTGTCTTTAGCAAGGCCCAGTGTGATGGCACCTCCTAGATGGTGCCTTGGCGTCAGGTACTGACATCTCAGCACTCGTGGGAAGTGTGCACGGAGTGATGTATCCCCGCTTGGCAGCTTTCCCTTCCCAGCAGAGGGGCAGCTGTGCTCCCAGCTCTGCCCTCTGCCTCCCCGCGCAGCACCCTGGGGATGGAGTGGAGATGGCTTTGCTGGTAATGAAGCATGACAGTCCTAAGCTCTAGGGTTGTTTCCCCCTGAAGTCAGCAGAGTCATCTTAAGATCATTAGAAATGGGAGAAGCAGGAAGGTGTGGGCAGCCACCTGAAGGACTTTGAGCCTTTGGAAACGTATTCCTTGTGAAACAGGAGCAAATAATATCGTGCATTTGAAACTATCTGTGCTTACCGTGAGGTGAGCACCCAGTGCCGACCTGGAGTGTGTGCGATTCTTCCACAGCTGCGCGTGGCTCACGCTGCCTGGGTGTCCTGATGCCTCTCTCCCTGCTGCAACGGGGATCCCCTCCTTGCATCTCCCCACTTCGATCTCTGAAATAGCTCAGGGATTCTTTCATGCATATTCTCTTTGGGTGTGTACCTGCCGGTAAAGCTTCACGATTCAGTAAGCCGTGTCCTTCTTGCTTTTCAGGACGGTGAAGTGATTGGAATTAACACTTTGAAAGTGACAGCTGGAATCTCCTTTGCAATCCCATCTGATAAGATTAAAAAGTTCCTCACGGAGTCCCATGACCGACAGGCCAAAGGTAGGCAAGGCCCACACAGGCCCGGGGACTCCGGAGACTGGGCCTGAAGCTCAGCTGCCCTTTGGGACTTGGGGAAGGGAAAAGCGGCAGCCCCTAGGACTAGCCCAGCCGTCTCCGATCCAGAAGTGAACGGGAATGCACATTACTGCATCCCTGGTAGAAGGTCACAGACATTTCGCCATTTTTGTCCTCTGATTATGTCACAGGACAATGTCACTTGAGTCAGTCCAATATGTGCCAGGCATGATCCTAGGTGACTTCTGTACATTATTTCACTTTATTTATGTATGTCACTTAATTCTTTTGCCCTATCAGTTAGGAACTACTAGTCCCATTTTGCTGATGAGAAAACAGGTTCAGGGAGATCATTCTACAAACGTTTATTGCCCCATCTGCTTTAAGTCAAGCAGGGAGCTTGGCAGTGGACAGCTCAACTGGGGCCTGGGGCTCAACTGGGGCCTTTGCTGGTGTGACTTTTATGTTCTGTTGGGGGATGGGAAGGCTGACAGTAAATAATCAAACACATAAGATACTATTAGTGCTTCCAAGAAAACGGATCAGGATGGCCGGCAAGGGAGTGACTGGAGGGGCAGCTGGTGGAGATGGTGTGGCCAGGAAATGCCTTCCAAGCTGAGGTCTGAGTGAGGAGGAGCCAGTGGGAAGGGATGTAGGGGGAACACTCCAGAAGGAAAGACAGAGGACTCAGCATAGCTGAGTGAGCACAAGGCCCCTGTAGTGGCCGGAGGGCCGGAGCACAGTGACAGCATGGAGTTCCCCGAGGTGGAAAGCTGGCCAAGGCTGGGCGAGCAGGCTCACAGCAGGCCGTGGTGAGGGGCCTGGGTTGCAACGTAACCACATTTAAGAACAGGGAAGTTCATGATCTGATTGATGTCACTGAAAGGACACTCTGATGGCTGGGGGGAGTCTGCTGGAGGGGTTGCTGGAAGTTGGAGACCGGTTAAGGGGCTCTCCCAGTCATCTGGATGAGACATGCTGGGGGTTCAGACAAGGGTGGTGGCAGTGGAGGTGGGACAGATATATATGGGGGGTAGAGCAAGCTTGGGGAAGGGCCAGCTGTCAGGATGAGGCCATGAGGAATTAAGGGTCATGCCCAGGTATCTGACCATTAATTGAAACGATGGGACTTTCCCAAGGTCCCCGAGAGGGGAGGGGTCCAAACCAGGATTTGAGCTGCAACCTCAGTGTACATGGGCCACCTTCTGTGGCCCTTCCTGCAACCTGGGAGATTGGGCCCCCGGCCTCTGGTGTCCCCAGCACCCCCACCAACTGGGCTGACTTTCTGCTGTCCCTTTGTTGTCTCACCAGGAAAAGCCATCACCAAGAAGAAGTATATTGGTATCCGAATGATGTCACTCACGTCCAGGTGGGTAAACAGGATGCATGTCTGTGTCTTAAATTTTAATAAACCTGAACTTCAGAAGGTGCTCACGGGCACCCCTGAAAGAGAAACCTTATGCTGCCTTAATACATCTCAGTTTCTGCTTATAACGAAGTAGCATCGGGAAAGAGGACAGGTCATTAGCCTTGGTCCCTTTGGTTTTAGCCTGTGTTTTTGCATTCTGAGCTGGTTTTCTTCATTGGCAGCAGGCCCTCCGGTGTAGAAGGTTCTGTCCTCCTCTTTGAAGGCAGGCCTGAACAGTGTGTGTGTGGTGGGGCTGTTGATTCACTCTGGCTCATGTCTTCTTTGCCCCACATTCTGTTGAAACCCACATTCCAGGAGGGCCCCAAGCCCCTCCCGCAGCTCTGGGCACTCTGCTTTCGTTGCTCTGCAGCTCGTGGGCCGCGGCTCCAGGAATGCCAGGGCAGGCCCAGCTCAGGGAAGTGAATGACTGATGTGCTTGTTTTCCCCGAGCTGGCGGAATTGCGGCCTGTGGTTGGCAGGCACATGGCATCCTGGTGTTCTCACCTGGATGAAAAATTCTGGTGTCATCTCATGAGTCCTGGTAGTAGACTCACCTGGCATGGCTAAAACTGTCAGAGGTAAAGTAGGTAAAGACTAAAATATAGTAACAGATAGATTAGTGTGTTCATTACTATGACGAATTAATGATTCACTCACTGTGAAAGTATTAATATATTTTGATACACGTTATGAATGGTGGTCCCTTTCTTAGCACTCCAGAAGATGGAGCCACTTGTCAAGGTTAAAGTGTCCCCTCAGTTGTTTGCCTTTGGAACTAGGAGATGTAGGGAAAGATGGTAGGCCCTTGGCGCCCAGCTTCCTGGGTTCCTGGCCCTGCTCTGATACTTCCTGCCTTGTGACCTTGGGAATGATATGACCCCTGAGTGCCTCAGTTTCCTCCTCTTCAGGATGGGGATGACAGCGCAGGTGCTTCTGGTGTGTGGCCAGGCTCGGATCAGGGAGTGGTGGCAGGGATCACCAGCCACAGTGATGCCAGCCACTATGTGTCACATGCCAGGTGCCTTACTGGGATGACCTCATCTGATCCTCACAACTCATGTCGTAGGGTACTGTTATTATCCCCATTTTGCAGGTGAGGAAATGAAGGCACAGAGAGATTAAGCAACTGTCCGAGGTCACACAGCTAGCAAATGGTAGAGCTAGGGCTGCAAACCAGGCCAACCACTATACTTTACTGACTCCTTAGTAATAGCTACTATTAATTAAGAAATAATAACGATGATGGCTGGGTGCGGTGGCTCACATCCGTAATCCCAGCACTTTGGGAGGCGAAGGCGGGCAGATCACTTGAGCACCCAGGTTGCAGATCTAAGGCAGGTGTCCTGGGCAAAGGTGAGCAGAGAGTGCTCTTCAACTCATTGTGCCAGGAGTTCGAGACCAGCCTGGCCAATTTGTGAAACCCTGTTTCTACTAAAAATATAAAAAATTAGCCAGGCTTGGTGGCAGGCACCTGTAATCCCAGCTACTCGGGTGGCTGAGGCAGGAGAATTGCTTGAACCCAGGAAATGGAGGTTGCAGCGAACTGAGATTGTACCACTGCACTCCAGCCTGGGTGACAGAGCAAGACTCTGTCTCAAAAAAAAAAACAAACAACGAAATAATAGTAATGATGAAAGCACTTTCCTTGCTGTTACCAAGTAAATCTTTGACTCTGGTAGACAGGCAATTTTAAAATAGGATCAGAACTCCTGGAGGAATTTTACATTAGACCCAGGGAGAAGACGGGAACTGGTGAGAGCTGAGTTTTGCCTGGTGAAGGCCTGGTGTTTCTTCACACTAACACACGGGTGCTTTTTCTCTGGAGCAGCAAAGCCAAAGAGCTGAAGGACCGGCACCGGGACTTCCCAGACGTGACCTCAGGAGCGTATATCATTGAAGTAATTCCTGATACCCCAGCAGAAGCGTGAGTTAGAGTCATTTTCTCTTTTTCCAATATTCTTTTTGTTCCTGTGGGGGTAGCAGGAAGAGGGAGGGCTGTTCCTTTTCTACTGGCTCAGATGATTGTGTTGATCCTCGACAGACGTGGTCGGACATTGCTGGTCATTCCTGCTGGCCAGGCCTTCCGACCCGGTTCGGTCCAGGACTCATCCGTAGGAGGGTGCCTTCTGTCTTCAAAAGTCCTTGCTCCACGAGGACCCTCCAGATGGACAGAGCAATAGCACACTCGTAATGAGTCTCTGGGATGGCCTGGCTGGCCAGAGAGAGGGTTTCAGGAACAGTGTCCCCAAACCCTCATGTGGCGGTCCTGTTCTAGGCTTTGGGCCCCTTCTTCTCCCGGAGTCTTCCAGATTGTCTCTGACAGGCCCATACCAGAAAAATTACCCAAGTGATATCAAAGTAACATAACAAGAAGTAGCTCAACCATCCATCAGGGTTTGTTACCTGTACTGGTGGAATATCCAGAGAAAAGTGCTAGACCAGGGACCAGCAAATGTGCCCTGGGGGCTAGATCTGGCCCACTGCCTGCTTTTATATGGAGCTGTGGGCTAAGAATAGTTTTTGCATTTTATTTTTATTTTTACTTATTTTTTATTTTCATAGGTTTTTGGGGAACAGGTGGTATTTGGTTACATGAGTAAGTTCTTTGGTGGTGATTTGTGAGGTTTTGGTGCACCCATCACCCGAGCAGTGTGCACTGAACCCAATTTGTAGTCTTTTATCCCTCATCCCTGTCCCAGCCTTTCCCCTTGAGTCCCCAGAGCCCATTGTATCATTCTTATGCCTTTGTGTCCTCATAGCTTAGCTCCCACTTATGAGTGAGAACATTTAAATCGTTGAAAAAATCCTGAAATAAGGATAGTATTTTGTGACATGTTAAATTTGTATGAAATTCAAATTTCAGTGTCCACTGAAATTTGGTTTATGACATCTATGGTGGCTTTGTGCTGGAACAGCAGAGTTGAGTAGCTTCAACAGAGACCATATGTATGGCAAAGCCTAAAATATTTCCTATGGAGCCCTTTACAGAAAAAGTTTGCAGACCCTTGTGCTAGCCCATGAAGGACCGTGACAGCGTTTTGATGCTGACCTATATAAGAGCTACAGGTATAGTGGCAGCCACACAAAGGAAGTGCCTCTTAACAGAAGCATTCCGCCCACCCCTGTAGGAACTGCATTCTGAGTTGCAATACCCATTATAAGCAAGTTGGCCGTGGTCATGCTACGTGGCAGATAGTACCTGGTACATCCTTCCCCACTTTGGGGTCAATCTTGACCTTTGATCTCCTTGGGGTCATAAGGCCACACAAGTGTTAGTAGGCATTTCTACAGTGGACACAATGGATGATTTAGCCTACAAATCTCAAAAGGAGCCCAGCATCATGGCACATGCATGTAATCCCAGCTACTCAGGAGGCTGAAGCAGAAGGATCCCTTGAGCCCAGGAGTTCGAGACTAGCTTGGGCAACAATTGAGACCCCATCTCAAAAAAAAAAAAAAAGTGGGGAGAAAAGAACATTATTAAAAAAAAACCTTAAAAAGCAATCCAATCTACCGATGGTTTATTTTTTATTTTATTTTATTTTTTTTTGAGATGGAATCCCACTCTGTCGCCCAGGCTGGAGTGCAGTGGCACAATCTTGGCTCACTGCAACCTCCACCTCCTGGGTTTGAGTGAATCTCTTGCCTCAGCCTCTGAGTAGTTGGGATTACAGGTGCCCACCACCAAACATGGCTCTTTTTTTTTTTTTTTTTTTTTTTGTAATTTTATTAGAGACGGGGCTTCGCCGCGTTGGCCAGGCTGGTCTTGAACTCCTGACCTCAGGTGATCCACCTGCCTCAGCCTCCCAAAGTGCTGGGATTACAGGCATGAGCCACCGTGCCTGACCCACTGATGGTTTGAATTATTCTAAGTTCACCACCATCCAATCCTGTTTGCTCTGGGCTTTTAGGTTCTAAGCTGTGCCTCTGTCCATGTAAAGTCAGACCAGGAGGAATGGAAACATGAAACATTGCCATTGTGTTTTCCTGTGTGTTGCAGTGGTGGTCTCAAGGAAAATGATGTCATAATCAGCATCAATGGACAGTCCGTGGTCTCCGCCAATGATGTCAGTGACGTCATTAAAAGGGAAAGCACCCTGAACATGGTGGTCCGCAGGGGTAATGAAGACATCATGATCACGGTGATTCCCGAAGAAATCGACCCATAGGCAGAGGCATGAGCTGGACTTCATGTTTCCCTCAAAGACTCTCCCGTGGATGACGGATGAGGACTCTGGGCTGCTGGAATAGGACACTCAAGACTTTTGACCGCCATGTTGTTTGTTCAGTGGAGACTCTCTGGCCAACAGAATCCTTCTTGATAGTTTGCAGGCAAAACAAATGTAATGTTGCAGATCCGCAGGCAGAAGCTCTGCCCTTCTGTATCCTATGTATGCAGTGTGCTTTTTCTTGCCAGCTTGGGCCATTCTTGCTTAGACAGTCAGCATTTGTCTCCTCCTTTAACTGAGTCATCATCTTAGTCCAACTAATGCAGTCGATACAATGCGTAGATAGAAGAAGCCCCACGGGAGCCAGGATGGCACTGGTCATGTTTGTGCTTTTCTCCAGGTCAGCACCCAAAGGTCAATGCACAGAGACCCCGGGTGGGTGAGCGCTGGCTTCTGAAACGGCCAAAGTTGCCTCTTTTAGGAATCTCTTTGGAATTGGGAGCACGATGACTCTGAGTTTGAGCTATTAAAGTACTTCTTACACATTGCTTTCTGTAGTGCTTATTTTCCTTTCCCAAGAGCAGCTCGTTGCAGTCTTTTTGGAATGATTCTAGTGTCAGTGGGCTCCTCATTAGACTGCATTGTCCACGCAGGTTTGAGCTCCTAGTCTTATGAGTTATTTCAAAATCACCCCATGGGATTTACTAGGGTTATGAACAACTCTGCTCGGACACCCTGGCTTTATGAAGCAGGACTTGAGGACAGTTGCACTCGCGTCCGGAGCTTGTCAAATGAAAGAGAGTCTGTTGACCTCATATAGCATGCAATTAGTCAGCAAAGATTTTCTGGGTCTCTGCTCTGTGCCAGGCATTGTAAGTGTGTGGTCAGTGAGAGCAGGAAAGACGCAGGCTCTCCCTCCATAGAGCTTCAGTTCAGAAGCCAAGTCTCTTTCTGAAAGGGAGACAGCTCAGGAGACCAGGATGCAACCCCAGAATGGGCCCAGAATGCACACGGCTGCAGCTGACCTCATTTGTCCTGGGTTGTGAAATAAGAACTAGGCCTTAAGCCTTGGTGAGTTTAGAGGAGGACTCCCCTTGATATGCCCTCAAACAGGCACAGCTAGAAGCAGCTGTAGGCACCTTTATCTCCATGAAAGTTTTCCAAAAGTTTGGGAGGCTGACCCAAGAGGACTTGCACAGCTTTAGCTTGGAAGTTTGCACAGACCTATGTCCCTGTGGGGAGCACACACCAGAGAGGATGCTGTTTATGCCAAGAGCAGCGGGTCAAAGCTTTCCAACTGTCAGCAGTCAAAAGGAGGGCCTTGGACCGGATGGAGGTTCAGTTCTCCCGATCGAGAGCTGAATCCTTCGTCCATCAACAGAGGCATAAGGCCCAACTCGTAACTGGGGAGGCTGTGGAAGGCCAAAGGGCAAACTTAAATGCAGGGGCAGTCCAGTTGAGCACAGCCCTCATCAGTGTTGGTGCTCGGCAGCTGAGCAGCTTGTGGCCCATTGCAACCCTGGCACGTCTCTTTGCTCTCTGGTTGAATGACCTAGTAGAGTCAGGAAGGAGCCAGCGAGTCCTTTGGCTGTGGGAGTGTGTTTTGCATTCCCTCCCTTCTCCGTTAAAGGTGATGACTCAGAATGGCTTGTGGCTTCAGGGGTTCATTCTCAGATGTTTTGTATGTGGGCCCGCTTTCCCGGGTGGTCCCCGGAGCTGAGGGGCTGCCACAGGTGGGGAGGATGCTGTGGGTGGCATTGAGGTCAGACCCAGCCCCGGCCTGAGCCTATCTGTCTTCAGCCTGTCAGGCATCCGGGAGATCACAGACGGTTCTGCTGGAAGAAACTAGCCCGGTGACGGACCGGCCTGAGGCCACTGTAAACACTCTGCAACATTTCTGCAGGACACTGGACGGGATTGGAGTTTTGCCTGCATATGTGGTCACATACAAGACAGAAATGGCAGCTTGCCACATTGTTGCATATTACATGTTTGATTACATGGTTGCACTTACCAGTGAGACCCTGTGTCCCACTGGGGCTGCTTGTCCTGGAACCCCCACCTCACATTTGAAGACTTCCGGAATAGTTGTTTCTTCTGCTTGCTTTAGGCTGTGATGCAGGGTTTTGCAACATGCATTAGTCTTAAAGCCTGGAGGCAGAGCACTGAGTCGAAAGAGCATGGCTTTCAGAGTTATGGATGGATTTGGGTTTAAATCTAGTGTCTATATATCTTACTGGCTGTGTGACCTTGAGCAAGTCCCTTAACCTCCCTGCCTCTTTTTCATCTGTAGAATGCCCTCAGTTGGGTCCATCTCTGCTTCCATGGAGCTCAGTTTCTAGTTCCTCTTGGCCACTTCTGGTCCCTCCAAGGTCACTTTAACAGCTCTCTGGCTGGTGGGCCCGCACCTGCCCCCTGTTCTGGCTCCTGGAGAACTGCTCACCAAATGTGGGCTCAGCAGTGCCTCTTCCAATCCCGGCACCCTCAGCTCTAGTCCTCTGCTTCCAGCTTCTGCAAAACTGCGAGCCTCCCACATGGCTGGGCTTCCCCAGCACATCTGCATCACGTGACTGTCCCCACCCTGCCCTGCCAGATGCTTCTCTTGATGCACTGGCCAGGAGAGAGGCCGTGGTGTGCAGGGGTCTCCTTGCTGTGTCTTTCAGGCTTGGCTGAATGAATCTGAGACAGGCAGCTCTATACAGGGGGATCCTCTGTCTTTTTTTTTTTTTTTTGTGACAGGGTCTCGTTCTGTTGCTCAGGCTAGAGTGCAGTGGTTTGATCATGGCTCACTGCAGTCACGACCTCCTGGACTCATGTGATCCTCCCCCCTCAGCCTCCAGGGTGGCCAGGACTACAGCGTGCACTGTCATGCCCTGCTAATTTGTGTAATTTTTGTAGAGGTAGGGTCTAGTCATGTTGCCCATGCTGGTCTCAAACTCCACAGCTCAAGCGATCTGCCCACCTCGGCCTCCCAAAGGCAGGAGCCACCACGCCTGGGGGGTCTTGTCTTTTCTGACTCCATTTCTCCATCTGAAAATTTGGAAGAATGCTCCTGTCTGGTGGGCGTGGTGAGGAGCAGCACATGTTGTTATCAGAACCTGCACAGTGATCGTCTCCACCTGGTTAATATTTTAGACAGGTCTGAACC
This sequence comes from Nomascus leucogenys, assembly GCF_006542625.1. NCBI lineage: Eukaryota > Metazoa > Chordata > Mammalia > Primates > Hylobatidae > Nomascus > Nomascus leucogenys. The sequence continues at coordinate 10,992,712 of NC_044383.1, read as the reverse complement.
TTGGATGGTAGCATTTCCATGGGCTGGCAAGGATGCTTGGCCCATTTCAGCAAATACCACTGAAGTCAGGGCCAGGCCTCGCTGAGGTTGTGTGGACATATGTCTGGGTGAACGGGCCAGTCCAATTCAAGGTTGCACCTCTGAAGGTGGTTATAGGTAAGGTCAGAGGTATGACAGCGTCAGAGTGGCTCAGTGCCAGAAGGGCAGATAGATTTCTGCCGTCCATCCTACCAATGCTGATCCATCGGTGGGAACCATCTAGAGCACTGGGTTGAGGCGGATTGTGAGGCTCAGTGTGAAGGAGCTTAAAAGAGACCTGTGGCCGGGCGTGTGGCTCATGCCTATAATCCCAGCACTTCGAGAGGCTGAGGCAGGTGGATCAAGGAGTTCAAGACCAGCCTGGGCATCATGGTGAAACCCTGTCTCTACAAAAAATACAAAAATTAGCCAGACGTGGTGGTGTGTGCCTGTGGTCCCAGCTACTCGGGAGGCTTAGGTGGGAGGATCACTTGAGCCTGGGAAGTCGAGGCTGCTATGAGCTGTGATCTCACCATTGCACTGTAGCCTGGGTGACAGAGCAAGACCCTGTCAAAAAAAAAAAAAAAAGAAAAAGAAAAAAGAAAAGAAAAATAGGAGACCTGCTCTCTGGGGCTCCCTCTCAGCTCCCTGACCTTCTGATGAGGTCCCTGCTCTGGGTGTGTGTCCGGCATCAGCTCCCTGGTTGAGTCCGGGGAGCAGCCAAGGCTGAGGAGTCTGGAGCAGGCTCGTGGGAGCAGGCGGGCTGCCCTGGGGGCTGCTTTTTGCTGCACTGCCGCCACCTCCAGGGTAACTTGCTCAGGAGGTGGGACTCTTTTGTATCCTTGAGGCAAGAGAACAATCAGATCTCTCTTGGAGAGCCATTCCCATTTAGAGACACGTGTTTTTGCTGACCTTTGTGAGTGTTCCAGCCTTGGAGCCCTGCTCACTGCTGCCCTGGACCAGCTGGGACAGGTGCGTGCATTGATTAGCATTCTGGAGCCCAAAAGGTGGGCACTGGAGGCTTCCTTGCCATGGTAAAGGGAAACCAGTGAGAGGGGGCGTCATGTCTGAGCTGCATCCAGGGGAGAGGAGGGATGTTAACAACAGAAATGGCAGTGTCGCGTAGTAAATGCTACCGTAGAATGAGTGTGGGTGTGGCGTGTAGGGTGTGGAAGGTGGCAGCAGGCGCTGTCGCTAAGGCTTTCTGTGCCAAGCACAGTACAAGCATTTTACACACATATCTCACTTAGTCTCCTCAGTAATGCCAGGGAATAGAAACTATTATTATACCATTTTATAGATGAAGGAATGAAAGCTCAGAGAGATTAAGTAACTTGGCCAAGGCCACCCAGCTTGTCTCTGGCAGGGGTAGGACACGCCTTTGTAGGGAAGTAGGGAGGAGAGTGGGGAGATTGGGGGCCCCAAGCCCCTGGCCTGGTGTATCTGACCAGAGGAGACAAGTGCTCCCATGTCTGGCACAGGTCAGGAGCACACAACTCAGCCTTGCCTCGCCCCCAGGCTCCCTGGAACAAGTCTAAACACCTTTCCGGGACATCTGAGCCCCTTCCTGAGTTGGTCCCCACTTTCCTTCCACTCTCACCTCTCCATTCCTCTCCTGCTCTCGATGCTCTGTCATGTGGAATTCACTTCCATTCCTTGAACAGGCTGTTCTTTCTCCTGTCTCCACACCTAAATCCCAGTACCCTCCCTGTCCTGTGCATGGAAGCTCCTCCCCATCTCTTTACCATCTGCCCCACCGGGCTCCCCTGCCAGGAGCTCGCACGCTGGCCATGTGCTGTCCCAACTGCCCATTCCCTTGTCAGGACTCACTCTGGGGCTGCAGCTCCATGGGGCCAAGTCCATCGGCCTTTCCACTGTTGAGGCCATAGGGCCGAGCCCCGCCTGCAAAGCAGGTGTCAATCAATACGGATTAGCTGACAGCTGAGGTGGGCCCACACCTCCCTGGACAGTCACATCTGCCAGTCTAGGAAAGAATCCTCTTAGCACGCATTCTTTCATGGAATCCATCTTTTGCATAACCACAGTGCACCCAGGACTGTGCTGGGCATATTTGGAGTGGGGGTGTGAGGAGGGGGTGAGGCTGGGGAGGGAGAGAGTGGGGCCCAGAACAGAAGGAGGCCAGTGGGGTGCCCAGGAGCTAAAGTGATGGGGCCTCACTCTCAGAGTAGTGCAAGTGGGTGGTTTGTGAGGGATACAAAACAGGACCTGTGAGGGTCTCACACGTTGACCTCGGAAGGGAGGGGGACCTCAGATGGAGGCGAGAAGGGATCTCTGAGTCTACCATTGATCCCCTTTGAACAGCTGCTCTCAAAACCACTGCGGGCAAGGCCCAGTGGAGGGAATGCTCCCGACGTGGGTTCAGTCCCAGCTCTGGGCTTTACTGACCATGACACTTGGGGCAAATCCCTTAATTTCGCTGAGATTCCTTGTCCTCATCTGTAAAAAGTGGCCAGTGGCCGGTGTCAGCCCCTCCTCGTGTCTGAGGCACCGGGGAATGGTGTGTGGGCGCCGGCCATGTGCTCATGCTTGGTCGTAAGTGGCACCGCCACGGCTGTCTCACATCATTCCTTCTAGGCACCTCGTGAGCAGATCAGATGCTCTTTGACTCAAGATGGGGTTTTGTCCCAGTAAATTCATTGTAAATGGAAAATGGTGTAAGTTGAAAATGCATTTACTACACCTCACCTACCGAACATCATCGCTCAGTGTACCCCACCTTAAACATGCTCAGGACACTGACGTTAGCCTTCCATTGGGCAAAATCACCTCACACAAAGCCTGTTTATAGTAAATTGTGGAATAGCCCACGTCATCAATCATTGAGTGCTGCTCTGCACGTGAAAAACGGGATGGTTGTGTTGGGACTTCTGCTGAATGCGTATTGCTCCCACACCACAACCGTTGTAAGTTGGGGGCTGTCTGTGCTGTTAGATCAAGTAATCATTTTAGCACAAGGGGAAACAGAGGTGCCTGGAGCTAGTAGGAGGACATGCCAGGTTCTGTCCCACACTCACCTCTGTCTATTTGACTGTCCCTATAATTATTATCTAGCTCCCGTACTTCACAAGGCAATAAAAGTTATGGTCATTTGAGTTTAAAAACTGCTGATTTGCCAATGCCCCAAAGACTCTTCAAAGTTCCAACACTGTTGCCTGCCTCTCTCTTTCTCTCACCTCCTTAGTCATTATCTGATCTGATCGGATGAGCTTCCTTCAGAGATGTCCCTGAAAAAGTTCTCAAGTCACCCGGTGGTGTGTCTGGGTGTGGACTATTCCCCCTGGGCCCCCGTCTCTCTCTACCATGCACAAGGGTCCCAGGCTCGTCTGTTGTTTGGAGATCTTGGGAAACACCCGAGGGGTGACATCACTCAGCCACAGCCCCCAGAAAGGAGTCTGACTGCCAAGGGGATGCCAGCGTCTGCAGGTTGAAAACCCATCAGTAGGTCCCCAGTCTTTTCAGGGCACTGGGCCTGGTTCTGGGAGAGCCTACTTGGGCTGCCCACCCCCACAGCATCCTATGTGGGGGGTCCAGCTGGGCTGACTCACTGCTGCCAGTGCCAGCTCCCAACTCGGAGGCCGAGGCCCTGCTGCTTCCGTCAGAATGCGGATGGGGCACACACAGAGGAGAGGCCTTCCTGCCAGTGGGCAGTTGTTTCGTTTAGAACTTATAAAAGACATTGCCTCAGTGTAGGGCTCTGCCAAGGGTCAGCAAAGATCAAATGAAATAAACACTAACAAATACGTTTTTAGTTTAAACAAAGAATAAAAAGGGGCACAGACGCTGTCTGGAAACAGCGTTCAGTTAATTGCGTCTCACCTGGTCAGGTAAGCGTTTATGCACGCCAGCTGGTCCTCCTTCAGCCCGTCTCCTCCCCTAACCCACCACCATTGTCAGCACCACCAACCACCATGACATGTGATGTACATACAGCATTTCACAGCTGCCCCATGAGATCTTGTTAGAATCTCCATTTTACAGATGAGGACATTGAGGAACAGAGCTGTTAAGTAACCAGCCTGAAGTCACACAGCAGGGAGGAGGGGTGGCTGACACATTGAAACCCAGGATGTCTGGCCCTGGAGCCCTCTCTCTTAACCCCCATGCCATTTTCCCCTTTGTCTGATGCTCAGTGTTTGTAACTGAAGACCCACTTTGCACGGTGGTGTAATTTTCTACTGGTCTAACTCTGAAGTGGTGAAGCTGGCCCGACACAAGCTCAGTGGTTGATTTGTGGGAATGATTTTGTAAGACTGAAAAGTTTACACCACGTTCCATGGGCATCACCTCCTGTGAAAGGTCATCAATGCTGTAGGCAATAAGAAGGAGAGCCCGTAGGGACACCTGTCTCCCCATCTCAGATGCCTGGCTCCGTTGATTCTTGAGTGTCGGGTCTGTCTTGTGCATTTTCCATTGTGTTCTCTTCTGATGAGTCATTATATTCAGACACAAAGTCTGAGATGATACCCAGTGTAGAAAATGGGCACCATCACCAAAGGCCTTGCATGGATGCTGAGCATAAACAGGTTTAGGAACCTCAACAAAGAGAAGCCCAAGGAAATCATTTGTGTGGGATTCAAACTGCATCAGAAATTCCAACAACCAAGACTCCTCAACTTTTAAGCTATTTTCCAGTTTATCACTCTTGTCCTTTCCTTCATAAATGAGTTGGACTGACTTCAGTTTAAGGACTGCAATTGAGAAAGGTGGAGTCGAGATGGAAGAATATGAGCAGCTTTCTTACATGCACGAAGGCACATCCAAGGGAAGGGAGGTTTCGGGAGAATGTTCTCGGGATACTGAGTTAGGGGCTTGTCACATCAGTGTCTACTCTTAACCTTGGCCATGCACCCATTTTTGCTAACTTTTATCAAGCACTGGTTTTGTGCCTGGTACTGTGCTAAGTCTATACAGTCCCCAACCCACTGAATTCCCACCACACCTTAGTCAACGCTGCTACTCATCTTTTTAGAGAAGGAAACAAGCTCAGAGAGGCAGCTTTCCTTGTCAAATGACACAGAGCTACTGAAGTCAGAGCAGAGGGTGGAAACCAGGCTGTCTGCCTCTGGCGCTTGTACACTGGTTCTCACTGCAGGGGCCACTGGGCATTGGTCAGATTGCCTGAGCACAGTCTTGTCCTGGATGGGCTAAGGGGTAAACACTTGTCATCCTCATCAGTAGAAATTACTTAAAGTATATTAAGCTGAAAATCCACGAAGAATAAAAATGCTTAAAAGCATCTGGATAGAAAACTTATGTGCACACAAAAACCCAAGCATGGGTGTTTATAGCAGCTTTACTCATAATTACCGAAAAATGGGAAGCGGCTAAATGTCCTTCAGCAGGTAATGGATAAGGAAACTATAATACACTCAGACAATAGAATATTATTCAGTGCAAAAAAGAAATGAGCCAGCAAGCCATGAAAAGGCACGGAGGAAACTTAAATGGATATTGCTAAGTGAAAGAAGCCAATCTGACAAAGCTACATAGTATATGATTCCAATTATGTAACATTCTGGAAAATTATAGAAACAGTAACATTCTAGAAAATTACAGAGACAGTAAAAAGATCGGCGGTTGCTAGGAGTTGGGTGGAGGGAGAGATGAAGTGAAACACAGGACTTTGAGGGCAGTGCAACTATTTTGTATGATATTGTAATGATAGACACATACATTTGTCAATATCCATAGAATATACAACACCAAAAATAAACCCTAATGTAATCTATGGATTTTGTGATGATGACATGTCCATGTAGGCTCATCATTAGGTAACTAATGCACCACTCTGGTGAGGGATGTTGATAATGGGGGCGGCTGAGAGTTGGGGCAGGCAGGGGGCATGGGGTACTATCTATACTTCCTGCTCAATTTACCTGTGAAACTAAAATTGCTCTAAAAAGTCTATTAATTAAAATTTAAAAATGGAATAATATGAGGCTCATTATCAAGCTCGAGAGCCAGAAGAAGCACCTGTCTGACCCAGAAAAAGACCCCATGATGGCCCCCAGCAGCATCCTGCATTGGCCCAGGTTGCAGATCTAAGGCAGGTGTCCTGGGCAAAGGTGAGCAGAGAGTGCTCTTCAGAGAAGAACTGTAACCACTCAATGCGTTTTTCTTGCCCACTGCTCAGATAGAGCTAATCTATCAAGACAGAGGAATTACAGTAAAGAAAGAGTTTTACACACATACAGCTGGCTTAAATGGGAGACCAGAGTTTTATTATTACTCAAATCAGCCTCCCTGAACATTTGGGGGCTAGGGTTTTTCAAAGATAGTTTGGGGTTGGGGGATGGCTAGGGAATGGGTGCTGCTGATTGGTTGGGGGGGTGCAATCTTAGGTGTATGGATAGGGGATGGCTAGGGAATGGGTGCTGCTGATTGGTTGGGGGAGTGCAATCTTAGGTGTGTGGATAGGGGGATGGCTAGGGAATGGGTGCTGTTGATTGGTTGGGGGGGTGCAATCTTAGGTGTGTGGGAAATGGTCCTCATGTGTGCTGAGTTTGCTTCTGGGTGGGGCCACAGGACAGGTTGGTGGGTCTGGGTGGAGCTATTGGTCATGAGAAATGCAAAAAACCTGAAAAGACATCACAAAAGGCCAACCTTAGGTTCTGCAAAAGTGCTGTCGTCTGCAGGAGTAATTGGGGAAGTTGCAAATATTGGGACCTCCAGAATAACGGCTGGTATTTATCAATTTAATCATTATAAATTGGCTGTATCTGGGCAGTGGGCAAGAAAAACCCATTGGGCGGTTACAGTTCTTCTCTGAAGAGCATGCTCTGCTCACCTTTACTCAGGACACCTGTCTATACCTTAGCAGAATTCAGGCACCTGTCATCCTCCTAACCTGGGGAATTTCATTAGCTTTACAAAGGCAGTTTAGTTTTGGGGAAGGGCTATTATCATTTTAAAGTATAAACTAAATTTCTCCCAAAGTTAATTTGGCCCAAGTCCAGGCATGACTAAAGGCAGTTTGAGGTTAAAGGCAAGATGGGGGTTGGTTAGGTCAGATCTCTTTCACTGTCATACTTTTCTCACGGTTTTGGAACTTCCCAAAGGAAGCGACTCCCCCAGCAGGTTCTTGTTGTGGAATTTCAGCCTGAAATAAAAGTGAAAAATCTCGTTGCAACAGCTAGAGTGTGGCAGGTGGCTCTCATTTGGCTCCCACAAGGCACTAAGGTGCATTCCTCCCGACCTGCCCTGCCAGTGCTTCCTAACCCCATTCTTTCCCCATGACAGAAACATACATTCCCGTGAAAGAAAATCTGTTCTTAACTGATGAGGACTGGGAGGCTGTGACAAGATGGATACATGCGCCGTGCCTTGGGTCAGTGTGACTCTGTGAGGTGCTCCAGGTAGGCCGCCTTCCCCATGCAGTCCTACACCCTGGGCACACAAACCCTTCTCCTGTGGCGGGGCGGGGGGCAGTGACCTGTCCTTGTGACAAAGGCCTGAGCTGCCTGTCTTCCATGCAGCCACCATCACCTCCCCCTGGGCTCTTTGGGGGTGCCTCTTGCCGCTGTGCCCTGCCCACCACCCCAGGTGCGCCTGCCTGGCTAATGCGCTCTCCCCGCTTCCTTCGTTCATCTGCCAAGCCCTTTCTACAGTGCCCAGGGCTGCTATATCTGGTACAACCTGGTCCCTGCTCACACAGGGCCCCCTCCTCCCACTGGTTCATTTTATAACCACATTACCTCCTCTTTATTCATAGAGGTGAGGGTTAATTTTATGTGTCAACTTGACTGGGCTAAGGGATGCCCAGAGGGCTGGTAAAACATTTCTGGATGTGTCTCTGAGGGTGTTTTTGGAAGAGAGTAGCATTTGATCAAGCAGACCAAGTAAAGCAGATTCACCCTCTCCACTGCAGGTGGGTATCAATCAGCCAACCAGTGGAGAGCGCTGATAGAGCAAAAACGCCCAGTAGGGGCAAAAATTCTCTCTCTCTGCTTAAGCTGGGATATCTGTCTTCTGCCCTCTAAACCTAAACCTCTGGTGCTTTAGGTTTGAACTGGAACTACACCAGCAGCTTCCTGGGGCTCTGGCTTGCAGAGAGCAAACTAGGATTCCTCAGCTTCCATAATAATGTGAGCCAATTCCCATAGTCAATCTCTTTCTGTAGATTTCTGTATGTCCTACTGGTGCTATTTCTCTGGAGAACCCTGACTAGTACAATGAGGTAGGTATATTGCATTGGAGACCCAGAACACTTCAAATATTTATTACTGGGCTAGGAGAGAAGGCAAGGCCCTACTAAAAATTGTGGCTGTGTAGGTAAACTTGTTCAGACACATGTATCCATGAATTTAACATAAAAATTAAAAAGCAAACACCTTTTAAAAAATTTTGTGATGATGGTGGAGGTATGTCCACCAGGGGGTGAGCTGGCCTCGCGAAACTCCAGGGAGGTGTCAGACGACCTGGGTGTGAAAGGGACGGATATCTGGAGGAAGTAATCGAGAGAGGATGGACACACAAGTCCGCTGGTAGGGGCGGGCAGCTTCCTCCAGCCAGACTGTGGGCAGCGCTGCAGGCTCAGGGGAGGTGGCTCCAAGACCACCTGCCCCTGTCTGTTCCCTTCTATGCCCCAGCCATGTCTGGCCCCTTCTGTACACCCCAGCCTCATTGCCTTGCTTATTCATTGCTTGTTTCTCCCACTAAAATATAAACCCTGTGAGAGCAGGGACCTTGTGCACAGACTCTCCAGAGCCCTTTACATGAGCAGTTGAGGAATGAATGAAAAATGAGTGGAGGGGTGTGGAGAGATGTCCACAGGGACCCACAGGCATTTACAGCCTCCTTCTTGCTCCATGGGAAGCATCTGCTGCCTCTGGCTTCATGCAATTTGAAACATGAGGCTACTTTAGGCGCTAAGGGGCAGGTGAGCATCACTTAGGGCTGAGAGCACCTTTTTGTTCCCTAATTTGGGTGGCTTCTGTCCTCTCCCGCTGTATTCATCTTCCCTACTCATGGTTTCTTTGCTTGCTAAGCATTTCTCCCCGTTTTGATGATCAGGGCTTAATCTCCCTTATTGGCACTGGGCTGCGATCTGGTTTAAACCACTCCTTATCTGTTCATAGGGACACACCTGGTTTGGGGTCCCCCACCATCATGGATTCCTGACCTACCTAGACCCATCCAGGGCACAGAGGAAGTCCTGCCTCAGTGGCCCGGGGTGACGAGGCACTCAGGCATGAGAACCCCTGACACCAAAGATCAAATCTGTTTCCATCTCATGCTGGGCCCTCTTCCTCCCAGGAAGAAATGCTGGGAACTGGTGGTGATAAGTCAGTCTTCTCCAGGGTGGCAAGAGTGTTAATTTACAGCCACCTCTGCCTTCCTCTGTTCCCATCCACCACCCAGCCCCCAGGCCTCCCCCTACCAACAGCTAGGCTCTGATGTTAGTCACTTCTACAGGGACGAGGAGCAAGCAGTTCACCTTCCCTCGACATCCTTTTTTTTTTTTTTTTTGAGACAGAGTCTCGCTGTTGCCCAGGCTGGAGTGCAATGGCGCGATCTCGGCTCACTGCAGGCTCCGCCTCGCCGGGGTTCACGCCATTCTCCTGCCTCAGCCTCCCGAGTAGCTGGGTCTACAGGCGCCCGCCACCTCGCCCGGCTAATTTTTTGTATTTTTAGTAGAGACGGGGTTTCACTGTGTTAGCCAGGATGGTCTCGATCTCCTGACCTCGTGATCCGCCCACCTCGGCCTCCCAAAGTGCTGGGATTACAGGCGTGAGCCACCACGCCCGACCTCCCTCGACATCTTGAGCCTTCCCTGTCATTAAAAGTTGAAGGTGCTGGGGTTCCAGGCGATGAACAGGGGAGAGATGGCAGGCATGTGCGGAGGAGGGGCGGTCAAGCATGACGGTTCAAGTCCAGATGGAGTGGAGGTGGCCTCTGGGCAGCCTGGGGTCAATATCCACTGCCGCTTCGTGCGCAGCCTGGAAAGTGTGTGTTAAGCAGCATCCCAGCCAATGCTGGAGAAATGATTTAATCTCTTGGGGCCTCAGTTTGTTTCTGCCTCTCAACATAGCAAACACCCATGCTCCATCTAACCAGATTTAACGATTTGCACTTCGTTATATTTGCTTTTTTATAAGTAAAAAAGAAACTCTCTTTGATCACCCCAACGTAATCCCATTCTTCCTGCCTCCTCACCCTAGTGGCAACCACTGCTATTACTTTAGTGTGTTGCTTTTTTCATGTTTATATATTACATATATATCCATGGGCAGTTCACATTGTCTTATGTGGGTTTTAAGGATTTCATAAATGATATTGTAGTGTGTGTTATTCTACAACTTTGTTTTTCACTCAGCTTTATAGTGTGAGGTCTATCCTGTTGAGAGATATATGTATATGTACGTATATGTGCATGTGTATACATACATACATATTTATAGTTCGCTCCATATGACTTCTGCATAGTATTCTATCACGTGCATACGCCACAACCCATTTTTCTATTTCCTGGATGATAAGCCTTTATGGTGCTGGGGTTCAGTGTGTTTATCTGTATTGGGGATCCTTACACCTTTCCCACATGTTGGGGGCTATGTGAGGGGCACAGGTGATTGGCCAAGGTGATTAGCCCCAGAACCTTCTCAGGTCTTCCCACGGAGAGGAGATTTTGGCCCCCATGATGACTGCTGTTGCAGAACACCTGTGCCCCCATGTCTTCCCCAGTGTCTGGTAATGGCAGCCTCTCAGGCTGTACCCATCAAGGAGGGCCTGTGACCCACAGAATAGGGCTGGCACTGGTGGCTCCATGCTAAGACTGGAGGGAATTTGGGGAGTCCTCTGACCCAGTTCCCCCAACAAGTTGCCACTGTGAGATGCCCATCCTGAGTAACACCTCCAGGAATGGGACCTGGCATCCCTCAAAGTGCTACTGTGCTACTGAAGGCATCTGCCTCTGAATGCACACACTTAGGAAGGGAGACTCCCTGTACCCAAAGGCAACTCAGTCTTACATTGGGTTGAAAAATCTGTGTCCTGGTAAGTTCTGTTTCTGTGGCCCAGCTGTGGCTATGGGGCTAACCAGAACCACCGAATCCCACTTTGGCAGCAAGCCTGTTGCATACTGAAAGGCCACAGTTATGCCCATCTCGACTCCTGTCTTTAATTTTCTAGGTGAAACAGCCACCATTTAAAAACGATTTCTAGCCATTGAAACTATAGAAAACCAACAGCCACGAGAAACAAAATCAAACAAAACATAAAATAATAAAGGAATGCAGCCTTCCTAGACTGCGGGCTCCCATGCCTTCACCGTTGTGTTCATCCTCTGAATGTGTTCCTGTTTCCAGTACTAGATGATAAATTCCTGCTTGGGTTGAATTCCTGCTGAAATGCTTGGGCCCGCAGTATTATGTCAGAAATAAGTCTGAGGTACCCATCCTCGGTGGAAGCTTTTTGCTTAAGTACAGACAGCTTGGTACTGAGTACCTGTTAGTTTTTCTATCTAGTTCTCTTTCCCTCATCCACAATCGTTCTTGGAGCTCTCCCTTACTCAGTTCACAAGGAAAGTGCAGTGAACACCCCGGCAACCATTTCTGCAAAGTGGCTCTGCCTCCTGGCACAGTTGATTGGACCAGGATAATGGCAGCTCTGAGAAGGGGTTAAAACCTCCACTTCTCCTTCCCAAGGCCCCTAGTCTCCCTCTGGGGCCCCATTTCTTGATGTAGACAATTAGTGGCTCTCAATCTTACATAAATTGCCATTTAAATGCAGTGTCAAGCACTGATTTTCTTAGGTTGGAACTAAGAGATTCTTGGTTCAAATTTGCTGGTTTCTTAAAAGGAGCAGATACAAATTGGAGAGCTGCTGGTAGCCTGAGGTTTCCTTGCAGAGGAAACTAGTAAGAGAGAAGGGGAAGGAAGCAGTGTGAGCAAGATGGGAGTTCCAGAGTGCTGAGGGAGCAGAGACGAGGGACTGGGAGATGATGAAGGAGCCCAAGCCCCTAGTTCCCATCCACTCCTGAGGGCTGACTGCACCCTAGCCCTTGGGGACCATGAGACACCCTAGACACGCATTAAAAACACCCTTTCTGCTTGGGGGTTCCAGTTAAGTTTCTGTTTCTTGCAACCACAAAAGTCTTGGTTCATGCAAACATGGAGTCACACCAACTCTATTGCTGAAGTGATCTTCTGACCCCTTCCAGAGCCAAGTCTGCCCCCTTGTGCCCCTTATACTCTCTGCCCCCAGGCATAGCTTCTATTCTTGTGCCTTTAAGTGTCCATTTTTGTAATGTGTTTTTATCCTAAGCCATCTCTATTGACTTGGAAGGCAGCAGGACACAGTGCTGACATAAATACAACACAGGAGGAACAGGGGAAACTGAACCAGAAGTTCAAGTAGGGCCAAGTCTTTGCCCTGTACAAAAAGGTCAATCTGGACTTTGTTAGGGACCCCATTCTACCACTTCATCTGGTCCAGAGACAAGGAAATCAGCTCTCAGTGGGAAACACCTGTGCTTGTAACTTATCTTGAAGTTTATGCAACCAGGAGAACTGTCCAACTCAAGGCTTCAGGAAATATGCCGATATCTGGGCCTGCTTCCATCAGTTTCATCTAATTGCTGGAAAAATCATGTCACCTAAGAAAGAGGTCCACTCCCCTTCCTGCCCCACCCCCAGCAGCCCAGTATGACCAAAAGCAAGGCACTGGCAGTTGTAGTGTCTGGTGGGGGTCCTCTTCCAGGTTCACAGATTGTTGTCTTGTTGCTGTGTCCTCCTGTGGGCGAGGGCTGTCTTTGGGGTCCCTTTCATTAGGCAGTTAATCCTTTTTATGAGGCTCTGCCCTCATGATCTAATCGCCTTCCCAAAGCCTCACCTCCAAACCATCACCTTGGGTACTAGGTTTCAACACATGAACTTTGGGGGTAACATAAACATTCAGCAGCATCAAACCCCAAACTCATTGGCTTTGCACATTTAGAAGGTGGTCACCAGAAGTCACGGTCCAGTCGGCCAGCCACCACTGGGATTATAACCAACAGTCCCTGTCAGGCTTCTTTTTCTCATGAACCCAACCCAACGTTCTAAAAGAAAACAACGTCTGAGGAAGCCTGAGGAGGAGCGCTCTCTCGCAGTAGGTGAGGACAATAGCCAGCTCCCCAGGCGTGGCCCAAGATGACCGCTGCCGGGCTGCCACTTGGCACCGGGTTGCTGTGGAAACGGTTTCCTGATCGTGGTCATAAGCATTTCCTTTGGCTGGACTACACCCCAAGCATCTTTGATTCTAAACGGAAATAGCCACGTATGGTTGGCAGGAGACTGGGACCTCTGGATGTGGAGCTCACAACTTCTGGGAAGGAGAATGGCACGAAGTTTGTTTTCACGGTCACTCTTAGGACACTACATTTTTCCCCCCCACAATTTCTCTTTTGCTGTGTCCTTTTAGCCTTGAGGGCAATAGTCTGAAATGAGCAGTTAAGCTGGTTGTCATTTCTGATGTTTCCGAAATCCTCTGTCTGCCGTTTCGTGTCCTAGATTTTAGTCACATGGCATGCTCACCACATGCAGGCCCTTTACATTCATTATCTTATTGAATCCTCAAAATAACCCTATGAAATGGACATTATACTAATATACAAATAAGGAAATCAAGGCTTCAGCTTTGCCTGACTTCAAAACTTACGCTCTTATCCCCCAATTTGATCTGTCCTTCATGGCTCAGCTGGAGGCCTTTCCCTCCAGAAAGCCAACCCCTGCCATCCCGCCTGGGGGCTCTCCCTGCCCCAACCCTGTTTTCTGGATTCCTAGATTTGTGCTTGCCTGCAAGTTTGGCTGAATATTGCCCCTTCCCACAGATGTCTCTCTCCTAATTCCTGGAACCTGTGAATATGTGACCTTATATGGCCAAAGGACTTTGCAGGCATCATTGAATGAAGAATCTTGAGACAGGGAGATCGTTCTGGATTTTCTGGTGGGCACAGTGTAAATCACATGGGTCCTTATAAGAAGATGTCAGGAGGATCAGAAGGAAGAAGAGGGGATGGGATGACCAAAGCAGAGGTTGGAATGATGGGCTTTGAAGATAGAGGAAGGAGCCACGAGCCTAGGAATGTGGGTGGCCTCCAGAAACTGCAAAAGGCAAGGAGATGGGTGTTCCCCTAGAGCCTCTAGGGGAGCACAGTCCTGTGACACCTTGACTTCAGCCTGTAAGAGCCATTTTGGACTTCTACCCTCCAGAACTGTAAGATGATACATTTGTGTTGCTTTCAGCTACTCAGTTTGGGGTCATTTGTTATAGCAGCTGCGGGAAACTCACACAGTCTGTGCTGTGATCTCCTTTCTCTGCATCTGCATCCATCTCCCAGCCAGGAGGTGAGTTCTGGCCACGTAGATGCACTTAATTCCGTTCAGTAGAAATATTTTGGACACTTGCTTTATTTCTGAGCACACTACCTGTGTGGGGAGGCAATGCAGGCATGAATAAAGCATACCTCTGTCCTCCAGAAAACAACTGTCTCAGATTTTGCATGGCTAGAGGTCCCAGCTCAAAATCTTGCACAAAAAAGATGAGTAGGAATTAGCTAGTGACTACAGAGAAAACATATGGTCATATAAAACAAAACACAAATAAATATAGTAAGCGTTTTATAAATGATCTAGAAGCAGGGGACTCTTGATTTTTTAAATGAATGGCCGTGATGACAAACATTTTTAAAAGTTTAACTCCAAATGACGAACAATAAGGAAAAGGGGAGGCAGCCAGAGCCCAGGAGAGACAAAGGAAAGGGGAGGTTGGCAAGAGGCGGGAGGAAGGGATAAGATGAATACTGTAGGTACCAAGGGGCTGGGAGTTTCTGGGATGAAGAAGGGCTTGGTGAACTCTAATCATGCCTACCTCTGTGAGTTATAACCTCTTATCCTGGCCTTTGAACTGCTAAGCAAACAAATTCGCCACATTCTCCAAGGTTAAGGTGGCATTTATCATTACACCTTAGCTCTTAGTTCTGAAAAGGATAGTGGAGAGCAAGGGCTGGAACGATTTCAATCACTTCCCTGCACCAGAGTGTGGGTGAGCCTCAGGGCATTTCTGATGGGCTTCTTGCCAGGGGAGAGATTGCCCTGTACTGAGATAGGTCAGTTACATCCCTTTAATGAGCAATTCCCCAAAATCACCTGAATTAGAATGACCTGAGCATATATTAGGATCCTTATGCCTATTCCAGACCCCTAGATTCTGATGTCACCTAAGATTTGAGAACAGGGTAACTTTTCCCTTTATTGGACAAAAAGTTTTCAAAATATTAATAATCTTAGCAATCTTAGAAACTTAATTAACATGAAGTTTGGAGGGGCTTAGTATACCCATGTTGTACCACCTGATTCTTGTGGTTAATTTTCTTTTTAAATTTCTATATACTACGGAAAAGTCCGAATAAAGTATTTCATAATTGCCCTCTGTTAACAATTATCAGGTGTAATAACGGTAGGCATTTTATGGCATCTCTAGCATATATCAATTTCAGTAAACTAAAATGTATTACCGCACCTGTTCAACACTTCATGTCAGATCTTTTGCAATACTTGGCATACTGTAAGTTGAGAGTGTGTGGCTCTAACGAGCCTGATGTCTGAAAAATGGAAGATGGTGGACTTTGCATCGAAAACTTTTGGTAATCAGAGTTATCCATAATAATAAAGCAACTCTTGGGATAAGGCATTTCCCCACAAACCAAGTGCTTGATTATCTAAATGCCAGTAATTTGGATGTTTTATAACACAATGGGGTCATAGAAACTAATCTTTCTGTAGATTATTTTTATGCTATACATTACTGGCATTGTCTAAGTTGTGAGAAATACTGTCAATGATTAACTGCAGTGTAAAGATGGGCTCGCTAGATAATATTCCTGCATGGGGTGACAGGAGGCAGGTACGATTTCTCATGCTCATTTTCAAAAAGAGGAAGTCAGCTTGATCAGCTAGTGTCACACAGCTCCTGAGGAGGGGGGCTTCTGGAACACGGGACCTGTGCTTGTTGCTGACGATGTCAGTTGCACATGAAAAGGTTGAATGCAAGTGGTGGATGGAAGACTTCTTAAAAATGACATTGAAAAGGAAGTGCGGCATGCAAACCCTAACCCTCCTGAGATCATGGGTCCATACTGCATGTGCTCCAATCTAGAGTTTAAATGTATTTCTTTTTGTTTTTTTTTTTTTCTGTCACCTGGTCTGGAGTGCAGTGGCATGATCACAGCTCACTGCAGCCTTGACCTCCCTGGCTCAGGTGATCCTTCCACCTCAGCCTCCCCAGTAGCTGGGACTAAAAAATTAGCCTCCCCAGTAGCTAATTTTTTGTATATTTTTGTAGAGATGGGGTCTCGCCATGTTGCCAAGGCTGGTCTGGAACTCCTGGGCTCAAGCGATCCACCCAAATTGGCCTCCTATAATGCTGGGATGAGAGGCGTGAGCCACTGTGCCCAGCCTAAAATGTATTTCTTATATCACTATTTTGAATTTGCTTCTTGGAAGATGAAGTAGATAAAAGAGATAAACTAGGCACTGCATTCTCCTTATAGCAAAGAGTTCTCAGCAGGAGGCCATGGGGAGGATGAAGGCTCTCCAGGCCATGAGAATTGGGCTCAGGCTCTTGCTCGGCTTCTCACTTACTAGCTATGTGCCACCAGGCAGTTTTCTCAACTGTACATCACCTGCAGAATGGGCCGATAAAACCTCCTTCATAGAGTTGTTGTAGGGTTTTGAGACACTGCATATAACATGCCAGGCCCGATTTTCTTGGTCCTTGTTCTTATTCTTCAATCTGATCCTTTAGAAACATTTAAAGCAAAGATTTGCACCTAATGATCAGGACTGTATCAATTATACCAAATGCATCCTGCATCCTTATTTCTTGCGAGGAAGGATATATGAAATGTTTCATTCATCTTTGTGATTCACCCTCCCTCCTACAGTTGCCTGAGGCCTATTGCCTTGTAGGTAGTAGGTACCATGTAGGTTTGGGTTGAATTGAGTTGAATTATAAACTTTGGCAAAGTAATCTTGACAGGGCATGGGGAACTTGGGTTTTTCGCCTTTGAGTAGACCACAATTAAGTAGTTAGACTTGAAAAGAATCAACAGAGACTATTATACCTATCTATTTACCTGTAATTAAGATGCACAATGGCTCTTTGAAGTATACACATACCAGGCGTCAGAGTTGCTAGCACCTGTAATCTTGGGAACTTGTCTCGATTCCCTTTACTTTTTTTTTTTAAATCAGATTTTGCCAGAGACACTGTTGGGACTTTCTGGTACCAGTCTTTGGACTTGATTTTGATAGCAAAGGGGGTAGCTAGAGGCTCTTTGTAATAATAGTGCTTTTTGGTTCCCATAAGAGATGTCAAGTGCTTCTGGCCATGGGGAAAGCCTAGGGTAGTGGTTAAGCAAGCAGCCCTGCAATCATTTAGATGTGGGATTGAATCTGAGCAGTTATTCGTTCTGATCATAGGCTAGTTACTTAACCTTCCCAAGCCTCAGTTTCCTCATCTGGAAAGTGGGTGTAATGATATTAGGACTTGTCTTAGAAGCCATGGGGAGGATGCATGAAATACAGCAGCTAAGACACTCAGCACAATGTGTGGAGCCTAAGAAAGCTTATTGCCATCATCATTGTCTGTTTTTCCCCAATCGGTCAAATGCTCGGCTCTCCTGAGGATGACCATGACTGCAGAATGTGGATTCACTGCTCTGCATCCTGTACCTGGGCCTCTGCTCATAATGGCTGTTAGATGAGAACATAACCTCTAAAGCTCAGGCTTCTGGTAATTGGATAAAAGCCATGTACTCTGTACCTAGGAAGTGTACACACACTCCCTGCATTTTAGGAGTTCATGGATACCTGAAGTCCATTTGTCTGTGGCACCAGATTTGGGAATCTCCAACTCAGGAAATGAATGATACAGGAATTAGGGGAGCACTTACAATGCAGCATGCTTCCAGTTCAGTAGGATGTAAAATTGCACTGGCAGTTACTATTATCCTTCTCACTTGCCCTCTACTCTCTGGAAGTTGAGTGTCCAGTGGGCTGACTCTGGTCTTCTTCTATGAGTCACAGTTCTTTCAGGGTCATAATCTAGGTACTCAGTGGAGGGGAGCATCTCCTCAGCTGTCTTCCTAGCTCCCTGGAGGAGTCCGGACGCTCAGATTCAAATACCCATATATATTTTTTTCATATGCTTGTTGGGCACATGTATTTCTTCTTTTGAAAGGTATCTGTTCATGTCCTTTGCCCACTTTTGAATGGGGTTGTTTATTTTCTTGTAATTTTGTTTAAGTTCCTTATAGATGCTAGATATTAGACCTTGTCAGATGCACAGTTTGTAAAAATTTCTCCCTTTCTGTAGGTTGTCTGTTTACTCTGTTGATAGTTTCTTTTGCTGTGCAGAAGCTCTTCAGCTTAATTATAGCCCATCTGTTAATTTTTGCTTTTGCTGCAGTTGGTTTCAGCATCTCCTATCTTTGCTGTTGTGAATAGTACTGCAATGAATGTACACATGCATGTCTCTCTATGATAGAGTGATTTGTATTCCTTTGGCTGTAAACCCAATAATGGAATTGCTGGGTCGAATGGTAGTTCTGATTTTAGGTCTTTGAGGAATTGCCACACTGTTTTCCACAATGGTTGAACTAATTTACACTCTCATCAACAATGTATAAGCATTCCTTTTTCTCTGTAACCTTGCTAGCGCCTGTTATTTTTTGACTTGTTAATAATAGTCATGCTGACTCGTGTGAGATGGTATCCCGTTGTGGCTATGATTTGCATTTCTCTAATAATCAGTGATGTTGAGTTTTTTTCAAAAGTTGGGACTAAATGATGAGAACACGTGGAGACATAGAGGGGAACAACAGACACTGGGGCCTATTGGAGGAAGGAGGCTGGGAGGAGGGAGAGGGTCAGGAAAAATAACTAATGGGTACTAGGCTTAATACCTGGGTGACGAAATAATCTGTACAACAAACCCCCATGATACAAGTTTACCTATATACCAAACCTGTACGTGTACCCATGAAATAAAAAGTTAAAAAACAAATACTCATACTAATAAGAGTTGCATTATGGCTCTCAACTCAATGAGAAGTACTTTTGTAGTCATTTAAGCAAGCTAGCCCAATGAAACTCTCACAGGAAAGGAACCAAATCCTGAACAGCTTGCATCGCTCTTTTCTGGTGGTCATTAAATGTCTAAATAAGTTACTTGGGTGACTAAATTAAGACAGGCTCAAGGGGAGAAACATTGGTTTAGTCCTTCTTTGTCAGCATGTTTACTTGTTTAATTGTTCCTCCACCAGTCTGGAAGTCCCAGGAGGGCAGCGGCTCTGTGTTCTTTGCTCACTACACAGCGCCTGGCACAGAGTAGGTACAATAAGTATTTGTGGACTAAATGATAATCTGTGATTCTCAAACTGCTGTTCTGTAGGAGGGACTCTGTCGTCAACCAGTAGATTGTGATTCCACAGGTGTTTGGAGAACCTAGGATCCATGGAATGATTTTGACTTCTCTATTTGCTGTAGAAAAACTTATTGACAAAAAAAGCATAGGTTCATATAGAGCATTGAGCCACCCAATATATCTTGTCCAAAATTTTCATAAATTCTAACAAGGCTGACACGGTTGATGCTAATAAAAATCATTCTTTCATGGTTATGCTCAACTGTGCTTTAATAGCATTTGGGGGATCCATGATTTACTTATTGTTCATTTCTTGGTCAAGAACACAACTTCCACATACAAAACCCAATAGCACTGCTATACATTAACAATGAACTATCTGAAAAAGAAATCGTGAAAACAATCACATTTACAATAGCTATAGAAAAATACCTAGGAAAAAGTTTAACCAAGGAGATAAAAGGCTTGTACACTGAAAACTATAAAATATTGATGAAAGAAATTGAAGAAGACGCAAATAGAAAAGATAGCCTATGTTCATGAATTGAAATAATTAATATTGTTAAAATGTCCATGCTACTCTAAGCAATCCACAGATTCAATGCAATCTGTATCAACATTTTAATGATTTTTTTACATAAATAGAAAAAAAATCTGAAATTTGTATGGAACCACAGAAGACCTCAAATAGCCAAAGCAATCCTGAGCAAAAAGAACAAAGCCAGAGGCATCACACTACCTGAATTCAAAATATACTACAAAGCTATAGTAATCCAAACAACATGGTATTGGCATTTTAAAAAAGACATATAGGTCAGGCACAGTGGCTCACGCCTGTATTCCCAGCACTTTGGGAATCCAAGGTGGGCCGATCACTTGAGGTCAGAAGTTTGAGACCAGCCTGGCCAACATGGCGAAATCCTGTCTCTACTAAAAATACAAAAATTAGCCAGGTGTGGTGGCAGACGCCTCTAGTCCCAGCTACTCAAGAGGCTGGGGCAGGAGAATCACTTGATGGGAGGAGGGTGAGGGATAAAAGACTACAAACTGGATTCAGTGTATACTACTCAGGTGATGGGTGCACCAAAATCTCACAAATCATCACTAAGGAACTTACTCATGTAACCAAATACCACCTCTTCCTAGAACTGATAAGTGAATTCAGCAAAGTTTCAGGATACAAAATTAGCGTACACAAATCATTATCTCTGCTATACACCAACAGTGAACAAGCTGAGAATCAAATGAAGAACTCAATCCCTTTTACGATAGCTGCAAAAATAAAATAAATACTTAGGAATATATCTAACTGAGGAGGTGAAAGACCACTACAAGGAAAACTACAAAACTCAGCAGAAAGAAATCATAGATGACACAAACAAATGAAAACACATCCCATGCTCATGGATGGGTAGAATCAATATTGTAAAAGTGACCATACTGCCAAAAGCAATCCACAAATGCAATGCAGTTCCCATCAAAATACCACCATCATTCTTCACAGAACTAGAAATCCGATCATTTTCAACAACATGGATGAATTTGGAGGACACGTCATTAAGTGAAATAAGCCAGGCACAGAAAAATATGCGTGATTTCACTTATATGTGGAATTTAAAAA
This sequence comes from Nomascus leucogenys, assembly GCF_006542625.1. Classification (NCBI taxonomy): domain Eukaryota; kingdom Metazoa; phylum Chordata; class Mammalia; order Primates; family Hylobatidae; genus Nomascus; species Nomascus leucogenys. The sequence continues at coordinate 10,971,645 of NC_044383.1, read as the reverse complement.
AAGCTGAACTCACAGAAGCAGTGCAGAATGGTGGTTACCAGGTGCTGGGAGTGGAGAGTGTTGGGGAGATGTTGGTCAAAGGATACAAAATTTCAGTTAGGAGGAATAAGTTCAAGAGATCTATTGTACAACATGGTGAATGACTGTGGTTAATAACAATGTATTGTGTTCTTGAAAATTGCTGAGAGTAGATTTTAAGTGTTCTCACTACCAAAAAAGTCTGTGAGGTTATGCATATGTCAATTAGCTCAATTTAGCCATTCCACAATGTATACATACTTTAAAATAACATGTTGTACATGACAAATATATACAATTTTCATTTATCAATGAAAATAAAGAAATATTTGTTCACACACACACACACGCACACACACAATAAAGAAACACCACTCTGGCTGCTGTGGGGAGAGCCTACCACAGAGTACTAAGAGTCGAGGCCAGGGCACCAGCTTTCCAGGGGAGAAGGGAACGACTTGGACTGGGATGCTGGAAGCTGGCAGCAAAGATGGGTTGGGATATATTTTGGCTCTGGCACCACCAGGACGTGTCTATGGATTGTATGTGGGAGATATGAGAAGTAGGGGAAAGGGGAAACCCTAGTGCTCTCTGCTGTACCACACTGCCTCGGATGGCCTTGGAGGTCACTTGAGCCTGTATGCTGCTGGATGGCCTTCACACGTGCTTCCAATACTGCACGGGACTGGGAGCTCATGCTCCACACAGCCCCCTGGAAACTCTTGATCCGGAAGAAAGCACCTTCCCAGGATGCGTTGTATTTTACTTTTCTGCAACATCCACCTGGTGTTACTTCCAGTTCTCCTCTCTGGAGGTATAACAAGGAGAATCAATTCTATTCCTAAAAACTTCCTCCCAAAACTTTGAGACTTCATCCTTCTTGGGCCTTTTCCTGCTTCAAGAAATGAGTGTTTCTCTCAAGGGCTAGAAGAAGGACTTCCATATCCTTCCATATCCTGGTATTTGCTGGTGTTTCTTCTTCTTACATGTTCTTTGTCAGTCTTCCTCTCTTCCCTCACACTCCTCTTTTGACCATTCACTAAAAAGCTCCACGTGTGCACACAGCCACTCACACATGCATGCACACTGATCTCTAAAATGGCAGGATTGATACTCTTTTTTTATTTTACTCATTTCTGTCCCCCAGGTGCTGAGGTGTTTGGGAGTAACAAATAACCTCCCACATCATCCAACTATGGCATCATTTTTATGAGCTTCTTGATTATTTTGCGATCAAAAACTTTAATAATTGTTTTTCTTATGAATGTAGTTTATGTATGTGCCATAGATTTGAACAATACCAAACTTTATACAGAAAAAGGGGAAGGTCACCTCAAAAATGTACATTGCCACTTTCAGAGGTAAATAGTCTTCATGTTTTCCTTCCAGTGACCCAAGATCTCTGGGTCACCAGGCCTGGAGATGATCTTGACAGTGGAGGAACGAGCATTAAATAGTTGGAATCTCACTGGGAGGAAGTGGGTCCTTTTCAGGTGTCCTGCACTTGTCTGTTAGGTCAAGATGTCTCAGTTTGGGGTTAGCCTCTACCACTGTCTTATAACCAAGGTGCTCCCTTTTAACAACGAGAGAGCACAACTCAGGCTCTGATCTATACTAACCCAACTGACTTTTGAAATGTAGAATGTGTCTTTCAAAGCACATTCACTACCTCCAGGAGCTCAGGACATGAGAAGTAAACATGAGAAGAAATTTGACAATGCCAGGTGGCGCATAGAAAATGCCAAATTATTGGCAAGACATTTTCTTATGCTCCACCAAAGGGGGCAGCTCGAGGTTAGTCCTAGACAGTGAATGTGGCTACAGAGGTAAAGCTAGGCTGCTGCAAGCAATTGAAAAGAGTTGGAGAAGAGTAAGTTCTGTTACTAGGACACATGTGGGTAGGAGAAGAAAGTCTGTAGAGAGGCAGGTGGGCTGCCTGGAGTTGGTGTAACACCTGAAATGTCAAACTTGGAAGTCTGTGCTTTAGGCCGTGGGAATCTTCCCATGGCAGCTGGAAATACAGGACAAAAGGCTAAATAATTGATTCAAAGCCCCAAGAAGATAAGACAAAGAAGTAGGCTATTTTGAGCCTTCAGATCCATGAAGAACTGCTGTAGAGATGAAGCTAAGCCTCCTTGTAGGGCCAGGCATGTGTGTCTCTCCTTGTTCAGGGTGCACACAAGGCTGTGCGTGGTTCCTGATGGCTTCTGCAGCCTCATCTCTCACCACTCACTTCCTGGACTTTCTTCTGCACTCACAATCCTCCCAGTGTCTGGTGCTTGCTGCTATCTTTATGCCCTGCACATGCTAAACCTTCTGCCCTAATGCTCTCCCCATTGTCACTACCTGCCCCCCGCCTCCTTTCTGCCTACTCTTCTTTCGTGACTTGGCCCAGCTACCACCTTCAGGACTTGATGCTCTTACTCTGTGCCACTCTCTCCAGCAAGGGGACTCTCCTAGGTGCCCTCATGGCCTCGTTGGTTACCTGATTGCACTGTGTTGTTATTACCTGCTTGCCTAGGTCTCCCCACCTGCATCATAAGCTCTTCAAGAGCAGGGACCTTATTTTATTCATGTTGGCTCTTAATGCCTGGGCCAAGACCTGACATGGAGTAGGTATTCTACAATTTATTAGTGAATGGATGATGCGGATTAACTCTTCATTTTTCTTCCAGGAGCTAGTTTAAACTAGAGCAAAATGTTGTGTGTTATGAAGTATCAGAAAGGATGTAAGGATGGTGAGACCCTGGGACCGTGGTTCTCAGGTGTTGGGCCATGGCATCTTGATGTGTTACGAATTCCTCTCAAGAGGGTCAATGGATTTGGATCAACACATGAGATACCTTTTGTTAAAATAAATGATATATATTGTTCTGATAGTGTTCATCACAGGCTTATTGAATGAAGCAGGGCATTTGAAGAGAAGTAGCTTTTCTCCTGACCTTTCTCCTGAGGAAGAGTTAAGAGGCTTAGTGTACAATTGAGCTTGAGCCAGATGTGAACGTGAGCATATAAAAGAGTCCAGACAGGGCAATAAACATTCCTGACCAGGGATAGCTAGTAAACAGCAGTCAAGGGAATATCACACTAACTGTAGATGCTTTCATAGCCAGCATGAAAATTCTATTGTAATCTTTAGTGTTGTTTTGAGTCTTTTATTCTTTAAGTTCCTGCAAAAATTCTAGGTGGGAAGCCCTGCCCTAGAAAGAGTTCCTGAGTGACCAGCCCGCCTGTCAGCAGGTGGCAAGTCTTCTGGCAGAGACTATGGCAGATGTTGTTCCTTAAGCCTGATGCCATTTTTTCAAATCAATAATATGATAAAAAGCCAAGGACTGCCTTCCTCTTGTTTTTACAAAACTGTCACCCTTTGGCAAGTTTTGTAAATGTGTGTTGTAATCCAGATTATTTAATCATTTCCTGGCAGCAATAGTTTTTCAGTCATGCTATTCATGGGTAAATGATTTTCGGAGTGATAAGAGAAAGGGCGCTGACAATGGGCTTACAGTGTGAACACTTCTGTTTTTTATAACTTGCCTAAAATTGCATCACAGGTTGGATTTCAACCATGATTTGGTGACTAGCTCCCTTTCATATATAACCTTTCTATATTTTCATGAATTTTGTGCTTGTTTGATGTATAGTGTCTGAGCTAAAATCTCCCATGATGGTTGTGGTTTTATTAATTTCTGCTTGCAATTATGTCAGGTTTGGCTCAGGATGTTTCTAGATTATTTTGGTAGATGCAACCAAATTTTGGTGCAATGTTTCTTTTATTCTTAGGTAGCCATCCTCTTTATGTCTGTTAATAATTTTTACTATAAATTATATAATATTTTACTATAAATTAATATCACCACGCAAACTTTTGCTGAGTATTTGCATAGTACATCTTTTCCCAATCTTTCTATGTCATTTTGTTTTAGGCATAACTTTTATAGATAGGACAGAAGCAGCCTGATTAAAAAAATACATATGGATAGTCTCTTATAAAAAGTTAGTTTAATCCATTTCTCTTTAGTGTGATTTCTTATACATTTAAACTTTATTTCAAACATCTTCTGTATTTTCTATTTACCATCCTTGTTGTTTGCATTTCTTTCCCAGCCTGTCTTTGAAGTTTATTAATGTTCCCCTTTCTATTTCCTTTGCTGATGTGGAAACTGTAAATTGTGCATTTCTTATTTTTAATTTTTACCCTTAAATTTTATATTTTAAGTTAATACTTAACTCTAACTTTTTTCTAGAAAAACTTAAAGTTATTCAGTATCTATACCAAATGAGTGTAGTAGTTACTGGCATTTTGATAACTTCTTTGTGATGTGTTTATTATGTATAAACATGTCTTCAGGCAGCAATGTTATCAAGCTCACTACACCTACATGCAGGCTTACAAATACTTTATTGTGAGAGTCTTTTTTTTTTTTTTTTTTTTGAGACAGAATCTCGCTTTGCCACCCAGGCTGGAGTGTAGTGGCTTGATCTCGGCTCACTGCAACCTCTGTCTCCAGGGTTCAAGTGATTCTCCTGCCTCAGGTTCCTGAGTGGCTGGGATTACAGGCGCCCACCACCACGCCTGGCTAATTATTGTGAGTGTCTATTGTTTTGAGTACTTTGTCTTCAGTTCTCTTGAGAAGAGATTTTCAATTGCTTCTGGAAACTGCTCTATCCATTTGAGTGGGCATTGCCATGTTCTTGAAGATGCCACAGTTGGCCTTACTTAGCTGATTGGCTCAAGGGTAAGCATATGACCTAAATTAGCCCAATCAGAATCCTTCCCCAATTTTTTGAATGGGAACAGGAAAAAAGCGGGCTTGTCTTCTCTAGTCATGGATGCCGTGACATATGGGATGTCAGCACTATCAGCACAATTCCTCTAATCCACAGTGGAAGAGAATGAAGAAAATAGCAAAAACCCTCCAAAAGACAAATGATTAAATGCCACTAGGCTCTTCGGGAGAGGGGCCAAGAGAAAGCGCAAGAGACTCTCCGGAGGCTGTGTGAGTGAGCACAAAGGTCCATAATCATGACTGTTTAAGGAATACTGGAAGTGAGGATGGTCAAAGAATGAAAATATTGCTCATACATATAGATATGCCACTATCCAAAGACACACAAAGGAAGACACTTAGGAATAGAAAGATGAGCTGGAGTGGGAATGAAGAAAAGTTTATAAAATCAGGAAAGGGGAAATGTTAAAACAGTTATCCTTTGAAGTCCATGAATGTGGCCCATTTAGAACAAGGAAAGTCAACATGAAGCATGTTATGTGGCAGGAGATACACTCTTAGAATATGAGAACCTGAGCGTGCTGCTGCTGAAATATGAAGTTCAAAATGAATTTTGAAAAAAACCCCTAATGATAGGCTTCGTTTCATATTTGGCTTCCACCTGAATCTCTTTTGGTTCTCTGGGTGTGTTTGTGCATGCACACACGTGCACATGTGCTTAATTAGGGGAGAGGCTGCAGCTTAGCCAGGTGAGAGGTGACGGAGCATGACCATTGGCCAGTCCAGCCCAATCCTGTTTCTGCAGGTCTCAGAGGAAGACAGAGGGGATATTGCCCCAGCAGGGCCGGGACAGAGAGAGATGAGCATTTTCCTTTCTTCATTTTGGGCGGTGGCTAACAATGTTTATCTTGTGACGTTTGTGCATTGTTCCCCATAAAAAAGAGTGACTAAGAGTTGTAGAAGCTCATGTTGTAAATGTTTGAAAACATGTAGATTTTCCCATCTGGGGGTGGTTCAAGAGGTGTTTTAACTGGAAGACTGAGAGGTGGATAAGTTGGCTTCTTAGCAAGTCCCTTCTTGTCAAGAGATCCTCAGATATTACAGATATGTGATCTGTGATGAAGACAGTTGTGGCTGGCAAGCCCTGGCCAGATGCCCTAACGAAGAGCATCTGAATGCACACTCTGCAGCTTTAGGCGTTATTTCAGAGCTCATGGTGACAGATGGCTGCAACATTCTGGATGCCTCCCGGAGGCAAAGAGAAACAGTGGGAGCGGCATAGGAAGGCTGTGAAAGAGGTCCCAAGGGAGAATACCCATGCCAGGTGCATGCATGCCAACGGGAAAGTAGCTAGCATGGAGACAGGCAGGGGCTAGCGTAGCAGGCAGGTCTCAGGCCTGGTAGCCATGCCAGGGACAAGATGCCCACAGCTCGTCAGCAATACCCAGTCTGAATTCTGAGACCAGGCTGCCAGGTATGGAGTAAGCTGGTAAGAGGGTAACCAAGAAGGCCCTGAAAGAAAGCCAGGCCAAGCCAGAAGGAAAGAGTAGACTGACCAGGAAGACCGTGGGAAAAGAGTAGGGCCTCGCGGAGAGGAGAGAGAAGTTGTGGGCACCGACTGTGTGAGGTGACACAGCTGAGGATGACTGAGGGGGGCTGGGTGACTTGCGTTGGTAGCATGAACCGGAAGCTGCCCTCGAGTCCTTAGCCACCCCAGTTACAGTCATTGCCCCACAAAGAGAGCTGACGTAATCCGCCCCTTGCACCTGGTTTCGGGGTGTGGTGGGGGTCCTGCTGTGGATACTCATTAATAGGCAGACAGGTGACTCAGTCCTTTTTCTGGAACATTCACCTGGAGATGGCCCCTTGCACAGTGTGGAAGCTGAGTGAGATGGCCCTTCTCCCATGGAGGCCATGGTGGCCTCCTGTCACGTTCGCGTCCCCTTCCTGTCCATGCATTCCCCAGCTGAACTGTATTGATGCAAAGGGGGAGAAACTGGGGCCCCACAATGGGCTTCTGCCTTGGAATGACAAGCAACTCCCTGCCATGGCCCAAGAAGCCCCTTCCCTGGAGACCTTTCCCGAGGCTGAATGATGCCATGGGGGGCAGGAGGTGTTGCAGCCATTAGTTTGAATTTGGGCACCATGGTCTGGCTTCTCTGAGCTCTGTCTTCTCATCTCTAAAATGAGGAGAGGAAGAAGGACTGGGCTTGAATGTTTGCTGATGTCCTTGCTAGTTCTCAGATCCTGGGATTTAAGGGACCCTTCAACTTCAGGTGGGGCAGTTTCGAAGCAGAGAAGCAAAGGGAGGGGGCCTTCCTTCTTCCTGTGGGTTTAAGGCTGGGTACTCCTGCTCTCTTGTTTTAGAGACAGGGTCTCGCTCTGTTGTCCAGGCTGGAGTGCAGTGGTGCAATCTCATTGTAACCTGGAACTCCTGGGCTTAAGCGATCCTTCCACTTTAGCCTCTTGAATAGCTAAGACTGCAGGCACACGCCACCATGCCCGGCTAATTTTTAAGTTTCTTTTTTTTTTTTTTCTAGAGGCAGGGTCTCATTATGGTGGCCAGGCTGGGCTTGAACTCATGCCTTGGGCCTCCTAAAGTGCTGGGATTACAGGCGTGAGCCACTGTGCCTGGCCAAAGACTTCTTTGAGCAAGCTGATGCTTAGGAAGCCAGACTAATCTCCACCCCCAAATAGCTAGGAAATGATTTTTCAATGTACAAAGGGAATCCTCACAGATTCCTATAAATAGCCAACCTCCCTAAGTTCCCATAAAAATAGAGTTTCATTCACAGAATGCTACATATTCTGGGACAGTTTTGTTATGTGAAGAAGAATGCAATGAAGAACCTTTCTAGGGGTGACATGTGACCCATAAATCCTTTGGGATTAGGTGGGTGCCTGTGTATGATGTTATGTTGTTCATTTTATTATTTTGTGCCTTATTTGAAAGTTATATTTATCCTTTAGAAATTCACTAGTATGGTTGATACATTGAATAAACATAATCCATGGTATAATCAAAATGCAAACTTTTTGTCTTTGTACTTTAATTTTTTTTTTTTTTTTCTGAGACGGAGTCTCGCACTGTCACCCAGGCTGGAGTGCAGTGGCACAATCTCGGCTCACTGTAACCTCCGCCTCCCGGGTTCACTCCATTCTCCTGCCTTGGTAGTATCTTTCCCTGCTCCAGGAAGAAAACTTGTGTAGGTCCTTCTTCAGTAATAGAGTGCTATGGTTACTTTAAATCACAGAGCAGAGTTTTGGGGCTGGCTACCTGGGGGCTAGCAAAGGCATGAGCACTAAACCCAGATGCTTGGACACTAGAGTCACCCACCACTGCTTGAGCCAACTGGCCTGGGCAGGAAGCATGTCACACAAGATCTGCTTCTACAAGGCTGCAGTGACGGGCAGAGTGGGGAGGACCAGGATTCAATACAGCGTCAGAGAACCACAGGGAGAGACAGGGTCGGGGCTGAGGCACACGAGACCACATTGGGGACCTTGGCGTGATCCGAGGAGGCAGGAGGACCCCTGGGGATGATGGATGTGGGCCTCCAAAGCAACACTGGGGAATGGGAGGTTTGTGACATGGTTTGACTGAATCAAGGAAGATTAGTGTGGAGCTTCTTCCATCTGAGTATCTCCACTGCATGTGATAAAAATACAAACATATCATCCTTCTTAAACACATTTGTTTGGAAGGGTTATTTTATAAAAAATGTAAAGTGAAAGCTTCCCTTGATATATTTTGCTCTTTAAAAATGAAACATATTATCCTTAAAAAAAAAAAATGGAGCCAGTCATGGTAACTCTTGCTCAGGAGGCTGAGGTGAGAGGATTGCTTGAGTCCAGGGGTTCAAGACCAGCCTGGGCAACATAGCAAGACCCTTCTAAAAAATTAGACTTTCTTTTGTTATTTCATTGTAAAATTTAAAATGGTTTGGGAATTAAATTTCGATCACTTGTTGCAGCAATTTGTTGAAGACACCATTTTAAGTCCAAGTATGAATCAAATTATACCTCATTTTAAACTCATGCTAACTGCTTTGTTGTCAAGACATTAGAATTTTCTTTTTTCTTTTCTTTTCTTTTTTTTTTTTTTTGAGACAGGCTCTCACTTTGTTACCCACGCTGCAGTGCTGTGGCACCATCTTGGCTCTTTGCAGCCTCGACCTCCTAGGCTCAGGCGATCTCTTGCTTTAGCCCCCCACAAGTAGCTGGGACTACAGGTGTGTTCCACCACGCCCAGCTAATTTTTTTGTAGAGACAAGGTTTTGTCATGTTGCCCAGGTTTTGTCATGTTGTCTCGAACTCCTGGGCTCAAGTAATTCACCTGCCACGGCCTCCCAAAGTGCTGGGATTACAGGTGTGAGGCACCGCGCCAGTCCTGGAATTTTCTAAAGTGGTTTGTGGTCAGACGCTTGTAAGATTTGAGGACATGTTTCCCAGGAATGTGAAGGATCGCCTTGACAGCATCCCATGGGGCCCAGAGTAAGCCCTACACTGCTCTGGGAAGCCTCATCCAATCCCTCAGATCCATGCAGTCCTGGCTTCTGCCAGGCACTGGCACATGCTGCCCTCCTGACACAGCATGACAGACAACCTGGGCTCTGTTAGTGGCTTTATTTTCACCTTTAAATTTAAAAAACAATTTCTACAAGTAATAATTCAAAACAACCAGTGGTTTTCTATTTCTAAAAAAGTAATCCATAACATAAATGAAGATTTGAATTTATGAATGTCTAGGCACTGCCAGGTACCATCTCAGAAATCTTTCACTATCGTCCATCTAACTCTTAGCTGTTCTCCAAATTCAAGCTTATAGAGGTCTTTGGTTTCACCTAAGTCTTTTTTCTTAAAGTCAAGTGTCTTCTGAGGTTTGTAGTACACATCTCTAGTGCCAGTTCTGATTCACAGGTCTTGAAGTGGCTTAGTGGTTTTCATCGGTTATTTTCCGACGCACCAGTCACTTTTCTCCCCAGCTGGATTATAAATTCCTCGGGCTGGGATTGTAGCTTTCCAGACGCCTGGCACAGGCTATTTGGTGCGGTTGTGCTCAAGAAATGTGCGCATCTCCATGCATCTCAATACAGACACACTGCCATTTCTTATTCTATCTTCTGTCTTTATAAAATTCATCTCTTTCCACTACCCTCCTCAAGAACCTGCCAGAGCTCCCTGTTTCCTACTGAATTAAATACAGAGTCCTCTATGAGATCTTTGAGATCACTGCCTTGCGACCCACACTTCCTTTCTTCTATTCCCAAATGAATATGAGACTGCATCAGTGTGAATCTCCACCTGGGTTTGTAGTCAGGCGGGCATGCTCAGCATCTGTAGGCCTCAGTTCTCACACACGTGGCCATGCATCACCATCGCCTGGGAATTGTGTCTATTTCACCACAATTAAAATCACCTGGGAAGCTTGAAAAAATCTCTAGGCCTTATATCAACCTTAGCATATGAAAATCCGTGGGGTGTGAGGCCCAGGCGTGCATATTTTAAACCAACACACCTGAGGATGCTTGTCCGCAGCCCAGCACAGCTCATGGCCCCGAATTTGGAATCAGTCTTGAGCAACTTGTCAGTCTGCCACTGCATTTAGCAACACAGAAACACAAAAAGGACTTTTAATGGGCTCCTACTCTCTGTAAGTTTCTATGGTTCAGTTAAGACACTTTCCAGAAGGTCCTGGAACTTATCTCCTGTATCCTCAGAAAGGGCCTCCTAACCTTTGGGCCACAAAGCAATGAGAAGAAAGTAGGTTCGCAGTCGAACCAGGAAGCCAGTGTAGAAAAATCTGACTATCTTTCCCTCTTTGTATCTTATCTCTACTCACCTACTAGCTTTCTAACAGCTGCTACTAGAAAGGCAGTGCCTCATCAAGGAGTTACAAGGTGATAAACCATTGGAAACCAGTAAAGAGGCAGCAGGTGAGTCAAGAGACCTTCAACTAGGGGGTGGGGGAAGGTCCATAACCTTTCAGATCTCAATTTCCTCCTCAAAAAATAAGAGACATTGATTAGGGGGCCTCTAAATTCTTGTACTGGGAAAAAATATAAAAAGACAGCCCTTTCTAATAAATCCGTTTTGCTAATTCTCATATGCATGTCTTTTATGCAATTTTTAATGTGAAATTGGGAATTGTCTCACAATTGAGATGTACTTTTAATCTGTTGTTTCTCCCTTCCTCTCTCATTGTGGTCATTAACATGTTTTAGATATAATCCATGATGCACTATAATCAAGAACACTTGGAATATTTTATGTTGGGGACACAGCCTTTCCTTCTCTGTTGAGTGTTTAGCTTTTTTCCCTTCTCTTTGCTGTCTGAGGAGAGAGGAGAAAAAAGCCCTACAGGAGAATTCTCGAGAGAATAGCAATTTTAGGAGAAAATCTACCCTCCCAGAGGCCTTGTTAGCCCAGGTAAGGCTTGAGAACATCACCTGGGGATGCTGGGAGTGAGGAGGAGGGAGAGGAGAAGGGGACAGGGACCCAGATGTGGGCTTCCTGGGTCTCACTGAGCACTCTGTTGGCCTAGAAAAGGGAAAGGCTCCTGGGAGTCTTGGGTGCTAGAAAACAGACAGAAGAAATTTTAACGAAGTCAAAGGTGGCAGCTGTGAATTGAAATGAGCAGCTGCCAGCTCTGGGCAGCATTCTAAGTGTTACCCAGAAAAGCAGAGCTGTTTTGCAGGAGCTGAGGTTGTGGGGAGGAAGAAGGCCCAGGAGCTGAGCTCATCCCTTCTCCCCCGTTTCATCACTTCCAACATCTCTGGGATGTGGAAACATGATTTGAAAGCCACAGCCCTTCTCCCAGGCAAGCCCTCCAGGAGGCCACATGGGAAACATTTTTCCAGGCACTGAGAACAGAAGTAATGCCTAAGAACAGCAAATGGATTAAGTCCTATAAGCACTGATCTTGTTTCCTTGTTTGCTTTGGCTGCCAGGAATCTTAGAGCCACAACTCAAGTTGATCTCTTGTAGCCAAGTCCCTCTAGTGGAAGGCCTTGTGGTATTCCCCAATTTTATGTTCTCAATGTACCCTGCCTTTGTTTCCCTAGTCTACCATTACTTTTCCATTTATGTGGTCTTCCTAACCACTTCATTCTTTGCTGTTACATTGTGTACGGTTGTGAAAATTGCATCGAATGCTTTGGAGCAAGGCAGACAAACTGCCCAAGCTACCACAGTCTTGGGGAGGGTGTTACTGCAGAGGTGATGGAGGGTGCAGCTGCTTCACTCCACCTGGGGGACGAGTGGCAGCTCCTTTCATGGGGCTGACACTCCCCCTTCCCAGAACTGCCGGGACCAGCTCTTTGCTGTGCTGGACCTCCTGGTTCCCCTGGTGCTGACCCCTCAGTCCCTTCAAAACTACCAGCAAGGTGGCCTTGAATGCCACGAGAAAACATGTTTGTTCAAGTACATCCACTGCAATGGGTGTTGGTTATGCATCTGCTGTGAGTTACTGCCATATGCATGGGCACAAACATACACACGCTCACACACATGCACACACACACACAGGTGTTCCCACACAACATGTGCCCCCCTGCATGCACACACATGCAACCAGACGTGCGCACACGCATGCATGCACCCTCTACATACAAACATGTGCCCCGCACATGTGCACACACACACCCATGCCCACGCACACATATGTGCCCACCCATGCAGCCATACCTATGCACACACGCACCTGCCCACACTCGAGCACTTGCACACACAGCACATGTGCACACACACACAGAGGCACTGGCTCCTGGACCTGGTGCTATGACGAGGAAGAAGGAAATATAAATGGAATATTTCCCACTCAAGGAACTAGCTGAGTGCCAGTGATAGCTTCATGGAGTCCATCCATCGCGGTTTCCCTCCTCACTGGTCAGGCATAGGGACCCCATTGTGGCCATGCCCCCCTTTAGCTTTGGTGACACCAGTGGCTTTTTTGTCCTTTGGTTTGGCTGAGTGTTTTGTGCTTGTCGTTGCCCTATATGTGTTTAAAACTCTTTCTTTGTTCCAGTTTCCTTAGAGTATTTGTTGTGGTTTTGAATACTACCTGCCAAGCTCTCAGCCACGGCTGACTTGGTAGTTGTTGACGAGTGAGCAGTGGATTTGGGCCTCTGCCTTAAACTCTGTGTGAACCAGCTCTCTGGGACAGAGGGCACGGCCAGGGCTTCAGGGCCCCCAGGGCCACACCTGCCACTGAGCTCACTTTGGGACTGCAGTAGGCTCTTCAGCCAACACGGGCAACAGATCCTTGCCCCCTCCTTTTTTAAGGCTTTCCTTCTGGGTGATGGGTGTCCTCTGAGCCGCTCAACTTGGCCCACTTTGCTTGCAGTCCCGAGCCACGACCACCATCCTCAGTGTAGGAATAATAGGCTGGCAGAGACAACGTCTCCATGACTGGAGCATGGGTGGCTTGGGCTGATGCCCTGCCCAGAGGCCCTACAAGGGCCCTACTGGGCTCCTGTGTATCTTCCCTCCAGTCCTGGGGCACGGTGAGTTGTGAAGGCACAGTACCGTTTGTCACCAGCGTCCCCTGCCTCCTGTTGCTCATGCTGCCTTCCTCTTCTGCCCCTGTGTGGTTTCACTGACTTGAAAGGCCCATGCTTCTGGCTGAAGGTGAGAAAGAGGAGTGGATAGAGCATGCCGGGCCCCAAGGAGAAGGCAGGCTGGCTGGGCTGTAGGTCAGAGGGCAGGAGGACCGTGAGCAGGGGCCAGATGTGCACATGGGATGACTTTAGGGGAGGTGAACACATAATATCACAACCCAACCTGCTTGCTTGGTTAAGGGGAAGGGGGCTGAAGCAATCACTGCCCTGGGATAAGAAGCAGGATGGGTGCCTGTAGTCCCAGCTACTCAGGAGGCTGAGGCAGGAGAATGGCGTGAACCCGGGAGGTGGAGCTTGCAGTGAGCCAAGATCGTGCCACTGCACTCCAGCCTGGGTGACACAGGGAGACTCCATCTTAAAAAAAAAAAAAAAAAAAAAAAAGAAGCAGGACTGGGGCCAGGTGCAGTGGTTCACACCTGTAACCCCAGAGCTTTGGGAGGCCGATCACCTGAGGTTGGGAGTTCAAGGCCAGCCTGACCAACATGGAGAAATCTCGTCTTTGCTAAAAATACAAAATTAGCCGGGTGTGGTGGTACATACCTGTAATCCCAGCTACTTGGGAGGCTGAGGCAGGAGAATTGCTTGAACCTGGGAGGTGGAGGTTGTGGTAAGCCAAGATCGTGCCATTGCACTCCAGCCTGGGTAACAAGAGCAAAATTCCATCTCAAAAAAAAAAGGAAGAAAGAAAAGAAAAAAGAAAAAAAAAGCAGCTGGACTGGGACCTGTGGCCCTAGCTAGAGGATCTGCCATGGAGCTCGGTCTTCATGCGGAGCCCACTGGGGTTGCCACTGAAGGGTTTATTTCACAGGACAACATCGGATTTGTCTTGTGATTTTTAGGGATCTCTCCAGCTTCTGTGCCCAGGGGCCTTGTCTTATTCCACTTTGGCTCCTTAGCCCCATGGCCACACCCTGACCATAGCAGCCTCCAGGACTGTGGTCTGATGTGCGAGTCTCCACTCGGCCCAGGGCCCCAGCCCTCCCTCCCCTGATGGCAGCCACACGGGTGGTGATGGAGCTGCGTCCCATTTCCCTGGTACCTCTTACAGCCATTCCCCAGCCCCGATATCACATCCATGACCCTCTGTTTGCCTGCCTTCCAGACCCTCACCCCTGGAACCACCTGGGGCTGTTTTCTTCACCCGAACCCATGGGGCCGAGTGCGGCTGCCAAAGACCCCACAGTCGAGTGGGCATGGGCTCCTCTTATTTGTGGCCCAACCCCAGCTGCTGCTGGGCTCTTGTTAGTCCTTCTGTGTACCTTAGGTCAGGGCCCTGTCCTACCCTCTCCAGGGCTAAATGCCCTCAGTGTGCAGGTTAAGCTTTCATTTAGGTGGAGATGACCAGTGAGTAGTTGGAGGATGGACAGGAAGCAGGCACTGGCTGGAGAGGGCTAGGGTCAGTGGGAGTAGCTGGAGCCCATCAGGGGTGGGAAGGAGAAGAGGGATGCAGCAGAGCCTGAAATGTACTCACTGTCCCCAGAGCCCACCCCTCCCGCTGGGTTACGTGTCTCATGTGGTGGCATCCACACTTGGTGGCAATGAATCCAGTCAGACCTGGGAGTCATTTGGGCTCCTTGGTCCCCTTTGTCCCCCCTCCCCTGATATCCAGCCCCCAGCTCATGTTTCCCCTGTAGTTCCCATCATCTCTGAAATATCTTCCTTCCCCACGGCCGCTGGCTCTGCTTCATCCCTGGAGTGCAGGGTCCATGACTTATTCACCTGTGTGTGCCTGGATGGGGAGCTGGCCTGGTAAACAGACCAGTGTTCCTTACAGGTTTGCTTCATGCAGATGTTCTCTGTGTTGTGCAAGCCTCAGAATCCCCTGGAGGGCGTGTTAAAACACAGATTGCTGGGTCCCACTCTGCAGCCTCCGATTTTGCAGTTCTGGCAAGTTGTCAGGCGATGCTGATGCTAGTGGTCTAGGGCCTGTGTTTTGAGAACCAGTGCTCTCGTGCATGGACTGATTGGCTGCAACTATGCTGGTACTCAAGGTATGGTCTGGTCCATTCAGATGGAAGTGGTTCAGGGATCCATACAACAATTAGAATGCCCTTAGATCCATCTGCTTTTTTTTTTTTTCTTTTCTTTTGAGATGGAGTCTCTGTGACCCAGGCTGGAGTGCAATGGTGTGATCTCAGTTTGCTGCAACCTCCACCTCCTGGGTTCATGTGATTCTCCTGCCTCAGCCTCCTGGGTAGCTGGGATTACAGGCTGCCACTATGCCAGACTAATTTTTGTATTTTTGGTAGAGATGAGGTTTCACCATATTGACAAGGCTGGTCTTGAACTACTGACCTTAGGTGATCCACCTGCCTCGACCTCTCAAAGCGCTGGGATTACAGTCCTGAGCCACCGCACCTGGCCCGATCCATCTGCTTTTTGTGGCATCCTTATTCTACTGGACTTCCAGGCAATTCCAGCCAATTGTAACTTGTTTTCACACAACTCAGTAAAACCCACCCCGCTGTCCCCATTGTTCAGGAACCGTGCAGTTGTTTGCTAGGCTTAAGGACAGGTCTGATTTGGGGTACACTTGATCATGTCCGGTCACTCATTTCAGTCTTTCTAGATTGACATTCATAATGCTGGTATCTTTGGCTTCCTATTCATCCCTCCCTCTATGTCCTTTCCAAGTCATGCGTAAAAGTGTTGAAGGGGATGAGAGAATGTCCCACAGCTGAGAACATCCTTTGGGTAGACATTGACCATTATCAACCCCCTTTGAACCACAAGACTTCCTCTAAAGGAACTGAGCCCCAGCCTCTTAATTCAGCAAAAAGACCAACAGATACTACCCTTCTGAAGCAACTTGAATTGAACATGAATAATTATGAAGTGAATTGAATTGGCCTCAGCCTAAGCTCATGGGTGCCCTGGCTTGGGGGTGGCCTTTTTAAGAGTCCCATATCTCTTATGTACCAGGCTTCATGTGTGGGATTTGGGAGGGCAGTCATGCTGATAAGCATTTAGAGGTGCCCAGAACAGTTCTTTATGCAGGAAGGACGAGGACAGGTTCCATTATCTTGATAAGAGTTTCTTTTGGACACCATCCAATTTCCTTGTCCTCATTCTTTGCTCCCCAAGCAAACTATTGGTATATAATTTTGTCCCTCAAGCAGACTAATTCTGGAGCCAAAGTATACACCCTATTGGAAATAAATGAATTGGCCTCCTGGTTTACCAATTAGTGTTTGGTGAGTACAATTAGTGTACCTGGGTTTCCTGGAACCTGATCACTTTGGGCTGAGCAAACTCCGAAAGGCTGAGGCTTAGTGATGCTCTCCCACCTGAAATGGCTACCCCCGGCTGGTGTTTTGTTCACTTTGTTCTTGGACCTGAAACCAGGGTTTCTTTGCTCAGTTCCAATAACCCCCTTGGAGAGGCAGCACACTGTGCTCCACCAACCTCAAGTGACTTAATGGGAAAGAGTTGCAAAATAACTTCGGGAGGACGGTGATTGTTGGTGAAACAGAATGGCTCTTGGGATCTGGGGTGGAGGAATCAGGGTAGCACAGAGGATCCGGGAGCGGGAGTCACAGCTTCAGTCTCCTTTTATTTTCCGCCTTTGCTGTAAGCCTCCTCTGAACTGCTAGTTGCCTTTGTGATTATAACCAGGTTAGTGTAGATCTAGTGTTGCCGTTAAAAATATTCTCCTTTCACTCTTTCGGGGATAGGCCACTTACCACCTTTTGTAGGGCTATGTCAAAAAATCTGCACTCTTCCTGATGACCTCAGAGCCGGTTTTCCTTCTCTACCCATTCCTTTGAATGGTTCTGAACAGCAAGGTGTCCGTTGGTGGAGAGGACTCAAACCCACCATTTGAATGGAAACATAGTCTTTCGGTGGGAAGGGGAA
Organism: Nomascus leucogenys; assembly: GCF_006542625.1. NCBI lineage: Eukaryota > Metazoa > Chordata > Mammalia > Primates > Hylobatidae > Nomascus > Nomascus leucogenys. The sequence continues at coordinate 10,954,427 of NC_044383.1, read as the reverse complement.
AGATGCAGCGTCTTTTGGAAAAATACCAGGCTTTGGGGTCAGACATCGATTTAAGCTCTGGCTCTGCCAGTTTCTGGGTGTGTGACTTTGAGCAAGTTACTTAACCTCTCTGAGCCTCAGATTTCTCATACCAGGGGCAGTTAGTAGGTAAATGTGATATGTGATACCCTATCCAGAGTTGTCCTCCCTACCACAGCTATTCTCTATGCCATTGCCTTGTTCATTTCCTCCATAATTCTTACCACAATCTGAAACCCTTCTCCCTACTGATTGATTTCTTGTCTGTTGTCCGTTTTGCCTCCCTGTGAGGACAGGGAGCATGTCCATCTGGCATCAGGCTGCAGCCCCACTCCCTAGAGCACTCCCTAGAGCAGTGTCTGGCACATTGGAGGCACCAGTGTGTATTTGCTGAATGAGCAGATGAATGAACAGCATTATCCTCCAGCAAACACAGAACTCACTTGAATCATCTGTGCAAAGGGGCCTGATTCTCCCCTTCCAGATCTGCCCATGCTCATCCAGTCAATTCAATCTGCAGACACACACACACACACACACATATACACCTATATATATATATGTATATATATATATACACATATACCTACATATATATAATTCTTTTTCTTTTTGAGATGGAGTCTTGCTCTGTTGTCTAGGCTGGAGTGCAGTGCTGTGATCTCAGCTCACTGCAACCCTTACCTCCTTGGTTCAAGTGATTCTTCTGCCTCAGCCTCCTGAGTAGCTGGGACTATAGGCATGTGCCACACTCCCAGCTAATTTTTTAGTATTTTTAGTAGAGACAGGGTTCGCCATGTTGGCCAGGCTGGTCACAAACTCAAGTGAGCCACCCACCTTGGCCTCCCAAAGTGCTGGGATTACAGGCATGAGCCACCATGCCTGGCCTGAATGCAGATATTTCTTGAGCATCTACTACTATGCGTGAAGCATTGCTCTAGGTTCTGAGTATACAGCAATGGATAAAACAGACAAAAATCCCACCTTGTACAGCTTGCATTTTAGTCAGAGCAGACAGGCAAAAGAAGAAAGAAGTGAAATAGAAGGAGGCCAGATGGTGAGGAGTGCTGTGGGGAGAGGATGGGAGTGTTAGGGAGTGCTGAGGAGGGGCAGTCGGTAAGGCTGCATGGAGGAGGTGCTATATTAGAAAATCTCTGGAGGAGGGAAGGAGTGAGTCTCCAGCCATTTGGGGAAAAAGTCTTCAGGCAGAGGGAGCAGCAAGTGCAAAGGCCCTGGGGCTGGATGATGGTTAGAGCGGGCAAGGGGGAGAGAGAGGCAGGGGTATCTCGTGCAGGGCCTTATAAACCATGGGAGGGCTTTGAGCCTTACTCTGAGCAAGACGGGAGGCATGCAATGGGATTTCTGTGTGTCAAGGGTCCCTAGAGGGCTGTGTTTGTTGCCGGAAGATTCCACAGTTGGATGGCATCCTGATGAACCTGGAGCTCATCTGTCCTTCAGATGGGAGGCAGCAGCTGCTGTGAGTGCTGTCCTGGACACGGTCTCAGCTCTGTGTGTCATTTCCCCTCTCTGGACCTCATCGTCCCCAGCTGGAGGCTGAGTGGTGAAGGAGAACTGGCTTGTCACCAGCCCCCATTGAACCACAAGACTTCTTTCCGGGGACCCCTGGACAGCATGGGTGAGCCGCTCACAATCCCCACCTCCAAAGCCATTGCCTGCCGAGCGCCTGCTCTGCCTAGGGCACTGGGATTACAGAGGGGCAGCGGGAGACAACGGGTCTCAGCTTGATCCTCAAAGCCCAGCAGGGAGGTGTGGGGCCGTGGGGGGTGGGGGGAGTGAGTGAAGGAGGATAGGAAGGGGTTCCCTTATAACCCGATTGGGAAGACCGGCTCTCTGAGCAACAAAAATGAGCGACATTATAAATATCAGACATACAATGTCAAAAGATTGTTACAACGGTAACAATGACGGGCAATTATGGTGTGCTACTCAATGAGGGTAAAATTAGAGTTTGGGGTCAGACGGACACCTGAAGGGGAGCCCTGGTCACACAGATTACGGGATGCAGGGACTGGAAGGCAAACAGCAGCAGCTGGAAGGTGCTACAGCCCCGACACTTCCCACCAGGCTCCCCGTCCTTCTGTCCCCCTCGTCTGTCTGTCAGGTCACAGGGCTCCTGGCTCAGAAATCAGAGACCCCTCAGAGGTGGGAGGTGGGAGGGGCTCTGGGCTGCCTCCCTGATCTCCATCTTCCTCTGGCTTCCCAGGGCACTGGTCTGTGGGTAGAAAGAGTCTTTAGAAGAGGGAGAACAACGGGCTGTTTTGGGAAGTCTGCCTGGGACCCCAGCTCAGCTTCGTGGCAGGGATGTGTGCCTGGCAGCCCCAGGGGCCCTGCTGGGCCTCTCCGTGCCCTGTCTTATGAAGGGAGGGCTTGGCCTCCCACAGGTAATCCTCAGCTCTGACGGCAGGTGGCCCTAGGGGAGGGGCCTGGAAGGGGACTCCCTCACCACCGTCAGGAGCATTCCACTGGCCTGTTTTATGTTTTGAGGCTTCCTCATGAATTCCAATTTAGGAAAGGATTCTGTAGCTTTAAAAAAAAGCCGTATATGGCCGGGTGCGGTGGTTCATGCCTGTAATCTCAGCACTTTGAGAGGCCGAGGCAGGCGGATCGCAAGGTCAAGAGATCGAGATTATCCTGGCCAACATGGTGAAACCCTGTCTCTACTAAAAATATAAAAGTTAGCTGGGTGTGGTGATGTATGCCTGTAGTTCCAGCTACTCGGGAGGCTGAGGCAGGAGAATCGCTTGAACTCGGGAGGGTGGAGGTTGCAGTGAGCCGAGATTGCACCACTGCACTCCAGCCTGGGCGACAGAGCAAGACTCCGTCTTTAAATAAATAAATAGCCACATGAGATCCAGGGGGCTCTTCCCCATGAAGACCAGTCCTCTGGTACTGGGATTTAGGGGCTTGGTCTCACCTCCTGGAGTGTGCTGTGGGGGTGCCACTGGCTTAAAATTGCCTGGGGAAGGTGCTTTGCAAATGGGGCCTGGGCACCGAGTCTCTGAGCTTTAATGGGCTTCTGTTGCTTCCTGTTGTTCTTCATGGCAGTTCTGGGGTGAATAACATGGAACTTTGTGGGTGTGGTCTTCCAACCCGTGCTGTTTAAGCAGATGCTTCTAACCAGTAGGAAGGGGAAGATGAGGGTCCTCTGGGAGCGGCTGCTGCTGGAGGGGGTTGTCCCCCGAACCCTTCTCTTCGTCCAAGGAAAGACCTCTCTAAATGGTGTCCTATGAACCACAAAATGGCCTTGGGACAAGATGGGGCACCTGACGGTGAAGCCCGAGGTCCCACACGGTGTTGGCAGGTGGCCCTCAACCCCATTGTCTTCTGCCCGCATGCCCAGGACCGCCACATCCTTCCTGTTCCACTGACGTCACCCATTTCCCACCTGGGATGCCTACCTGGGCTGGCTTTGAAATGACAGCTAGGCTTCACCACTTCCTTCTTCCTGGTGTCTCCTGAACAAAAAGCTCACAAGCCCTTGTTGTCTCAGGATGTTTTCTGCTAACCACCGTGGGCAAAGGATGCAGTCAAAACAATAAAAACAGGGAGGTTACGCAGTTCAGAAAATCCCACACATTCTCAAGAAGGGTGTCCCTGGCAAGCTGAGAGATACCTGGGACATCATGCTTTCCTGGAGGGGAAGGCTCCCTGCCCCCATTCCTGCACAGCCGGGAGAATTGCTCCTGTTGCTCATCCCATCTTCTCGCTCTCATTTGCTGGGCTGACCCCTGCTGGTATCTCAAGACTGTTTGGTGCCATCCTCTCTGAGAGATGGACTCCGTCATCTGATTTAGATGCTTTTCTTTACCTTCTCATGGCACCCCCTGTTGAAATTGTCACCAGGCAGGTCTGTCTCTAAGACCAGGCCGTCTGCTTTTGTCTCGGAAGGATGCTTATTACCGCTTCCTGTTCACAGGTATTTAGTATTCTTACCATCATCTTTCCCTGCTGTGCTCCCAGCAGGCAATTCTAATCTGTCATGACACTCTGATGATCCCAGACCCAGCTGCATTATCATTCTCAGTCTAACACTCCAGGAACCAAGAGATCACAATCCCTTTCTAAGAGGAATCCAGCACCTGTCTGTTCTTGGGCATTCCCTGGTAGGTGAGTAACCCTGTTCTTTCGTCACCCAGTGCTTGTCAGTTGCTGATCTGGCAGTAGGAGGATGAAACACAGTGAGCCTATTCTGTGTTCCTGTTCTATTCAAGGGGTGAAGAGGCACCTGGAAACAACAGGAAGAGTTGTAGGATTACAAAGGACATCAAAGATTGAATGTAACTTTCATCTGGATTAAGCCAAAGGCAGACTTCCAGCCCTAAATTCTGACTGGTGGCTGACACAGGCCATGGGTTCATGGTACCCTTCTAGAATGCAGCACAGACCACCGATGAACAGTGCATGGTAAAGAAGCTAAGTGTCATTTCATAGCCTCAGCCTCTCAGCTGAGAAGCAGGGCACAGCTCACCCAGGCTAGGAAAACAGAGGCAAGTCCTGGAAAGCTGTCTGCTTTTAACCAAGAGTTACTGGCCATCGAGTGTCTTGGTTAAAAAATAAGTGTCAGGCAACCTTCTCGGTAGAGTGTGTGGGGGGATTATCAGAGTCTGGTAATGACTTCTGAGGGTCCCAAAGAGTGAAGTGATATTTACATAACAAATCCAAGGAGGGGGATTGTGTGCAATATAGTTGGAGGTTGGGGGCAGGTTTTATGGGCTTGCCAAGCCCCAAGGGTCGTACAATGTGCATGTCAAGGACAAGAAATCAAAGCCGTGTGAAATGGTTGGAAGTGGTTCAGTTTGAGGTCATGTGTTTCTCAGCTCCTGTTGTGGAATTAGTGTGAGACCCAGAAGACTGTGGCCAAAGCTGTTGTGGACCCATGGTCTCCATGGAATCATCCCTCATGCCTTCTGCTCTCTAATCACATCCCCACTCATGTCATCCTCGTTCTTCCAAGGTGAGGTTACTCGCACTGCACAGGGGCCGAGGAGAGCATGTCCTGCCAGGAAAAACCATCCCCAAGAGATGCTTTCCCCCTTGGCACTGTGTCCTGTATTTGCTCAGCAGCCCACATCCTGTTCTGCCCCAAACCTTGGGGCAGACTTCCCACAGGTTAATTTGAACTCCCCAAGATTAAAATCAAGTCCGTATTCAGGAAACACTTGGGAGTCCTCGAGGTTCACCGAGAAGGAAGTTGGAAATTGTTCACTTATGTCAGTGCGTTTGCGGTTGGGCAACAGCCAGATTGTTCAATGGCAATCAATCAAACACACCTAAGTTTTTTCCACAGATTAACCATCGACTGTTAGCAAAAGCCCTCACTTCCTTTATATTGATTTATAGCAGCAGTAGAAATATACCACCCTAAAGGACACACCTCCTTTTAGCCAGGTACCTATAAATGTCCAGGATTTTCTATTCAATTGAGACGAACCCAGCAAAATGGGGATCTCCACAGTCATCCTTGAAATGTGTCTTTTATGGGGACAAGTTCTATCCACAGGTATTACATTTAATTATTATATTCATTTCTCTCCTGCAGACCCAATCATGGCAAATTATATCTACTACTTTCCATTTCAAGGGAAGTTTCATATCAAAGAGTGGGTAGCCCTTTGCTGATAATTGTAATTGTTTGCAGGTGTTCAGGAGGAATGGCTCTTTTTTGTTTTGTTTCTGGCTGAGAAATATAAATGGTTGTAGTTAGAAAAAGCCAGTCATTATGTCAATGTTTTCAGTAGTAAGTCATTCAACTAATGGAATGATTGATTTGTCTTAGAAAAATCCCTGAAGTTTAGGAAAGGTGGATGTGTATTATTAAGAGGCCCTCAAACTTTGCAGCAATTGGTTAAACACACAATTTGTGTGCTATGAAAACGGGCAGAAAGGATTCCCACTGTAAATGCCCTTTATGTGGCTTCTTTCTACAGGTGTGTCTGGCTTGATGGCTAATATTTGCCGAGCAAAATCAGGTCAAGTAATTGAGCGCAGACAAGATCATTAGGATTCCAAGTTTGTCTTGGAATTCCAAGTTTGTCATGCACAGCTTTAAACACTTGAAGCCCAGTCACTCAAGCATAGCCGTATGTTCTTAGAGAGTCAGATGCTAAACGTGAGAGAGCCGTCGGTAGAGCACTCTGATTGCTGCATCTCAATGGCATTTTGCAGAGATACTAGAGGAACAAGTGATTCTCAGTTGATTCTCAGTTTGCCTGTTCTGTCTCTCTCTTCCTCTCTCTCTGCCTCTGTCTCTCTCTCTCTTCTCTCTCTCTCTTTCTCTCTTATCTATTGTGTAGTTATTATCACCTTTTCTCTCCCCTCTCCCTCTGTTTCTGTCTGTCTGTGTTTCTCTCTCTCTCTGTCTTTCTCTCTTTCCCATCTTTTGGGCAGATATCACCTTTTTTCTTCCTCCTCCTCCCTCTGTTTCTGTCTCTGCCTTTCTCTCCCTGCCCCCCCTCACCATATCTTCCTGTCTTTCTCATCTATCAGGCAGTTATTACCTTTCCTCCTTCCCTCCTCCCCCTTCTCTGTTTCTCTCTCCATCTCTCTTTCTCTTTATTGGGCGGCTATTATCACCTTTCTCTCTGTCTCTGTCTCTCTTTCTCTTCAACTATTGGGCAACTATTATCACCTTTCCTCTCTCTCTCTATCTGTTTCTCTTCATCTATCAGGCAGCTATTATCACCTTCCCTCTCCCTCTCTTTTTCTCTCTCGCTCTTTCTCATCATCTATTGGGCAGCTCTTATCACCTTTCCTCCCTATTTCTCTCTTGCTCTTTCTCATCATTTATTGGGCAGCTCTTATCACCTTTCCTCCCTATTTCTCTCTCTCTCCCTTTGTTTCTATATTCTTTCTACCTTCCTTCTGTCCCTTTTTCTTTCTCTCCCTCTCTTTATTCATTTCTTTCTTCCTTCTTATCTTTTATCTTTCCTACTGCCATTTTTTTTCTTTTGTGTCACCTTTTGCTAGATCTATGAATTTCAGGATACAGGGTAAAAATCACCTAATTTTCAGATAACTTCCAGAACTCTCACTCTCCGCCTAGGCTCAGTGGGGGAAGCTTTGAAGATTAAGGTTCATTTGGAAGGTTGCTTTCATGAAAGCAGCACCCCCAAACCCAGCCCTCACACCCGGGTGGTAGGGAGCAGGCCCACGCCCTGTGATGAGCTTGTGGAGGGGCTGGGGGCCACCAGGCCCAGGACCTCAGGGGAGTGGAGACTGGGCATCCTCATCCTGTCGCCATCAGAAGCATCTGAAACTGGGAGGCTGCGTCCTCAGCTCCAGCTCTTGTCAGTATCGAGTTCACCCTCCAGATTGTCTCTGAACCGTGACATGGAATTCGCATCAGCCGCTGTAGACAGGGAGTGAATTGCCTTGTCTTTATCTACAAAGAAACAACAGGCAGCAATGCTCTTGGATTGAGGACATTTGTATTTTGCCCATGATGTTATGTGCATGCATATAGACAGACAAGCACACATGTGCATGCATGCCTGTGTTTGCCATTCAGAGGTGGGAATTCATGCTCTCTGAAGTGGACCTGTATTCTCTTATTTAAATCTTCTAACATTCCTGAAGTTAGGAACAATTATTTCCACATTTCAGATGGGGAAACTGAGGCTCAGAAAGTTTATTGGCTTGTCCAAAGACAGCACTGGTGAGTGGCTGGGTTAGGGCTTGAATCCGGATCAAATTCACTAATATTCAGATGACAGCTCTGGCCTACTGGCCCTTGCTGCTCCTTGCAGGGAGCTGAGGTGATGAACTGAACCGTGACATCTAACTCAGTGCTTGGAGTCTGGCCACAGAGCTTTGCGCTGGGAGTACCGAGGTGGCAGGCACCTGTCAGCTCTGGTCTTCATGCAAACTCTTGAGAAAAACTCAGTATGCCCAGGTTTGTGCTGGGCAGGAAAGGCTGTGGTACCCACTGCTAGCCCCAGCAATGCCCCTCCTCTGCCACTTGCCCACTGTGGAACCTCTGCGAACCTCAGTTTACTCATTTATAAATGGAGGTTATGTTCCAACCCATGCAGTGTCTGGCACATGGACAGAGCCTCAGAACCATTTAGTGTTACTACTCTAGACATTTTCCTCATGTTTTATCCAAAAGCAGCTTCCCAAAAGTAATGTGAGCTCTTGGATTGGATCCTGCAACAGAAAATGAAAAACTGGTGAAATCCAGATAAAGCCTGGAGTAAACTTAGTAGGAAGGTACCAGTGTTTGTTTGTTAGCATGAGAATCACTTGAACTCAGGAGGCAGAGGTTGCAGTGAGCCGAGATTGTGCCACTGCACTCCAGCCTGGGTGACAGAGTGAGACTGTCTCAAAAAAAAAAATTAATAAATCATTTTCCAGAAGTCATTCTTCTCCCTTCAGGCAATTTACCACCATTCCCACAATGGCAGCTGGAGAAATCTACAGCTATGTGGGTGATTCTTGGAAGACTACAAATTGGTCTCAATATGTGCAGAAGGGTCTATTCAAAATGTGTGGACATAGGAGAACCAGGAACAACTTCAATGTTGTGTTCCATGCTGTGGATGAGCCTTGTCAAGGCTCTGGCTGGATGAGTTCGACTGCCATGGGATTAGGCAGGATACCTGGGGCCTGGCAGTGGGAATTGCATGGTGTCATGTAGACTGTGTTTAAATGGCCGAGTTTTGAATGGAAGGCTCTCTCAGGCACATCTATCAACTCATTCTTGAGTGCGGGAGCAGGGATGGCATGTCAGAAAAGAGGTGGGGATGTTCTGGTACAGAGTTCCCTAGTTTGCTATCTCTGTTGAAAGAATGTTCTGGTTTCTATTGCGAGTTTCTTCTTCATTTTCAGGGATGCATAGCCACATGGTTTCAGTGGCCTCCTTTCTAAGCCATCAATATGAAGCAGGGCAGCTGGGGGAGCCCATTGTGGAGCTCACATTCAGGCTGTTGAGGCAGGTGAAGAGGTTCTCTGACATACAGCAAGTCCTGTCACTGGCCTGTTGGTTCCATTAGAGAAATTCAAATCTCTGAACCATGATTGTCACTGCTATCAGGACCCACATTTACAAAGAATCTGAAGAGCTGGGTGTGGTGGCACATGCCTGTAGTTCCAGCTACTCCAGGGCTGGAGGCAGGAGGCTCGCTTGAACCCAGGAATTTGAATCCAGCCTGGTCAATAGAGCAAGACTCTGTCTCTAAAAATAAAATAATAGTCTGATAATTTTGTCAAATGCCTTAATCCTCCTTTTACCAGGAAGTAAAAAGAAAAGGACTAATGAAAGAAAGTATGCTGGAATTGTTAATAAGAATTTAAACATAGCAGACCTTTTTGTATCACATAGATTTTGGTATATAAACATCATAAAAGACAAAAGAATACCATCACAGGTATTTGTTTTAGCAAAATAAGATGGTTGAAGTTCTTGTTGCAAAATATCATGTGATGAAATCCCTATCGAGGTGTGTAAGAGTACCGTATTTTATTTTTGTCCTTAGAATTATATCATTGACTCCTGGATTCTTGAATTTGAGAAATTCATCTAGGATATCATCATCTGAAGACTCATGGTCTGAGATTTCTGTTGTACAATCAATTCTACCATTATTAGTATCTGGAGTGCTATGTCTTGTCTCTATATTCCTCTTCTGGTTCATCTAATTATTGCAAAAACGTCTTTGTCAGTTTTCTTCTCTTTGCCATCACAAGTAGAAAATGAAAAAATTCAAATTCTTAACTGCATTCAATGAAAGCTAAAAGCAGACTATGAAGAAAGTGTCTCCAGTCTTAAAAAAAAATCTTCTTGAAAGATAATACAATACTTCGGGCATGGAAGAACTATGACTTATTTCACTAGTTCATCTTCTTTCTAGGCAACTTCACCATTCTACCATTTTCTTACTATTTAATAATTGATGAATAATGATGCAGTACTTTCTTGGATGATAAAATAGTGAAATGTTTCAAGGTATAGGAAAAATAAAATCAGAAGCCAATAATGAACCTTGGATTTATAAAAGGATCTAATGGATCCATATGGTGATTACAAGATAGGATGACTTTTATCCTTTTTTTAAAACGAATAAATATTCTCTCTGATCTTTGAAAGACCTCTAAAATATATAAAAGTTGTGAAATATCAACACTCACAAGTATAGTTAGAACTGCTCAAAAAGAAACTCAAAAGCTACAGTTGAGTCTGATGGACCTTGTCTGGCCTCACTGAATATAAAGATCCAGGGATCTAGATTTCCGTTTGCTTTAAGATAGAATAAAATGTTTTCAGGTTATGAGTCAGAAGGAACAGAATATCTGACATTAACATATTTTATTCTTTAGGGGTCATCTGAGTGGCTGTTGTCAATGCCAGCTATACTCAAATTTCAGACTGGACAACCAGCTTAAGCTGTCTTCTCTTGTCCAGCCCTTCTTTCCAAGCATAGATTACATCCTGTCACCATAAGCTGTAGCGTTAGGCGCCTAGTAAAGAGACATGTGCTTCATTACATCTAAAATCATTGAGCTCCTCATATCCGATCCACTTGCTTTAATCTGCTATTGCAAAATTCATTTAGCAAGAACGTCGGGGACACACAAACCCAAGATTGAGCCACAGCGCCCTCTGGTGTGATTGTACGGTGAAGCGAAAGCCAATTTCTGTGACTTGTAGGAAATCATTTCTAAACAGTGTTTCTAAGACGAATTCGCGTTCTTTCCAGGTGGGTGGATCCCAAGGATTAGAGACTACGGTAAGACCTTTTCTTCACTCCTCTTCCCTGGTGGGGTTGGCCAGTTCTCCTCTGCTGCTGTTGGCTAGTTGAGGCTGAGCACAGCTGAGGTCACAGAGCAAACGCCTGCCTTGTCGAACGCAGGAATGCCAGGGGGGACAGGAGACGTGGGTGCCAAGACCTGGGGCATGTCCCAAGTGCACACTTGACCAATCCCAGCTGTCATTCTCCTTCCTCTTGCTCTCTGACTCTCAGTCATTTATCAGATGAGGTTAGCTTCAGTTTGGTGTGAGGAGAGATATTTGAAAATAAAGGTCAGTACCTTTTTTTTTCTTTTTCTTTTTCTTTTTCTTTCTTTCTTTCTTTCTTTTCTTTTCTTTTTTTTTTTTGAGACGGAGTCTTGCTCTGTCACCAGACTGGAGTGCAGTGGTGCAATCTCGGCTCACTGCAACCTCTGCCTCCTGTGTTCAAGCAATTCTCCTGCCTCAGCCTCCAGAGTAGCTGGGACTACAGGTGCACGCCACCACGCCCAGCTAATTTTTGTATTTTTAGTAGAGATGGTGTTTCACCATGTTGGCCAGGATGGTCTCGATCTCTTGACCTCGTGATCCACCCACCTCGGCCTCCCAAAGTGCTGGGATTACAGGCATGAGCCACTGCGCCCGGCCTACCTTTTCTTCTCGCTAATAATGACAGGTATCTTGAAGATAACTAACATCTACCAAGCACTTGTTATATACCCTGCATAAAATGATTTTCATGTATGAAATGAATTGATATATTTAAAAAAATACTTAAAATACCACCTGGCACACAATAAGTGCTCAACTAATGCACATAATGAGTGCTATTATCATGAAATCTTCCCAAGAACCCTTTGAGGTAAGTAATACGATTATACCCATTTTGCAGATGGGAAAACCAGGGCACAGTTAGCTAATTTGTCAATATTTCTATGTCTGAGATCGTGTGTCTGGTGAGTAGCAGGGCAGACATTTGAGCCTAGGATGGGTGTCTCATCCTACCCCTGCCCTGGTCTTTGACTTTGGCTAAATGTCCCTGCCTCTCCAGTGAGAATGTGCAGAACTTTGTGCCCAAGTTTGATTTTTCAGGGTCTTTTATGTGTTCATTTAGGATGACTCTGCTCCTGGGCCCTTGGCCCTGTTGAGGTCAGTCTCTCCCCTTCCAGGACATGACTTGAGAGATTCAGAAATGGCCTGGGAAAGGCAGCTTTCTGACCAACACCCAGCAAGGGCGAGGCTGAGGCAGGGAGACCGAGCACTCTCCTGGAGGGACCATTCACAGGGTGACCAGGAGGGGGCACATTGCCCCCGCTGCACCTCTAGGTTCATCTCTGATCCAGAAGAGGTGCAGATGGCATAGAAGGCAGGGTGTTTTGCTCGTAAGAGGGGCCGTTCTGAATAAGGCCTCAGGTCTGAACAGGCATCTCCATGGATTATGTCCCTGAGACTGGGGAGGGACAAAGCATGGGAAGTCCAGAATGTACTTTGGGGATGGCCTGAAGATGGTCCAGCTGGCCTTTCCTCCTTCTGGGAGGAAAAGCAACCTGCCCCCTCCCTTTGCATCCCATTCCAACCTGTCACTCTGTGACCACAAGTTTCTCATAATCTCAAACTCACCATTGAAAAGCCACACCCAGGATCTGGCTCCTACTGTCAGAACGGTGGGCTGCACCCCTCGGGACCTGTGCCTATTTTCCTCACACCATCAATACACCTTACCCCAGTGGGTGGTCTAGTGGCATCACGTCGGGCAGAAACATGGCGCTTGTTGACTTCCCAGCATGGCCAGCTCTAAGGTGGGAAGCAGGCTCTCTCAGCCCCTCCCAGGAGAGGAGCCTGGAAAGTAGGTCAAGGCTTGCTCTTGGACTTGATCCTGATGGGACTGGACAGTGTATTGAAGCATTTTGAGCAAGGAATTGAATTAAATATATTTGTACTTTGTAAAGAGAAAACTTGAAAACCACCTGGAGACCAGTGAATCCTCTTAGCATAGAAATGGGTGCAGAGTAAGCACTCCATCAATGCTGATTGAATCAATGAATGTGGATGGACTAGAGAAAGGAAGAGCAGACATTGAGGATTCAGCTGGGAGGAGGCCAGGTTCAAGGAGATGAAGTCTTATCCCAGTGAAATGGCAGTGGGAATGACACGGAAATAATGACCTTGGTGATGTTAGATGTAGGATGTGAGGAGAAGGAGGAGTCGAATATGATGCCCTCATTCCCAGCGTGGTTGATATGGAGCATGATGACATCCTTAATTCAAATGGAGGGAAGAGGCTGTGTTGAGTTTGGGATGATGTCGGGGGTAGGATGGCCAGGAGGCCACTGAAAATGCTGGTCTAGAGCTCAGGGCTGGGCTGTCAGGGGAGTCAGGACCAGAGAGGTGGATTTGGGGGTCTTCTAGAAAGTTCTCAGTACATGAGTTTCTCCAGGGGGGAAATACAGAATGAGAAGAAAGCAAAGAGAGAACATGGAAGAACAGGGATGCTTAAGATCCTGCTGGCAGAAGGATTGTAAATAGGCAGGGTGGTGAGAGGAAGAAGCCGGAGTGAGGAGGGTAGGGATGCAAGTCAAGGGGGCCAAGAGCACCAACATAAAGGCTTCTCGCTGTGTCACTGCAGTTCTGCCTCTGAGGCTGGTGAATGGAGGTGACCGGTGTCAGGGCCGGGTGGAGGTCCTGTACCAAGGCTAATGGGGCACTGTGTGTGATGACAGCTGGGACGCCCAGGATGCAGATGTTGTCTGCAGGCAGCTTGGCTGTGGCTATTCCATGTCAGCCCTGGGCGGGGCCCACTTTGGTCAGGGCTTGGGAAACATTCTCTTGGGTGACTTGCATTGCTCGAGAAGGGAGCCCTACCTGTCAAGCTGTCCTCACAGCGGATGGTACAACCACGAATGTGGCCACAGGGAAGATGCTGGCGTTGTGTGCTCCGGTAGTGTGGGTATCACCTTGCTCTGTGTATCTGCAACTCTGAGTCAATATTACCACACATGAGCATGTGTGTACATATGTTTGTGCTCTACAGCTTACCTGCTTTGCAGTAAGTCATGTCTTAATTGATATTGGAGGGCAGGTGGTACTGGCCCTTTTCGTAGACAATGAAGGTCAAGGGATCATCGGCCTGTCCTAAAGCTGGACATGATGGAGGCAGGCTTCAGTCTCAGCCCCCAAGAGCCTGCTGATGCAATCACCTCATGGACTAGTTCTGATGAGCAGCATCACGACCACTCCTGACCTGGGATGTCAAATAAATATCTTCCTAGAGAGCAGTTTCTCCTCTTTTAAAGGCTGAGGAGGATGGGGGAACTGCTGGTCCTTAAGACATAATTGTATACCAACATCAAATTGAGGAGTAACCCAAGGCATTCTCTTTATTGGGAATTAAATAACAAATAAAAGATACTTAACATCCTCAATGGAAAAGAGAACTTCTCCTAGACCCAACCCAGCAAATCCCAGTGCTGATTTCCTTTGTTCACATAGTGCCACGATGTGTGTGGACACCAAGAGGTTTTTTTAATTCATGAAGAAACCTGCAAGGACATTGTCCCATGGTGTGTTCCCCAAAGAGGAGTTTCTGGTGAAACTATCTACTTCTAGAGCAACTCTGGCATTCAGTGTGGGCTGGACTGAACCCAGGCTACCATGCCTGGGGTGTGCCCTTGATAATCCAACCACCAAGTGGGACCGGGCTCCCCAAGGGGGCATCGTCCTCCATGCAGCCACTTTTTTGACTGTTTTAGTTTTGCATTCTGGAATGGTTGGTTTTCTTTGGAAACCACCTTTCTTTCTTGTTGCACCACCTTCTCAGGAATATTTCAGTGATGGTGAATATTTGTCATTTGAGGGTGTGTTTGAGCTATAGAAACAGCCAGGTGTCATTTGACGTCGAATCTTGTGACTAGGATGGGGCTGTGCATGGACTGTGTGACTTGTTGAATAGAGGCTGTGCCAGCAGAAGAGGTTGGGGGAGGGCAAGTAAAGTAGAGCAAATGATGCTCATGCGGCGTCTTAGCCCAGCCTGGAGCCAGTACAGTGACAGAGCGATTGGCACATGGTTGGCTTTTAGCAGTGAAGGTTGCCCTTAGGCCCTGTGCTTCCAGCCCTTGCTTCAGAGCCGAGGAAGCCATGGACCAACCCTCCCCAAGCAAGGGCTACCATCAATGATCTCTTCCTTTCTCCACCCTGCAGCTTCTCCGTTTCCCTCGGAGGCGCCCCTGGAGTCAACTGTAACAGAAGGTAACATCTACTATGGGGAATCCCTGTGGGCTCATTACCCCACTGTACCCCTAGGTTCATCTCTGATTCAGACAAGGTGCAGAGGGCATAGAAAGTAGTGTGCTGGTGACGTGTGCTCAGGTAGTGTGGATATCACATGACACTGTGTATGTGCAACTCTGAGTCAATATCACCACACATGAGCTCGTGTGTGTACATATGAGCGTGCTGTATAGTTTACTTGCCTTGATGTAAGTCATGTCTTAATTGATATTGGAGGGCAGGTGGTACCACCCCTTTTCGTAGATAGTGCAGGTCAATGGAACATCTGCCTGTCTTTCTGAAGCTGGATGTGGTGGAGGCAGGCTTCAGTCTCAGCCCCCCAGAGACTGCTGATGCAATCACCGCATGGACTAGTTCTGATGAGCAGCATCACGACCACCCCGTAGCCTAGGATACCAAATATATATCTTTCTAAGTGGCAGTTTCTTCTCCTTTAAAGGCTGAGGAGGATGGAGGAACTGCTGGTCCTTAAGACATAAATGTATACCAACATCAAATTGAGGAGTGAACCAAAGCATTCTCTTTATTTGGAATTAAATGACAAATAAAAGCTACTTAATATCCTCAATGGAAAAGAGAACTTCTCCTGGACCCAACTCAGCAAATCCTAGTGTTGATTTCCTTTGTTGGCGTAGTGCCAGGAAGTGTGTGGCCACCAAGGGGTCCTTTAGTTCCCAAAGAAACCTTCAAGGACACTGTCCCATGGCATGTTCCCCAAAGAGGAATTTGTGGTTAGAATGTTCACTTCTAGAGCAACTCTGGCATTTGCTGTGTGGACTGGACTAAGCCCATGCCACCATGCATGGGATGTGCCCTTGATAATCCAACCACCAAGTGGGACTGGACTCCCCAAGGGGGCATCGTCCTCCATGCAGCCACTTTGTGAGTGATTTATTTTGGCATTCTGAAAAGGTTGGTATTCTTTCGAAACCACCTTTCTTTATAGTTGAACCATCTTATCAGGAGTATTTCAGTGATGGGGAATATTTGCATTTGAGGGTGTGTTTGAGCTATAGATACAGCCAGATGTCATTGACATCGGATCTTGTGACTAGGATGGGGCTATGAGTGGACTGGGTGATTTTTTGAATAGAGGCTGTGGCAGCAGACGAGGTGGGGGGAGGGCAACAAGAGCAAAGGATGCTGGTGTGGCATCCTAGCCCAGCCTGGGGCCATTTCAGTGATGGAGCGATTGGCACATAGTTGGCTTTTAGCAATGGAGGGTGCCCTTAGGCCCTGGCTTCCAGTTCTTGCTTGAGAGCTGAGGAAGCCATGGACCAGCCCTCCCCAAGCAAGGGCTACCATCAATGAGCTCTTCCTTTTCCACCCTCTAGCTTCACTGATTCCCTCGGAGGTGCCCTTGGATACAACCGTAGCAGAAGGTAACGTCTACTATGGGGGATCCCTGTGGGCTCATTACCCAACTGCACCCCTAGGTTCATCTCTGATCCAGAAGTGATGCAGAAGCCATAGAAGGTAGGGTGCTGGCATCATGTGCCTTGCTCTGTGTATCTGCAACTCTGAGTCAGTATCACCACACATGAGCACGTGTTCATACACATGTGTGTGCTCTGCAGTTTACTTGCTTTGCTATAAGTCACGTCTTAACTGATGTTGGAGGGTACGTGGTACCACATATTTTCATAGACAATGAAGGTCATTCTGAAGTTGGACGTGGTGGAGGCAGGCTTCAGTCTCAGCCCCTCAGAGCCTGCTGATGCAATCACCTCATGGACTAGTTCTGATGAGCAGCATCACGACCACCCCTGGCCTGGGATACCAAATATATATCTTCCTAAGTGGCAATTTCTTTTTTTAAAAAATTTGAGGAGGGTGAAGGAACTGCTGGTTCTTAAGACATAAATGTATACCAACATCAAATTGAGGCGTGAACCATAGCATTCTCTTTATTGGGAATTAAATGACAAATAAAAGATACTTAACATCCTCAATGGAAAAGAGAACTTCTCCTAGACCCAACCCAGCAAATCCCAGTGCTGATTTCTTTTGTTCACATAGTGCCAGGATGTGTGCAGACACCAAGGGGTTTTTTAATCCACAAAGAAACCTGCAAGGACACTGTCCCATGGTGTGCTCCCCAAAGAGGAATTTCTGGTGAAACTGTCTACTTCAAGAGCAACTCTGGCATTCAGTGTTTGGGCTGGACTGAACCCAGGCTACCATGCCTGGGGTGTGCCCTTGATAATCCAACTACCAAGTGAGACTGGGCTCCCCAAGGGGCATGGTCCTCCATGCAGCCACTTTGTGATGGTTTAGTCTTGCATTCTGGAATGGTTGGTTTTCTTTCAAAACCACCTTTCTTTCTTGTGGAACCACCTGCCAGGAATATTTCAGTGATGGTGAATATTTGTCATTTGAGGGTGTGTTTGAGCTATAGAAATAGCCAGATGTCTTTTGACATTCAATCTTGTGACTAGGATGGGGCTATGAATAGACTGGGTAACTTGTTGAATAGAGGCTGTGGCAGCAGAAGAGGTTGGGGGAGGGTAAGTAGAGCAAAGGATGCTTGTGCGTCATCTTAGCCCAGCCTAGGGCCAGTACAGTGATACAGCGATTGGTACCGGGTTGGCTTTTAGCAATGGAGGTTGTCCTTAGGATCTGTGTTTCCAGCCCTTGCTTCAGAGCTGAGGAAGCCATGGACCAACCCTCCCCAGGCAAGGGCTACCATCAATGAGCTCTTCCTTTCTCCACCCTGCAGGTTCTCCGTTTCCCTTGGAGTTGACCCTGGAGTCAACTGTGGCAGAAGGTAAAGTCTACTATGGGAGATCCCTATGGGCTCATTACCCCTCTGTACTCCTAGATTCATCTCTGATCCAGATGAGGTGCAGGGGGCATACAAAGTAGTATGCTGGCGTCAGGTGCTCAGGTAGTGTGGATATCACCTTGTGCTGTGTATGTGCAACTCTGAGTCCATATCACCACACATGAGCACATGTTTGTACACGTGTGTGTGCTCTGCATTTTACTTGCTTTGCTGTAAGTGATGTCTTAATTGATGTTGGAGTGTAAGTGGTACCGCCCCTTTTCATAGACAATGAAGGCCAAGAGATCATCTGCATGTCCTTCTGAAGCTGTATGTGGTGGAGGTAGGCTTCAGTCTCAGCCCGTCAGAGCCTGCTGATGCAATCACTTCAGCAGCATCATGACCTGGCCTGGGATACTAAATATATATCTTCCTAAGTGGTAGTTTCTCCCTTTTTAAAATTTGAGGAGGGTGGGAGAACTCTTGGGACTTAAGACATAAGTGTATACCAACATCAAATTGAGGAGGGAACCCAGGCATTCTCTTTACTGGAAATTAAGTGACAAATAAAAGATACTTAACATGCTCAATGGAAAAGAGAACTTCTCCTGGACCCTACCCAGCAAGTCCCAGTGCTGATTTCCTTTGTTCACATAGTGCCAAGATGTGTGCAGACACCAAGAGGTTTTTTAATTCACAAAGAAACCTACAAGGACACTGTCCCATGGCGTGATCCCCAAAGAGGAGTTTCTGGTTAAACTGTCTACTTCAAGAGAAACTCTGGCATTTGGAGTGTGGGCTGGACTGAGCCCATGCTGCCATGCATGGGATATGCCCTTGGTAATCCAACCACCAAGTGGGACTGGGCTCCCCAAGGGGGCATCGTCCTCCATTCAGCCATTTTGTGAGTGGTTTAGTTTTGCATTCTGGAAAGGTTGGTTTTCTTTGGAAACCACCTTTTTTCTAGTTGAACCACCTTCTCAGGAATATTTCAGTGCTGGTGAATATTTGTCATTTGAGAGTGTGTTTGAGCCATAGAAACTGCCAGATGTCTTTAGACATTCAATCTTGTGACTAGCATGGGGTTGTGAATGGACTGGGTGATTTTTTGAATACAGGCTGTGGCAGCAGAGGAGATAGGGGTAGGGTAATAAGAGTAAAGGATGCTCATGTGGCATCCTAGCCCAGTCTGGGGCCAGTACAATGACAAAGTGATTGGCACATGGTTGGCTTTTATCAATGGATGGTGCCCTTAGGACCTGTGCTTCCAGCCCCTGCTTCAGAGCTGAGCAAGCCCTGGACCAACCCTCCCTAAGCGAGGGTTACAATCAATGAGCTCTTCCTTTCTCCACCCTGCAGGTTCTCTGATTCCCTTGGAGTCGACCCTGGAGTCAACTGTAGCAGAAGGTAACGTCTACTATGGGGGATCCCTGTGGGCTCATTGCCCCCCTGCACCCCTAGGTTCATCTCTGATTCAGATGAGGTGCAGAGGGCATAGAAAGTAGGGTGCTTAGCTCCCACGAGGGGCCCTTCCACATAAGGCCTCAGGTCTGAACAGGTATATGTTGCATCGATCATGTCTGAGACTGAGGAGGAATCAACTTGAAGACGCATCTCCAAGGAGTTCTCAGTGGAGCCTTTTGTTCTGTCTCTAGAGCTTCTGTTATCTTTGCTTGTTGCTCACTCCTGTGTTCCTCACCCAGCTGCGCTCATCCCTGGCTAGCCTAGAGTTCTGGATCTCTGGCTACAGGGCCTTGAGAGTCAGGTGCCTACCTGCTAATGTAGCCAAATTGCTAGGACAGCATCCTTGCCCTTGCCCTTTCTTTAAGCCTATATTATGCCACCCTTGTTTCTTCTTAACAGAGAGAAATCACAATCCTTCAGCTCATGGGCATCAGAGCTCATGTACTTCCCCCTTGGGTATCTCCAGTGAGAAATCTGGGAGACATAGTCAATACATCCTGGGATTCTGGCAGCCTGGGCTTTGGGAAGGGAAGTCACTTCCCATTTCCCATGGGAAAACTTGGCCCTACGAGAAGCTCAAGGACAACATTCTCACCAAGGCCTCTGCCCTGCCCAGGGTTGGCATGCAGTTGGGAATGCTGATGGTACATGCATCGGGCCCTCCTGTTCCTCAGGCCATCTTCTTTCTTCTCCCTCTGGCCCATGGGGTGAGGCCTGACTTAACCTCTTTCTCTTTCCTATGATGAAGGACACAGAAGACACTAGAAATCAGGGTGAGACTGGCTTTATTCTGACTTAGCCATGTCCGTTCCCAAGATTCCCACATTTTCTTATTTGCAGCAGCTTTAAGAGGAGAGTCTGTTCCTTCCTCTTGAGTGGTTTCCCCTGAGGTCCCTGTTACATGTTAAGGACCACACCTTGGCCTGACAAGCCCTTTGGTATAACTGGTCCAGCCAGGGATGGGAGTGAGGGAGCGGAGGGATTTGGCTGATCTGCCTGTCACACAGGACTGCAGATAGGACTTACCTGTAGTTGCTCTTATCAGGAACTCCAGTATCAAGTGGGAGTCACATTTCTTCTAGATCTGGAGACCTCATGTAGCAGCCCAGTGGAGAGCTCAGACAGAAGCTGAGTGCTGTGGCTGCAGTGGGTTAAGGGTAACTCTCAGATCACTTCCTCCCCAAGCCTCAGCACTCAGTCAGCTCCTGTAGGTGCCCTGGACAAATTCCAGGGCTCTGGAGCAATTCAAAAACAGAGATTCCAAGCCAGTATCTTACTTAAAGGGGAATATTAGAAGCATTTCCCCTAATGTGAAAAACAAGGCAAGTATGGCCTCCATCCCCACTGCTGTTCAATGTTGTACTGGAGATAGTAGCCAATGCAATGAGAGAAGAGAAATCGATTAGAGGCCTAAGAATTGGAAAAGTTATTTTTGCATCCCTCTTCTGGAGTTCTGTATAGGTTACATGTAGGCACATCAGAATCAGAGTGAATATGTTGGTACAGAAATATTTCCTCCAAAAGCAGCCCTTTAGAATTGGAGAACTCAATGCTAGACAGGTTTCTTGACTTTCCCAAATTTACACAGCAAGACAATATCCAGATCAGGAGTGATGGCTCCTCAGCAGATCCTAGTTTACTTTCAGCCCATGAGTGTCTTCAGAGGAGACCTAACTTTATATTTCCTGTTTTTTTTTTTGGGGGGGGGGTTGTTTTTCATCTTCTACAATTGGCAAAAGCAAAGACTACCATTACAAATACCGAGTCTACTGTTGTGACAGGTAATGAGTAATTTTGGATCCCTTTCTGTAGGTCATGATGCCAACTATATCCATTGGCTTTACTGTTACTCAAGAAAAATTTTAGGGAATGGGATGGGAGGGAATGTTGTGAGTACACAGTGACCTTCTGGATCCCAGAGTTCAGCTAGAGTGAAGCTTCCTTCATTGCCCATGTTCCTGGAGGTAGGGAGAAATCAGTCAGAATATGGTGTCTCCAAGAGCTTGTGTGCTTTGGAAGCAGAGACCAGTGGGATCAGTCTCCAGTCCAGAGTGACAGCCCAGCTCCCCCATCTCCACAGCTCTGTGCTGACCCCAGCCATCCTGGCCCTGAGGAAGGCTATAAGGCCAGGAATATCACGTGAAAAATGTGCTCCAAACCAACCTTAGAGCTGCAGATACACATCAGAGCTTCTCCCAGGACATCCTGATGTTATCGTGCTGCTCTTCAGTGTGGGGTGTTGTGTGTCCTCTGTCTGAGGGAATCAGGCAGAGCCCATGGTCTGCTTAGAGAAGGGTCATGTGTATCTCTAGGTACCCTCCAGGATGCAGATCAGGAGGAGCCTTTTATTCTGCTCCAGCTGAAGCTCTAAGGCTTGGGTTTGGGCCAAGCAGTCACTGTCCTCTTCCCCATGAAGAACTCTAACCTTAAGGCATGTTAGAGCCCAGCCCAGTTAGAGATTCTCTCAAAGATATCTGCCTATGTGGAAGACCCTGAATGCCCTGCAGGCCCTGAGACCTTGTGCCTCAGTAGGACTGTGCAAGAGAAATTCTGTGCCTTCCTCTAGGATCTGATTCTGGTTTGGCCTTGAGGCTGGTGAATGGAGATGGCATGTGTCAGGGCCGAGTGGAGATCCTATACCGAGGCTCCTGGGGCACCGTGTGTGATGACAGCTGGGACACCAATGATGCCAACGTGGTCTGCAGGCAGCTGGGTTGTGGCTGGGCCATGTCAGCTCCAGGAAATGCCCGGTTTGGCCAGGGCTCCGGACCCATTGTCCTGGATGACGTGCACTGCTCAGGGCATGAGTCCTACCTGTGGAGCTGCCCCCACAATGGCTGGCTCTCCCATAACTGTGGCCATGGTGAAGATGCTGGTGTTATCTGCTCAGGTAGGCATCAAAGATCTCTGGAGAGTCGGGTGTGGTGGCTCATGCCTTTAATCCCTGCACTTTGGGAGGATGAGGTAGGCAGATTGCTTGAGCTCAGGCGTTCAAGACCAGCTCTGGGCAAGAGGCAAACCCCATCTCTTTTAAAAAAAAGAAAATCACTTGGGCCCATTCTGGGGACAGACTGTATTCAGAGAATATAGTAACAAACAGGTTTCTCACTCCAGGGCCCCCACCCAAGTCTTTCCTGGTTATCCGGTGGCTCTGGAGTTTAGTTGGGGCAACTGGCCTGTGGGTACAATGCCACCATCAACACAAATCCCCAAGCTGTGAGCAGTGCCCCAACATTGGTTTGGAGGTGACTGAGGCACCAGTGTTCAGACACAGGGTCCAGCATGCTGACATCAGAAAGGATGAGCTTTTTATTCTGCTCCAGGAACATCCGCATAATTCATACCCCCGTTTTCCCCGAGGCTCCTTCTCAGGGACAGCACGTTTTGGGGATCTGGTTGGTGAAGCCTCCCCTCCCCTTGAACACTGTATTACCTCGAGTGCTGTCAGCCGCTGACCCAGAGGGAAGGATGCAATTGTAAATCGTTCACTTATGATTGCTGTGAAGAGAGGCAGGGAAGTGGGGTAAGGGTGAGAGGATGGCAGTGAGTCACAAATGGTGGGCTCACGAGCAAGCTCAGCATAGGGAGCAGGGGGGACCTCCCAGAGTATCACCAGGAATCCACGTCAAACCTCAGACTCATCGCAGCTCAAGGGGGGAGAGTTAGGGTCTTCATCTACTCATTGCTTAGGGTGGCTGTTTGCTGCTCCCTGGGTGTTAATACCGAGGTTGTTGTGGCCGGTCCCAGGCACCAAAGTACCCCTAGTACCCTGAACGTTTTAGCTGCAAGTATCAAGTCTTGGCAGTGGTGTCAGAGGAGCCAGTCAGTCCATGCATCAGTGGACGGCGGGGGATGGGGGTGGTGAAGGTTTCCTAACTGAGAATAGGTCATCCCTATCTCAGAGAGAGATGGAAGGGCCTGCATGGTGTCCTTTGTCCCTGAATGAGTTCCCTGGGCAGGAGACCTGGGCAGGCACATGGGGAGCAAGTGGCCAGACCTTCGAGTAGAATTGTTTTCACAGTGCTTGCCTGGTCCAGAGAACTGCTTGTTTTTCACCTTTTTCCCTTCAAGTCCAATTGTATCCTTTCTTTTTGTTGCTGTTTACAGAAAGTTGGCCTGTCAGGATATCACCTGTACCCACAGAAGGTAAAGAATCCTCTCAACACTCCCTGGGGCTCACTTTCTACCTCTGGATACACTTTGGATTTCATAGTTCACTTATGATTGCCATGAAGAGAGTGGGGGAAGTGGGCTAAGGGTGGGAGGATGGCAGCAGGTGATAAACAGTTGGCTCAAGAGTCAGCTCGGCACTGGAAACAAGAGCAGGACCTCCCAGAAGGTCATTAGGAATCATTAGGCTCATGATAGCATGAGGCTCAAGATGGTCCCCTTGCTTTTTCATGTTTCTGTGGGTTGGGTAGGGAGGAAGCTGGAGTCTCTGAAGACCCAGAACTAGATGTGATGTTGGAGGGTGGGGGGTGCTGGTGACCTGTCTCCTATGGGATCCTGTTCCAAGTGGTCAGGAAAGATACTTATCTATGTGCTCAGGAAGAGCCCTGGGGGTCTCCCTGATCCTATGGGGACCTCATCCCTGCCATCTCTGGTACTTTGCCAGCCAGATCCCAGACAGGACCATGCTCCTGAATAAGGGAGGGATCTGGGCCTGCCATCTGGAGCTGAGCAGCTCCATGCTCTGTGTACCCAACTGGGGAGTGGGGTATCCATTCCTATCACCTCCACTGGGGTCACAGGTGCTTCCCCAAAAGTTGAGCATCCATAGACCTGGGCAGAGTAGGCCGTCAGTGCTACTTTCACTGTGATGAAGCCTAATCTCTGTTCATATGCAAAGGTGACTGCCTGCCTAGGTGACTTAGTTCATTAGGAAGTGCCCTGAGTGTGGAACTTGCCTTAGATCCTTGACCTGATGACAGGGATGGATGAAGGGTTCTTGTGTTCCCCTGTAGGACCTGAATCCAGTTTGGCCCTGAGGCTGGTGAATGGAGGTGACAGGTGTCGAGGCCGAGTGGAGGTCCTATACCGAGGCTCCTGGGGCACCGTGTGTGATGACAGCTGGGACACCAATGATGCCAATGTGGTCTGCAGGCAGCTGGGCTGTGGCTGGGCGACATCAGCCCCAGGAAATGCCCGGTTTGGTCAGGGCTCAGGACCCATTGTCCTGGATGATGTGCGCTGCTCAGGACATGAGTCCTACCTGTGGAGCTGCCCCCACAATGGCTGGCTCTCCCACAACTGTGGCCATCATGAAGACGCTGGTGTCATCTGCTCAGGTGGGCCTTCAAGACCTTGGGCTCCCTCTCTTGGGGTGGAGTTTGCTCCAAAAGAAACTCCTAATTACATTCTTATCTCCTCACTCAAAGCTTCTTCTGTGTTTCCTATATTTCTGAAGACTTGTTAGCTCTCTGCTAAGAATCCGTATGTATTCACTGCCTAGTGTTCCTGTGGTCACTTAGGACAGGGGACCAAACTCAAACAACCCAGACTTTATCCCCTTCCTGAGGCAGTGCAAGGAAGAGGCAGAAGAGAAAAGTGCTGGCTCCCCAGGGCTCCGTTTCTCCCCAGCTGAGTAGCACTGGGTGAGGATAGCATGGACGCAGGACAGACAGCAAGGCAGGGGAGGAATCCTCTCACTGCAAGGAACTCTGAACTAAAGATGCTTGTCTGGAAGTGGGTTCTCATCTGAGACCCAGTGAGGAGGTCTGGAAATAGAGGCTCAAGGGTTAGGAGTGCAAATGGGTGTCTGATTGTATCAGGCCTGGGTTGGATGGGGTTGGAGTCCTTGACCTCAGGTCCTCTCAGAACGCTGCTGAGCATTGCCTGTGCCCCAGGTCTGGTGTGAGGAGGGCAGCCCCTATGAGGCCAGCCAGCCATGGCCTTGTTATTGCCTGTGATCGGGGCTTGAAGACGGCACAAGGGATTTTGGCTGGAGTGGCTTCCTCAGCCTTGCTGACTCCAGAATGCCTAAGACGTGCAAGGGAGAGGGTTGGTTTAGGCCAACCGGGTTACCCTGGGCAGACACAAAGTTGATCACCTCAGAGCTGGCAATAGTGGACAGGACCTGCCTCGAGTCCTTACACGGTGCATCTCTGTGGGGTGTGCATGGCAATATCCCTCCCTGTGTGATAGGAACCAGGATGGACTGAGTGTCAGACTCGCCCATTTCTTTCCCTCCTCATTCCAGTTTTGCCGACTTCTGTGTAATGTTCCTGATCTGACCTTCTCTTCTCTTTCTCATAGTTTCCCAGTCCCGGCCAACACCCAGTCCAGGTAGTCCCCAGTGTCCTTCCTCAAAATGTCCCTTCTCTTTCTGCCCAATCACCCCTTCCCCACTCCACAGAGCTCTCCTGTTTCACTGCGTGGATACTGTGGGGCATATTATTTTCACCCCCAACACCGGCTGTGTAACTGAGACCCCAGCACAGCGCTTTTTAAACACACACAGGATTCAGGAGGCTTCTGTCTTCTTTTCAACCCCTCTCAGCTTTCATGAAACAGTTTCATACTGTCCCAGTGGGCAGCCCCTACAGGTTCAGGAAGTGGCTCCATGTTTAATGAACTTTGGTCCTTTTATATTCAGGACTCACATATTGTTTCTGAAAATTGTGGGTGTCGCCCTCTGACCTGTTCAAGGCATCATCAGGGCAGGCTCGATGCCCCCATCCATCACTGCTGGAAACATTCTGAGATTATGATGGGCCACATTTGTATCCAGAAGAGGCAGAGTTTGTGCTTGGGCAGGGAAAGGGATAATAAAGGTTTGTGGTGTCTCTGCTTATCCAGAAACCTGATTCCTGATTGTCCCCTGGGCAGCCCCTGGTTCCCCTAACATTTTAGCTGCCAGTGTCCAAGCCTCAGCAATGGCATCTGATGTCCTAGTCAGTCCATGCATCAGCAGATGTGGGATGGCATGGTGGGGAGCATCCTCTGACAGATAGAAAGATACCCCAGGATTAGAGAAGTGGAGGGAGGGCTCAGTCTGGTCTCCAGCAGGACCTTTGTCCCTGGATGAGTTCACAGCAGAGGAGACCTGGCCAGACACATGAGAAGCAAATGCCAGGAACAAGAAGTGGAATTGTTGCCAGGTTGATTCCCCCTCCCAGAGATCCTTTTATTCTGTGCCTTTTCCCTTCAAGTCTAATTCTGTCTTTTCCTTTTGTTGCAATTCACAGATACTTGGCTGACCTCACATGCATCAACAGCAGGTAAATAATCCTCTCACCCCTCCCTAGGGCTCACTATCTCTGGACATATTTTGTGTTTGAAACTGATAGGATGAGGCTCGACGTGGGCTTCTCTGTTTTCATGTCCATGTGGGTTGCGTGGGAGGAAGGTGGAATCATTGAGGAGCCAGTGCTGGGTCTGACGTTTGAGGATGGAGGGTGCTGGTGACCTGTCTCCCATGGAATCCTTTTCCAAGTGGTCAGGAAAGATCCTCATCCAGGTGCTCAGGACGAGCACTGGAGGGCTCCTTAATGCTACTGGGACCTCATTCCTGGCCCTCAGACCATGGGATCCAGTCCTCTGAAGAGCGGGTGAAAGTGCTGGTCCCTGCACCTGTGTGGCCAAGGCCTTGCCATCACTGGCAATTTGCCAGAAGGCAGAGAGGCCCATGCAGGTGCCAATAAGCTCCTGAATATTGAGGGGGTCTAGGCCTGCCATTTGTAGCTGTGTAGCTCCATCATGTGTGCACCCAGAGTGGGGAGTGGGGTGTCCATTCCTGTCCCCTCCTCTGGAGTCATACATGCTTACCCATAACTTGAGCTTTTATAGACTTGAGTAGAATAGGGCATCATTTTTTCCACTATGACAAAACTTAACCTTTGGGTGCAGTCATCTTCAATGGTGACTGTGTGCCCTGGTGACTTTGGCTCTTGTATTCAAACTTGACTACTTTGCCCACTGCCCTGAGTGTTGTCCATGCCTTTTCCTTCACCTCTTAATGGAGATGGATGAAGGGTTCTTGTGTTCCCCTGTAGGATCTGAATCCAGTTTGGCCCTGAGGCTGGTGAATGGAGGTGACAGGTGTCAGGGCCGAGTGGAGGTCCTATACCGAGGCTCCTGGGGCACCGTGTGTGATGACAGCTGGGACACCAGTGATGCCAATGTGGTCTGCAGGCAGCTGGGCTGTGGCTGGGCCACATCAGCCCCAGGAAATGCCTGGTTTGGTCAGGGCTCAGGTCCCATTGTCCTGGATGACGTGCGCTGCTCAGGCTATGAGTCCTCCCTGTGGAGCTGTCCCCACAATGGCTGGCTCTCCCACAACTGTCAGCACAGTGAAGACGCTGGTGTCATCTGCTCAGGTGGGCCTCCAAGACCTTGGGCTCCCTCTCTTGGGGTAGATTTTGCTCAGGAAGTGAGGTCTCATTATGTTCTGATCTCCTCCCTCAGAGCTTTTTCCACCTTTCCTATATTTCTGATATCTCAGCTCTCTCCTAGTAAACTGCATGAGTCTTCATTGCCAGGTTTTGAGAAGGTCAGAGAGGACAATGGGCCAAAGTGAAATAAGGGTCATGCCTTTGTTCCCCTACCGAGGCAGCGCAGGCAGAGGGAGAAGAGGAAAGTGCCAGGTCTTTGCCTTTTAGTGTGGCTGGAAAGGAGTAGCTGGGGCTGGTTTGTTCATGAAGAAAGAGGCTGATTTGGGTCTTGGCTTTGCAGGCTGCATAGGAGCATGGTGCAGGCATCTGCTTAGCTTCTGATGAGGACCTCAGGCTGCTTGTACTCCTGGCAGAAAGGGATGGGGAGGTGGCCTGGGCAGAGGTCACATGGTGAGCGAAGAAGCAAGAGAGAGCAAGAGGGAGGGCCCAGACTCTTTTCAACCACCAGCTCTTGCTAGGAACTAAGAGAAGAACTCACCCCTGACCAGGGAGGGCACTAAGTTATTCATGAAGGGTTGGTCTCCATCACCCAGACATGGTGCATCAGGCCTCACCTCTAAACTTGGGGATTCAATTGCAACATAACACTTGGATGTGACAAGCCTCCAAAGTATAGCACCCTGGCTCTCCAGGGTTCCATCTTTCCCCTACTGAAAGATTTTGTATAAGGTTTACGTGGATGAAGCACATATAGGGGATGGGGGAGGGACTGTCTTACTGGGAGGAGCCCAGAACCGAAGGCTCCTGCTAGGAAGTGCAGTCTTCTGCTGAGGCCCAATAAGATGGTGTCTTAATAGAGACACAAGGCTAGGAGTGCAGATCTGTGTCTGTCCATTTCTGGCCTGGGATTTGGGGGCTGTGAGTCCTTGACCACAACTCCCTCCAGAGCACTGCAGTGTCTTGCCTGTGCACCAGTCTGGTATGGAGCGTGCAGCCCCCATGAGGCCTGCTAGGCAAAGCATTGTTATGAATGCCTGTGGGCTGGACTGGAACATCACAGGCAGGACTTTGGCTGGAATGGCCTCCTCACATTTGCTGACTCAGGGACTGCTAAGATGTGCAAGGGAGAGGGTTGGTTTTGTGTCAACCTGATTACTATGGGCAGACACAAGGTTAATCACCTTGGAGTTGGCAATAGTGGACAGGATCTGCCCAGACACCCTCCAAGGAGCATCTCTGTGGGGATGTGCATGACAATGCCCTCCCTCTGTGATGGGGACCCAGGGTGGACTGAAGGCATGACCTGTTTAGTTCCTTCTACCTTTGTTCCAATTTTGCCAGCTTCTGTACAGTGCATCTGATCTGACCTCCTCTTTCTCTCAGCTGCCCACTCCTGGTCGACGCCCAGGCCAGGTGAGTCCCCAGTGTCCTTCCTTGGGATGTCCCTTCTCTTTCTGCAAAATTATCCCTTTCTGCACTCCACAGAGCCCTCGTTCTTCTCAGAGTGGATATTTCCTGGCATACAATTTTCCCCTGCTCTGTAACTGAGACCCTGGAATGGCGCTTCTGAACCAGACATAGGGTTCAGGAGGCTTCTGTTTTCTGTTCCATTTATCTCAGCTTTCATGAAGCAGTTTCATACTGTCCCAACGGCCAACCCTTAAAGGTTTAGGAAGTGGCCTCATATTTAATTAGCTTTGGCCCTTTTCTATTCAGAGCTGATATGACCTTCCTGAGAATTGAGAGTGATTGCCAAAGTCTCCTGGGAAGCCAACGTCAGCTAAAGCCTTAAACACGGCTGCCTCCATGGGCAAGCAATGTCAGTGCAGGCCTGATACCTCCATTCCTCACTCCTTCAAACACCCCAGATTCTGCAGGGTTACATCTGCATCCAGAAGAGGCATAGGCCATGCTCGGGCAGGGGGAGGGATAATAAATATTTCTGGTGCCTCCACTTACTGGGAAACTTGATACCCCTTTGGTCAGCTCCTTGGTTTCCCTAACATTTTAGCTCGAGCTAGTAGAGTCTCAGCAATGGTGTTAGATGTGCCCATCGATGCATGTGTCAGTGCATGGAACAGGCTAACCCTTTGTGACTGAGAAGAGGACATCCCACACTTCAGAGGCAGGAGGGATCGAACTGGTCTCCAGCAAGGCCTATGTCCCTTGCTGAGCTTGCTGAGCTGCAGACTTGGGCAGACATACGGGGAACAAGTGGCAGGACCCAGAAGTGGGGTAGTTTTCATGATGCTTGCCTTCTCCGGAGTCCTTTCCTTTTGGAGCTTTTCACCCTCAACTTTAATTCTAGCCTTTGTCTTTGTTGCAATTACAGACACGTTGCCGACCATCACCTTACCTGCATCGACAGTAGGTAAATAATCCTCTCACTCCTCCCTAGGGCTCACTCTCTATCTCTGGACAAATGTTTTTTTTCTGAAAATGACAGGATGAGGGTCAAGGTGGGCCCCTCTCTTTTTCATGTCCCTGTGGGTTGCATGGGAGGAAGGTAGAGTCTCTGGGGACCCAGCTCTGGGTCTGATGTTGGAGGCTGGAGGGTGCTGGTGACTTGTCTCCCGTGGAATCCCGTTCCAAGTGGTCAGGAAAGATCCGCATCCAGGTGCTGAGGAAAAGCCCTGGAGGCTTCCCTAATCCTACTAAGACCTCATTCCTGCAGCCCATGGACTGCAGAGGTGTGAAGAGTCAGTGAAAGTGACTGTCCCCGCACCTGTCTGGCCAAGGCCTTGTCATACCTGTGAAATTTTCAGAAGCCAGACAGGACCATAGGATTGCCACCAAGCTCCTGATCATGGGGAGAGCCTGGCCTGCCTACTGTAGCTGTGTAGCTCCATCCTGTGTGTGCCCAGGTTAGGGAATGGGGTTTCCATTCCTGTTAACTCCGGTGGGGTCACAGGTGCTTCCCCAAAACTTGAGCCTTCTTAAACCCAGGCAGAATATGGTGTCACTGCTTCTTTGACTTTGATGAAGCTGAATCTCTGGTTTTATTCATATTCAAAGGTGACTGCCTGCCCAGGTGACTTTAGCCATTAGGACCTGCCTTGAATGTAGAACATTCCTTAGATTCTTGACCTCATGATAGGGATGGATGAAGGGTTCTTCTGTTCCCCTGTAGGATCTGAATCCAGTTTGGCCCTGAGGCTGGTGAATGGAGGTGACAGGTGTCAGGGCCGAGTGGAGGTCCTATACCGAGGCTCCTGGGGCACCGTGTGTGATGACAGCTGGGACACCAATGATGCCAATGTGGTCTGCAGGCAGCTGGGCTGTGGCTGGGCCATGTCAGCCCCAGGAAATGCCCGGTTTGGTCAGGGCTCAGGACCCATTGTCCTGGATGACGTGCGCTGCTCAGGGAATGAGTCCTACCTGTGGAGCTGTCCTCACAATGGCTGGCTCTCCCACAACTGTGGCCATGGTGAAGATGCTGGTGTCATCTGCTCAGGTGGGTCTCCAGCAATTTGGGTTTCCTCTCTTGGGGTAGATTTTGCTCAGGAAGGTCTTATTATGTTCTAATATCATGCAGAGCTTTTTCAACCTTTCCTATATTTCTGATATCTCCTTAGCTCTCTCCTAGGAAACCGCATGAGCCTTCACCACATTGCCAGGTTTTGAGGAGGTCAGAGAGGACAATGGGCCAAAGTGAAATAAGGGTCACACCTTTGTTCCCCTACCGAGGCAGCGCAGGCAGAGGGAGAAGACGAAAACGCCAGGTCTTTGCCTTTAATGTGGCTGGAAAGGAATAGCTGGGGCCAGGTTGTTCATGAAGAAAGAGGTTGATTTGGGTCATGGCTTTGCAGACTGCATAGGAGCATGGTGCAGGCATCTGCTCGGCTTCTGCTGAGGACCTCAGGCTGCTTGTACTGCTGGCAGAAGGGGATGGGGAGCTGGCCTGGGCAGAGGTCACATGGCGAGGGAGGAAGCAAGAGAGAGCAAGAGGGAGGGCCCAGACTCTTTTCAACCACCAGCTCTTTCTAGGAACTAAGAGAAGAACTTCCCCCTGACCAGGGAGGGCACTAAGTTATTCATGAAGTGTTGGCTTCCATGACCCAGACATGGCACATCCAGCCTCACCTCTATACTTGAGGATCCAATCCCAACATGAGTCTTGGATGGGACAAACATCTAATCTATAGCATGCTGGCTCTCCAGGGTTCTACCTTTCCCCTACTGAAAGGTTTAGGTGAGGGTGAGGTGGATGCAGCACATATAGGTGTTGGGGGAGGGACGGTCTGGCTGGGAGGAGCCCAGAACCAAAGGCTCATGCTGGGAAGGGAAGGTCTTCTGCTGAGGACCAATCAGGAGGCATCAGACCGGAAACACAAGGCTGGGAGTGGAGACTTATGACTGTCCATGTCTTGCCTGGGTTTTGGCGGTGTGAGTGCTTGACTGCAGTTGCCTCCAGAGCACTGCAGTGTCTTGCCTGTGCACTGGTCAGGTGTGGGGCGGGCAATGCCCATAAGGCCTGCTGAGCAAAGCCTTGTTATGAATGCCTGTGGGCTGGGCTAGAAGATCACAGGCTGGATATTTTTTTGCAGGAGTGGCCTCTTCATACTTGCTGACTCAGGGACTGCTAAGATGTGCAAGGGAGAGGGTTGGTTTTATGTCAACGTGATTACTATGGGCAGACACAAAGTCCTTCAAACACCCCCAGATGCAGCAGGGCCCCATCTACATCCAGAAAGGCAGAGGCCGTGCTCAGGCAGGGAGAAAGATACTAGATATTTCTGGTACCTCCACTTGCCAGGAGACTTTATACTCCTTTGGGCAGCTCCCTGATCCTTCTAACATTTTAGCTCTAACAATCAGAGGCTCAACAATGGCGTCAGATGTGTCCATTAGTCCATGTGTCAGTGGATGGGGCAGGCAAACCCTTTGTAGCTGAGAAGAGGACATCCCAGACTTCAGAGGTAGGAGGGATTGGACTGGTCTTCAGCGAGGCCTATGTCCCTTCCTTAGCTTACTGGGCTGAAGACTTGGGCAGACATATGGGGAGCAAGTGGCAGGAACCAGAAATCGAGCAGTTTTCATGATGCTTGCCATGTCTAGAGACTCTTCCTTTTGGAGATTTTCAGCCTCAAGTTTAATTCTAGCCTTTGTCTTTGTTGCAATTAAAGACTCGTTGCCCATCACCACCTTATCTGCATCAGCAGTAGGTAAATAATCCTCTCACACCTCCCTAGGGCTCACTGTCTACCTCTGGACAGATGTTTTTTTCTGAAAATGATAGGATGAGGGTGAAGGTGGGCCCGTGTTTTTCATGTCACTGTGCGTTGAGTGGGAGGATGTTGGAGTCTCTGGGGAGCCACTCCTGGTTCTGGTGTTGGAGGGTGGAGGGTGCCGGTGACCTGTCTCCCATGGGATCTTCTTCCAAGTATCAGGAAAGATCCTCATCCAGGTGCTGAGGACAAGCCCTGGAGGGCTCCCTACTCCTACTGGGACCTCGTTCCTGGCCCTCTGGCCATACACTGCAGACCTGCAAGGGTGGGTGACAGTTTCTGTCCCTGCAGCTGTCTGGCCAAGGCCTTGCCATCCTTGGCAATTTGCCAGAAACCATGGAGGACCATGTGGGTGCCACCTAACTCTTGAACATGGGGACAGCATGGTCCTGCCCTCTGGAGCTGTGGAGCTCCATCCTGTGTGTGCCCAGAGTAGGAAGTCGGGCGCCCATTTCTATCACCTCCACTGGGGTCACAGGTGCTTCCCCAAAACTTGACCCTTCATAAACCTGAGCAGAATAGCCTATCACCTCTCCTTCCACCGTGATGAAGCTGAACCTCTGGTTGCAGTCATATTCAATCGTGACTGCCTGCCCAGGGGACTTTGGCCATTAGGAAGTGCCCTGAGTGTGGAATGTGCCTTAGATCCTTGACCTCCTGATAGGGATTGATGAAGAGTTCTTGTGTTCCCCTGTAGGACCTGAATCCAGTTTGGCCCTGAGACTGGTGAATGGAGGTGACAGGTGTCAGGGCCGAGTAGAGGTCCTATACCGAGGCTCCTGGGGCACCGTGTGTGATGACAGCTGGGACACCAATGATGCCAATGTGGTCTGCAGGCAGCTGGGCTGTGGCTGGGCCATGTCAGCCCCAGGAAATGCCCGGTTTGGTCAGGGCTCAGGACCCATTGTCCTGGATGACGTGCGCTGCTCAGGGAATGAGTCCTACCTGTGGAGCTGTCCCCACAACGGCTGGCTCTCCCACAACTGTGGCCATAGTGAAGACGCTGGTGTCATCTGCTCAGGTGGGCCTCCAGCAATTTGGGTTTCCTCTCTTGGGGTAGATTTTGCTCAGGAAGCGAGGTCTCATTATGTTCTAATCTCCTCACTCAGAGCTTTTTCAACCTTTCCTGTATTTCTGATATCTCCTTAGCTCTCTCCTAGGAAACCGTATGAGTCTTCACTACATTGCCAGGTTTTGAGGAGGTCAGAGAGGACAATGGGCCAAAGTGAAATAAGAGTCACACCTTTGTTCCCCTACTGAGGCAGCGCAAGCAGAGGGAGAATAGGAAAGCGCGGGTCTTTGCATTTTAGTGTGGCTGGAAACAAATGGCTGGGGCCAGGTTGTTCATGAAGAAAGAGGTTGATTTGGGTCTTGGCTTTGCAGGCTGCATAGGAGCATGGTATCTGCTTGGCTTCTGCTGATGGCCTCAGGCTCTTGCACTCCTGGCAGAAGGAGATGGGGAGGTGGCCTGAGCAGACGTCACATGGCAAGGGAGGAAGCAAGAGAGGGCAAGAGGGATGGAAGGTCCAGGCTCTTTTCAACCACCAGTTCTTGCTAGAAACTAAGAGAAGAACCCACCCCTGACCAGGGAGGGCACTAAGTTATTCTTGAAGCGTTGGCTTCCATGACCCAAACATGGCGCATCAGGCCTCATCTCTATACTAGGGGATCCAATCCCAACATGAGTCTTGGCTGGGACAAGCATCCAAACTATAGCATGCTGGATCTCCAGGGTTCCACCTTTCCCCTACTGAAAGGTTTAGGTGAGGGTGAGGTGGATGCAGCACATATAGGCGTTGGGGGAGGGATGATCTCACTGGGAGAAGCCGAGAACCAAAGGTTCATGCTGGGAAGGGAGGGTCTTCTGCTGAGGCCCAGTAAGGAGGCATCAGACTGGAAACACAAGGCTGGGAGTGCAGATCTGTGTCTGTCCGTGTCTGGCCTGGGTTTTGGGGGTGTGAGTGCTTGACTGCAATTTCCTCCAGAGCACTGCAGTGTCTCGCCTGTACACTGGTCAGGTGTGGGGCGGGCAGTGCCCGTGAGGCCTGCTGAGCAAAGCCTTGTTATGAATGCCTGTGCGCTGGGCTAGAAGATCACAGGTTGGATTTTTGCTGGAGTGGCCTCTTCATATTTGCTGACTCGGGGACTGCTAAGACGTGTAAGTGAGAGGGTTGGTTTTGTGTCAACATGATTACTATGGGTAGACACAAACTTAATCACTTTGGAGCTGGCAGTAGTAGACAAGATCTGCCCAGACGCCTTTCAAGGAGCATCCTTTTGGGGACGTGCATGGCAATGCCTCTCCCTCTGTGATGGGGACCTAGCATGGACTGAAGGCGTGACCTGTTTAGTTCCTTCTGCCTTTGTTCCGGTTTTGCCAGCTTCTGTATAGTGCATCTGATCTGACCTCCTCTTTCTCACAGCTGCCCAGTCCCGGTCGACGCCCAGGCCAGGTGAGTCCCCAGTGTCCTTCCTTGGGATGTCCCTTCTCTTTCTGCACAATTATCCTTTTTCCCACTCCACAGACCTAACCCTTCTTACCTGTGTGGATGCTGTGGGTCATACTATTTTCCCTGCTCTGTAACTGAGACCCTGGCATGGAGCTTCTTAACCAGACATGGTTAAGAAGGTGTGATCTTTCTAAGAATTGACAGTGATTGCCAAAGTCTCCTGGGAAGGCAATTTCAGCTAAAGCCTTAAACATGCCTGTCCATGGGCAAGCAATGTCAGTGCAGGCCTGATACCTCCATTCCTGACTCCTTCAAACACCCCAGATGCGGCAGGGCCCCATCTACCTCCAGATAGGCAGAGGCCATGCTCGGGCAGGGAGAGAGATATTAGATATTTCTGCTGCCTCCACTTGCCAGGAGACTTTATACTCCTTTAAGCAGCTCCCTGATCCTTCTAACATTTTAGTTTCAAGTGGGAGTTTCTCAGCATTGGTGTCAGATGTGCCCATCAGTCCATGTGTCAGTGGATGGGGCAGGTAAACCCTTTGTAGCTGGGAAGAGGATATTCCACACTTCAGAGGTAGGAGGGATTGGACTGGTCTCCAGTGAGGCCTATGTCCCTGGCTGTGCTTCCTGAGCTACAGACTTGGGCAGACACATGGGGAGCAAGTGGCAGGAACCAGAAATGGAGGAATTTTCATGATGCTTGCCCTGTCCAGAGACCTTTCCTTTTGGAGCTTTTCTTCCTCAACTTTAATTCTAGCCTTTTTCTTTGTTGCAATTTACAGACACGTTGTCGACCGTCACCTTACCTCCATCGACAGTAGGTAAATAATCCTCTCACCCCTCCCTAGGGCTCACTCTCTACCTCTGGACCAATGTTTTTTCTGAAAATGATAGGATGAGGGTCAAGGTGGGCCCCTGTCTTTTTCATGTCCCTGTGCGTTGAGTGGGAGGATGTTGGAGTCTCTGGGGAACCAGTCCTGGGTCGGGTGTTAGAGGGTGGAGGGTGCTGGTGACCTGTCTCCTGTGGGACCCTGTTCCAAGTATCAGGAAAGATCCTTATTCGGGTGCTCAGGACAAGCCCTGGAGGGCTCCCTACTCCTGGGACCTCATTCCTGGCCTTCTGGCCATGCATTGCAGACCTGCAAGGGGGGGTGAAAATTTCTGTCCCTGCAGCTGTCTGGCCAATGCCTTGCCATCACTGGCAATTTACCAGAAGCCAGAGAGGACCGTGTGGGTGCCACCAAACTCTTCAACATGGGGACAGCACGGGCCTGCGCTCTGGAGCTGTGGAGCTCCATCCTGTGTGTGCCCAGAGTAGGGAGTGGGGCATCCATTCCTGTCACCTCCACTGGGGTCACCTGTGCTTCCCCAAAATCTGAGCCTCCATAAACCCAGGCAGAATAGGGTATCACCTCTCCTTCCAGTATGATGAAGCTGAACCTCTGCTTGCAGTCGTATTCAATCATGACGGCTTGTCCAGGTGACCTTGGCCATTAGGAAGTACCCTCAGTGTGCAACGTGCCTTAGATCCTTGACCTCATGGTAGGGATGGATAAAGGGTTCTTGTGTTCCTCTGTAGGACCTGAATCCAGTTTAACCCTGAGGCTGGTGAATGGAAGTAACAGGTGTCAGGGCCGAGTAGAGGTCCTATACCGAGGCTCCTGGGGCACCGTGTGTGATGACAGCTGGGACACCAATGATGCCAATGTGGTCTGCAGGCAGCTGGGCTGTGGCTGGGCCAC
Organism: Nomascus leucogenys; assembly: GCF_006542625.1. NCBI lineage: Eukaryota > Metazoa > Chordata > Mammalia > Primates > Hylobatidae > Nomascus > Nomascus leucogenys. The sequence continues at coordinate 10,917,391 of NC_044383.1, read as the reverse complement.
GTCAGCCCCAGGAAATGCCCGGTTTGGTCAGGGCTCAGGACCCATTGTCCTGGATGATGTGCGCTGCTCAGGACACGAGTCCTACCTGTGGAGCTGCCCCCACAATGGCTGGCTCTCCCACAACTGTGGCCATCATGAAGACGCTGGTGTCATCTGCTCAGGTGGGCCTTCAAGACCTTGGGCTCCATCTCCTAGGCTGGAGTTTGCTCAGGAAGAAAATCCTAATTACATTCTGATCTCCTCACTCAGAGATTCTTCTGTTTCCTATATTTATGTAGTCTTGTTAGCTCTCTGCTAAGAATCTGTATGAATTTTGCTACAGGGCCTGGTGTTCCTGTGGTCACTTAGGACAGGGGACCAAACTGAAACAACAACCCAGATTTTATCCCCTTCCCGAGGCAGTGCAAAGAAGAGGCAGAAGAGAAAAGTGCTGGCTCCCCAGGGCTCCATTTCTCCCCAGCTGAGTAGCACTGGGTGAGGGTGTCAGGGACACAGGACAGACAGCAATGCAGGGGAGGAATCCTCTCACTGCGAGGAACTCTAAACTAAAGATGCTTGTCTGAAAGTGGGTTCTCATCTGAGACCCAGTGAGGAGGTCTGGAAATAGAGGCTCAAGGGTTAGGAGTGCAAATGGGTTTCGATTCATGTTAGGCCTGGGTTGGGTGGGGTTGGAGTCCTTGACCTCAGGTCCTTTCAGAACGCTGCTGAGCATTGCCTGTGCCCCAGGTCTGGTGTGGGAAGGGCAGCCCCCATGAGGCCAGCCAGCCATGGCCTTGTTATTGCCTGTGGTCTGGGCTTGAAGATCACACAAGGGATTTTGGCTGGAGTGGCTTCCTCAGCCTTGCTGACTCAGGAACACCTAAGACGTGCAAGGGAGAGGGTTGGTTTGGGGTCAACCGGGTTACCCTGGGCAGACACAGTGTTGATCTCCTCAGAGCTGGCAATGGTGGACAGGATCTGCCTTGACCCCTTACACGGTGCATCTCTGTGGGGATGTGCATGGCAATGTCCCTCCCTGTGTGATAGAAACTAGGCTGGACTGAGTGTCATACTCGCCCATTTCTTTCCCTCCTCATTCCAGTTTTGCCGACTTCTGAGTAACGTGCCTGATCTGATCTTCTCTTCTCTCTCTCACAGCTTCCCAGTCCTGGCCAACACCCAGCCTAGGTAAGTTCCCAGTGTCCTTCCTCAAAATGTCCCTTCTCTTTCTGCCCAATCATCCCTTCCCCACTCCACAGAGCTCTCCTGTTTCACTGCGTGGATACTGTGGGGCATATTATTTCCACCCCCAATACCGACTGTGTAACTGAGACCCCAGCACAGCGCTTTTTAAACACACACGGGATTCAGGAGGCCTCTGTCTTCTTTTCAATCCCTCTCAGCTTTCATGAAACAGTTTCATAGTGTCCCAGTGGACAACACTTACAGGTTCAGGAAGTGGGCCCACGTTTAATGTGCTCTGGTTCTTTTATATTCAGGACTCACATATTGTTTCTGAAAATTGAGGGTGTCACCCTCCGACCTGTTCAAGGCATCATCAGGGCAGGCTCGATACCCCCATCCATCACTGCTGGAAACATTCTGAGATTATGATGGGCCACATTTGTATCCAGAAGAGGCAGAGTTTGTGCTTGGGCAGGGAAAGGGATAATAAAGGTTTGTGGTGTCTCTGCTTAGCCAGAAACCTGATTCCTGATTGTCCCCTGGGCAGCCCCTGGTTCCCCTAGCATTTTAACTGCCAGTATCCAAGCCTCAGCACTGGCGTCTGATGTCCTAGTCAGTCCATGCATCAGCAGATGTGGGATGGCATGGTGGGGAGCATCCCCTGACAGATAGAAAGATACCCCAGGATTAGAGAAATGGAGGGCTCAGTCTGGTCTCCAGCAGGACCTTTGTCCCTGGATGAGTTCACAGCAGAGGAGACCTGGGCAGACACATGGGAAGCAAGTGGCAGGAACAAGAAGTGGAATTGTTGCCAGGTTGATTCCCCCTCCCAGAGATCCTTTTGTTCTGCGCCTTTTCCTTTCAAGTCTGACTGTCTTTTCCTTTTGTTGCAACTTACAGACACTTGGCCGACTTCACATGCATCAACAGCAGGTAAATAATCCTCTCACCCCTCCCTAGGGCTCACTGTCTCTGGAGTGATTTTGTGTTTGAAACTGATAGGATGAGGCTCAAGGTGGGCCCCTCTTTTTTCATGTCCCTGTGGGTCACGTGGGAGGAAGGTGGAATCTCTGGGGAGCCAGTGCTGGGTCTGATGTTTGAGGATGGAGGGTGCTGGTGACCTGTCTCCCATGGAATCCTGTTCCAAGTGGTCAGGAAAGATCCTCATCCAGGTGCTCAGGATGAGCACTGGAGGGCTCCTTAATGCTACTGGGACCTCATTCCTGGCCCTCAGGCCATGGGATCCAGACCTCTGAAGAGTGGGTGAAAGTATCGGTGCCTGCACCTGTGTGGCCAAGGCCTTGCCATCACTGGCAATTTGCCAGAAGGCAGAGAGGACCATGCAGGTGCCAATAAGCTCCTGAATTTGGAGGGGGTCTGGGCCTATCACTTGTAGCTGTGTAGCTCCATCATGTGTGTACCCAGAGTGGGGAGTGGGGTGTCCATTCCTGTCCCCTCCTCTGGGGTCATACATGCTTACCCATAACTTGAGCTTTTATAGACTTGAGTAGAATAGGGCATCACTTTTTCCACTATGACAAAGCTTAACCTCTGGGTGCAGCTGTCTTCCATTGTGACTGCGTGCCCTGGTGACTTTGGCATTTGTATTCAAACTTGACTACTTTGCCCACTGCCCTGAGTGTTGTACATGCCCTATCCTTGACCTCATAATTGAGATGGATGAAGGGTTCTTGTGTTCCCCTGTAGGATCTGAATCCAGTTTGGCCCTGAGGCTGGTGAATGGAGGTGGCAGGTGTCAGGGCCGAGTGGAGGTCCTGTACCGAGGCTCCTGGGGCACCGTGTGTGATGACAGCTGGGACACCAATGATGCCAATGTGGTCTGCAGGCAGCTGGGCTGTGGCTGGGCCATGTCAGCCCCAGGAAATGCCCGGTTTGGTCAGGGCTCAGGACCTATTGTCCTGGATGACGTGCGCTGCTCAGGACATGAGTCCTACCTGTGGAGCTGCCCCCACAATGGCTGGCTCTCCCACAACTGTGGCCATCATGAAGACGCTGGTGTCATCTGCTCAGGTGGGCCTCCAAGACCTTGGGCTCCATCTCCTAGGCTGGAGTTTGCTCAGGAAGAAAATTCTAATTACATTCTGATCTCCTCACTCAAAGATTCTTCTATGTTTCCTGTATTTATGCAGTCTTGTTAGCTCTCTGCTAAGAATCTGTATGAATTTTGCTACAGGAGTTGGTGTTCATGTGGTCACTTAGGACAGGGGACCAAAGTCAAACAACAACCCAGACTTTATCCCTTTCCTGAGGCAGTGCAAAGAAGAGGCAGAAGAGAAAAGTGCTGGCTCCCCAGGGCTCCATTTCTCACCAGCTGAGTAGCACTGGGTGAGGGTATCATGGACACAGGACAGACAGCAAGGCAGGGGAGGAATCCTCTCACTGCAAGGAACTCTGAACTAAAGATGCTTGTCTGAAAGTGAGTTCTCATCTGAGACCCAGTGAGGAGCTCTGGAAATAGAGGCTCAAGGGTTAGGAATGCAAATGGGTTTCTATTCATGTCAGGCCTAGGTTGCGTGGGGTTGGAGTCCTTGACCTCAGGTCCTCTGAGAATGCTGCTGAGCACTGCCTGTGCCCCAGGTCTGGTGTGGGGAGAGCAGCCCCCATGAGACTGGCCGGGCATGGCCTTGTTATTGCCTGTGGTTGGGGCTTGAAGATCACACAAGGGATTTTGGCTGGAGTGGCTTCCTCAGCCTTGCTGACTCAGGAACGCCTAAGACGTGCAAGTGAGAGGGTTGGTTTAGGCCAACCAGGTTACCCTGGGCAAACACAATTTGATCACCTCAGAGCTGGCAATAGTGGACAGGATCTGCCTCGACCCCTTACATGGTGCATCTCTGTGGGGATGTGCATGGCAGTGTCCCTCCCTGTGTGGCAGAAACTAGGATGGACTGAATGTCATACTCACCCATTTCTTTCGCTCCTCATTCCAGTTTTGCCGACTTCTGTGTAACGTGCCTGATCTGACCTTCTCTTCTCTTTCTCACAGCTTCCCAGTCCTGGCCGACACCCAGCCTAGGTAAGTTCCCAGTGTCCTTCCTCAAAATGTCCCTTCTCTTTCTGCCCAATCATCCCTTCCCCACTCCACAGAACTCTCCTGTTTCTCTGTGTGGATACTGTGGGGCATATTATTTCTACCCCCCCAACACCGGCTGTATTTCACTTGGGTCCTTTTCTATTTTCCCTGAGCATTGGCTGGTCTCAGAAATAAAGGGAAAGCGTACAAAAGAGTGAAATTTTAAAGCTGGGTGTCGGAGGGAGACATCACATGTCAGTAGGTTCCGTGATGCCTCCTAATCAGCAAAACCAGCAAGTTTTTATTGGTGATATTCAAAAGGGGAGGGAGTGTACGAATAGGGTGTGGGTCACAGAGATCACATGCTTCACAAGGTAATAAAATATCACAAGGCAAATGGGAGGCAGGGCAAGATCACAGGACTGGGGCAAAATTAAAATTGCTAATGAAGTTTCGGGCACGCATTGTCATTGATAACATTTTATCAGGAGACAGGGTTTGAAAGCGGTCAACCAGTCTGACCAAAATTTATTAGGCAGGAATTTCCTCATCCTAATAAGCCTGGGAGCGCTACGGGAGACTGGAGCTTATTTCATCCCTTATCTACAACCATAAAAGACAGACGTTCCCAAGGCGGCCATTTCAGAGGCCTCCCATTAGGAACGTATTCTCTTTCTCAGGGATGTTTGTTGCTGAGTAAAAGAATTCAGCGATATTTGCTTTTGAAAGAAGAGAAATACGGCTCTATTCCGCCTGGCCCACAGGCAGTCAGCCTTTAACTTTATCTCCCTTTTTCCCTGAGCATCGCTGTTATCCTGTTCTTTTTTCAAGGTGCCCAGATTTCATATTGTTTAAACAATTTGTGCAGTTAAGGCAATCATCACAGGGTCCTGAGGCGACATTCATCCTTAGCTTACAAAGATGACAGGATTAACAGATTAAAGTAAAGACAGGCATAGGAAATCACAAGAGTATTGATTGGGGAAGTGATAAGTGTCCATGAAATCTTCACAATTTATGTTCAGAGACTGCAGTAAAGACAGGCGTAAGAAATTATAAAAGTATTAATTTGGGGAACTAGTAAATGTCCAGGAAATCTTCAAATTTATGTTCTTGTGCCATGGCTTCAGCCAGTCCCTCTGTTTGGGGTCCCTGACTTCCTGCAACACAGCACAGTGCTTTTTAAACACACACAGGATTCAGGAGGCCTCTGTCTTCTTTTCAGCCCCTCTGAGCTTTCATGAAACAGTTTCATACTGTCCCAGTGGACAACCCTTACAGGTTCAGGAAGTGGCCCCATGTTTAATGAGCTTTGGTCCTTTTATATTTGGGACTCACATATAGTTTCTGAAAATTGAGGGTGTCACCCTCTGACCTGTTCAAGGCATGATCAGGGCGGGCTTGATACCCCTATCCATCACTGCTGGAAACATTCCGAGATTATGATGGTCCACATTTGTATCCAGAAGAAGCAGAGTTTGTGCTTGGGCAGGGAGAGGGATAATAAAGGTTTGTGGTGTCTCTGCTTAGCCAGAAACCTGATTCCTGATTGTCCCCTGGGCAGCCCCTGGTTCCCCTAACATTTTAGCTGCCGGTGTCCAAGCCTCAGCAATGGCATTTGATGTCCTAGTCAGTCCATGCATCAGCAGATGTGGGATGGCATGGTGGGGAGCATCCCCTAACAGAGAGAAAGATACCCCAGGATTACAGAAATGGAGGACTCAGTCTGGTCTCCAGCAGGACCTTTGTCCCTGGATGAGTTCACAGCAGAGGAGACCTGGGAAGACATCTGGGAAGCAAGTGGCAGGAACAGGAAGTGGAATTGTTGCCAGGTTGATTCCCCCTCCCAGAGATCCTTTTATTCTGTGCCTTTTCCCTTCAAGTCTAATTCTGTCTTTTTTCTTTGTTGCAATTTACAGACACTTGGCCGACCTCACCTGCATCAACAGCAGGTAAATAATCCTCTCACCCCTCCCTAGGGCTCACTATCTCTGGACATATTTTGTGTTTGAAACTGATAGGATGAGGCTCAAGGTGGGCCCCTCTCTTTTCAGCCTTGCTGACTCAGGAACTGCCGAAACATGCAAGGGAGAGTGTTGGTTTTGGGTCAACCTGGTCACCCTGGGCAGACACAAAGTTAATCACCTCGGAGCTGACAATAGTGGCCAGGATCTGCCTGCAACCCTTATATGGTGCATCTCTGTGGGGATGTACATGGCAATGGCCCTCCTCCTGTGATAGGGACTGGGATGGACTGAGTGTCAGGCTTGCCCAGTTCCTTCTATCTTTTTTCCAGTTTTGCCGTTTTCTGTATAGTGCATCTGATCTGACCTTCTCTTCCCTTTCTCACAGCTGCTCAGTCCCAGTCAACGCCCAGGCCAGGTGAGTCCCCAGCATCCTTCCTCGGGATGTCCCTTCTCTTTCTGCCCAGTTACCTCTTCCCCACTCCACAGTGCTCCCCTGCTTCTCTGTGCGGATACTGTGGGGCATATTATTTTTCCCCCCACCACTCTGTAACTGAGACCCCAGCACAGTGCTTCAACAGACATAGGGTTCAGGAGGCTTCTGTCTTCTGTTCAATTTATCTCAGCTTTCATGAAGAAGTTTCATACTGTACAATGGACAACTCTTACAGGTTCAGGAAGTGGACTCATGTTTAATGAGCTTTAGCTCCTTTATATTCAGAGCTGATATAACCTTTCTGAGAATCGAGAGTGACTGCCAAAGTCAGCTGGGAAGGCAATGTCAGTTCAAGCCTTAAACATGACTTCTGCCATGGGCAAGCAATGTCAGCGCAGGCCTGATACCTCCATCCCTCACTCCTTCAAACACTCCAGATTTTGCAGGGCCACATCTGCATCCAGAAAAGGCAGAGGCCATGCTCGGGCAGGGAGAGGGATAATAAATATTTCTGGTGCCTCCACTTACCAGGAAACTTGATATCCCTTTGGGCGGCTCCTTGGTTCCCCTAACATTTTAGCTCAAACTATCAGAGTCTCAGCAATGGTGTCAGATGTGCCCATGAGTCCACGTGTCACTGGATGGGGCAGGCTAACCCTTTGTAGCCGAGAAAAGGACATCTCACACTTCAAAGGTAGGAGGGATTGAACTGGTCTCCAGCAAGGCCTTTGTTCCTGGCTGTGCTCACTGAGCTGAAGACTTGGGTAGCACTTGGAGCACGTGGCAGGAACCGGAAATCGAATAGTTTTCATGACGCTTGCCTGGTCCAGAGACTTTTTTTTTTTTTTTTTTTTTTTTTGTAGCTTTTCACCCTCAAGTCTAATTTTGTCCTTTCTCTTTGTTGCAATTTGCAGATACTTGGCTGACCACCAACTTACCGGCATCGCCAATAGGTAAATCATCCTCTCACCCCTCCCTAGGGCTCACTCTCTACCTCTGGACAAACGTTTCTTTTGAAAATGATAGAATGAGGCTCAAGGCGGCACCTCTGTTTTTCATGTTTCTGCGAGTTGCCTGGGGAGGAAGGTAGACTCCCTGGGAACCTAGTCCTGGGTCTGATGTTGGAGGCTGTAGGGTGCTGGTGACCTGTCTCCCCTGGGATTCTGTTTTATTAAGTCAGGAAAGATCCTCAGCCAGGTGCTCAGGACAAGCCCTGGAGGGCTCCCTAATACTACTGGGACCTTGTTCCTGGCCCTCAGGCCACAGGCTGCAGACCTGCGAATAGCGGGGAAAGTGCCTGTCCCCGTAGCTGTCTGGCCAATGTCCTGCCATTCCTGGCACTTTGCTAGAAGCCAGAGAGGACCATGTGGGTGCCACCAAACTCCTGAACATGAGGCAGGTCTCGGCCTCCTATCTGCAGCTGTGCAGCTTCATCTTGTGTGAGAATGGAGCTCAGAATGAGGAGTGAGGTGTCCATTCCTGTCACCTCCAGTGGGGTCACAGGTACTTCCCCAATACTTGAGCTTCCATAGACTTGGGCAGAGTAGGACATCACTGCTTCTTCCACTATGATGAAGCTGAACCTCTGTTTGTGTTCGTATTCAAAGGTGATTACCTGCACACGTGACTTTGGCCATTAGGAAGTGCCCTGAGTGTGGAACATTCCTTAAATCTTTGACCTCATAATCAGTATGGATGAAGAGTTCTTGTGTTCCCCTGTAGGATCTGAATCCAGTTTGGCACTGAGGCTGGTGAATGGAGGTGACAGGTGTCAGGGCCGAGTGGAGGTCCTGTATCAAGGCTCCTGGGGAACCGTGTGTGATGACAATTGGGACACCAATGATGCCAATGTGGTCTGCAGGCAGCTGGGCTGTGGCTGGGCCATGTCAGCCCCAGGAAATGCCCGGTTTGGCCAGGGCTCAGGACCCATTGTCCTGGATGACGTGCGCTGCTCAGGACATGAGTCCTACCTGTGGAGCTGCCCCCACAATGGCTGGCTCACCCACAACTGTGGCCATCGTGAAGACGCTGGTGTCATCTGCTCAGGTGGGCCTTCAAGACCTTGGGCTCCCTCTCTTGGGCTGGAGTTTGCTCCAGAAGAAAGTCCTAATTACATTCTGATCTCCTCACTCAAAGCTTCTTCTATGTTTCCTATGTTTTTGAAGACTTGTTAGCTCTCTGCTAAGAATCCATATGAATTCACTGCCTAGTGTTCCAGTGGTCACTTAGGACAGGGGACCAAATTCAAACAACAATCCAGACTTTATCCCCTTCCTGAGGCAGTGCAAGGAAGAGGCAGAGGAAAAAAGTTCTGGCTCCCCAGGGCTCCATTTCTCCCCTACTGAGTAGCACTTGGTGAGGGTATAGTGGACACAGCACGGACAGCGGGGCAGAGGAGGGATCCTCTCCTTGGGAGGAGGCTCATGGTAAGGAAAGGACATATGTTGGGGTAGGGAATTCTCACTTGAGGCCCCAGTAAGAAGCATTTGGATTGGAGGCATATGGGCTAGGAGTGCAAATGGGTATCTGTGCACGTGTGACCTGGATCTTGGTCAGTTTCAGCTCCTTCCAAAGAACTGCAGTGCATTGCCTGTCTAACAAGCCTGGTGTTGGGAGGGCAGCCCCCATGAGATCTGCCAGGCAAATCCTTGTCATTACCTGTGGTTTGGAATGGAAGATCACACAGGGGATTTTTGCTGGAGTGGTATCCTGAGACTTGCTGACTTGGTGAATTACTAAACCTGCAAGGGAAAGGGTTGGTTTTGGTTCAACTTGGACATCACATCCAGACACAGAGTTAATCTCCTTGGAGCTGGAAATGGTGGCCAGAATCTGCTTGGACCCCTTATAAGGAAAATCTTTGAGTCCATCCAAAGCACTGGCATTCAGCAGGTCTGGGTGAAACTCCTGGGTCTTGCTTGAAGCCTCTGGCCACTCCCTACCTCATTCAGTGTGGAAGGTTCCCTTATCTACCAGTTGTCAAATGATCTTTAAAGAGGATCTATTATTAGAGATGCTTTTGTTTGCACATGGCAGGAACTCAACTCAAACACTCTTAAGCTAGAAAGGAATTCATTGGCTCAGGTATCCAGAATGTTTAGTGGTGGATCTGGAGCTTCAGGTATAGCTGGTTCCAGAAGTTCCAAGTCTTTTTTCCCCATGCTTTGCTTACATCTACTCTTTTATCTGTGTGGGCTTCACTATCAACTTGCTTTTCGCATATGGCTGAAAGACAGCAGTGGGCAGCCCCAAGTCTATATCCCACCAGGAGAAGGACTCAGTCTGTCCCAGTACCTCTGGCTGACAAGGCCTGGGAGGACTGTGATTGACCTGCTTGTAAACAGGTGCTTTCTTACAAACCATCTCTATTAGTTCTGACAGCTCAGCCAGAGTTCTATACCCATCTTTGTGTTCCCTTGGGGCTATGGGAAGGATGGGGGCATTAGGCTCTACTTGAACCTTGTAGGATGCTACATTTTAAAATAGGAATGACTGTTTCTATTAGAATAAAAAACAGGCAGGATGTTTGTGACAGAGATAGCAGTCCCTCAGTTGGACCCTTCCTTTCCTTTGATACTCTGCTCTTTGCTGGTTGACGTTAGCCCTCTATCCCGAGATGGAAACTTCCCTCTCCCTGGCTGTTGTCCATGTTCATTACCATCATCCCTATCTAGTTCCAGGACTTTTTCATCATCCCCAGCTGAAAGCTCTTACCCCTTAACCATTAATAATCCATTCCTCTTTCCTTCAGCCCCTGGCAACCACTAATCTGCTTTCTGTCTCTGTGTACAGATTTTACTAAGAACTCTAGTCATTTTCTATGAATGGAATCATAGCCTTTTCTGTCTGGCTTCATTCACTTAACATAATGTTTTCAAGGTTCATTCATGTTTTAGCATGTGTCAGAACTCCATTACTTTTAATTGCCAACTAATATTCCATTGTATGGCTACGCCATCTTTTGTCTATCCATTTATCAGCTTATGGACATTTGGGTTGCTTCCATCTTTTGGCTGTTGTGAATAAGGCTGCTATGTGCATTAGTGTACAATTTTTTGTTTGCATTTGTGTTTCCAATTTTGGGAGATATATACCTAGGAGTGGGATTGCTGGGTAATAGGGTAATTATGTTTAATTTATTGTGGAAACACTGAACAGTTGCCACAGCCACTGCACCAATTTGCATTCCCCCCAGCAATGCCTGAGAATTCTGATTCCTCCATATCCTCACCAAAACTTTTTATGATGTCTTTTTCATCATGGCCATCCTAGTGGGTGTAAGGTGGTATTTCATGGTGTTTTGATTTGCATTTGCCTGATGACTAATGATGTTGAGCATCTCTTCATGTGTTGGTGGGCCCTTTGTATATATTCTTGGGAGAACAGGGGCTTCATTTTATAGATACTAAGCTGAAGGCCAGCGGAACCAGACTAATGTCAGTATCTTAGCCCAGCTCCCAGGCTTACAGGACAGGGTTCAGGTACACAGAGGGATCAGGATGCCTGGCCCAGTGTTGTGTCTAGCATGTAATATTCCTTCATGGAGGACTAACTCTGCCATTTTTCCTCCATTCTCAGGCATAGGCACCTCTAGATATGCACAACTAAGTGTCCTCATAGTTGCTTCTGCCCACTGTCCCTGTAGCTCATGGTATTCAGTGGGTCCATGTTTTGTTTCGGATTGAAGGCAAGCTGTGGGTTTGAAAGTGACTCAGGAACAAGCCTTGGGCCTGATGGAGTGGTCCCTGTGAGCAGAGTGAGTCAGCCAGAGGTAGAGAGGTGGAATCTCCCAAGAACCAGGTCCTAGGCTTCACCTTGACAGGAAGCTGTGAGCTGGTCTCGGTTGCATCCTGCTGCAGAGGCGCTTGAGCCCAGTGGTCCATGCACATCCATGATGATGGCTCCTGCACTTTAACCTCTGAATCTGAAGGCCTGGCTCAGCACTTGAATTGCTGGGCACCGGGATGACTCCATCGGGGAACATGCACAGCTCGGTCCACACCCAAGGGTTCTAGAAAACAACCCTTAAGGATAACATGATGAAGAACAGGCTTCCGTCAATGTCTATGCTGCTGGAGAACATTAACTGGAGACCCAGAAACCTTGGCCTTCTGGAAGAATTCTGAACTTCACTCTGACCTCAGATGCTCTTCCTTTAGGAGATACAGGAGAGAGTTAATTTACCTGTCTTTTCTAGAATCCAGTTCTGGTTTGGCTCTGAGGCTGGTGAATGGAGGTGACTAGTGTCAGGGCTGGGTGGAGGTCCTGTACCAAAGTTCCTGGGGCACTGTATGTGATGGCAGCTGGGACACCAATGACGCCAATGTGGTCTGCAGGCAGCTGGGCTGTGGCTGGGCCATGGCAGCCCCAGGAAATGCCTGGTTTGATCAGGGCTCAGGACCCATTATCCTGGATGATGTGTGCTGCTCAGGGAATGAGTCCTGACTGTGGAGCTGCCCCCACAATGGCTGGCTCTCCCACAGCTGTCAGCATAGTGAAGACGCTGTGTCATCTGTTCAGATGGGCCTCCAAGACCTTGGGCCTCTATTTTAGTGTGTGGTTTTCTCCATGACAAGGCTTCTCTTTGCACTGGCCTCCTCCCAGCCTGAGCTTCTCTTCAAGATGGCCCATTTCTCTGATACCTCAACAGGGCAATAACCTCAGCAAATGTTGTTGGTGTCTTTGAATTTTATGGGTAGGCACTAGCTTCTTTCTTATGTAGGTTCCTATAGCAAACAAGGGTTGAATCTACTTTCAGGCTGTAAGAATGAATTCTTCCAATATATTTTTTTGAGACTAACCATTAAGGTTTATATCTACTATTCCACTCCTGGATGACTCTTGGGGAGCATTTCTAAGTGACAAGATTGGGACAGGCACTCAGCATTTCTCTCGCTCATCATCCTGGGCACTGGGACTGACTCATGTTTTCTTCCTTTCCTTGCAGCCACCCAAATAAATTCTACTACGACAGGTGAGTCTGCTACACCCCAGCCCAGCAATATTTCTCTTGGGAATTCCACCCTCTCTTGTTTCCAGAAGTAGGAGGAGTAGGGTAGCCTCCCCCTGGCGGGTAATTTCTCTCTGAGGACTCTGACCTTTGTTAGGGTGACGAGCTGAGTTCCCACTGCCATCACTGTCATGTCCGGCTCACCGCGGAGGGCCCCTGTGGCCTCCTGCTATTGCCTACTGATAGTGCTAAGTGCTGGCAGAGATGCTGCTGTGGAAGGAGGCTTTGGTCCTCCATCATTTCAGATGAAAATAACTGTCTAAATTAACCCATGGGAAATTAGGACCTTCATTTTAGAAACATAGCCAAGTAATACTTCTGCACGTATTTGTCAAATAAAGAATTCTTTCCCTTTGAGGGAGCCATCCCCAAAGTGTTTTTGTGCCACAGTGAAAATATCCTGGGCCAAATATGTTGGGAGGTGTTACATACTCTAGACCTTGCTGGCCATGAACAGTGTAAACTGGAATGGTCAAGGCTCTGAGAAGTCCTGTACTAAGGAAAATGATTTAACTTTGTCAGTCAAACAAATGACTATGGAATGGAAAAATTATCTAGTAAAATCCTAAACAGCTTCATTTTTTTTCTAGATTGGTGGCATCCAACAATTACAACCACTGCAAGTAAGTATCACAGTTTCTACCTGAACCATAGGTCATACATTTCTTATACCCAAGCTTGGCTATCCATGAGCGAATGCTCTGCCCCACCCCAGCCTTCCTCAATCTGCACATAGCCCTGGCCTGTCCCACTACACCCTTCACCTCTTCATTTGAATCAATGAGATAAGTATTCTTAAAATAATAGACTTAAAGGCTTTTATTTTGGGGGTATCTCCAAAGCTTTAGGAGGAAGCAAAGAGACAAATAGTAAATGGATAATTTTACTACAAATTATGCTTTTCCATGTCATTTTTATTTCACTATATGGCTATGTTTCAATAGATTTTCATTGCTTTTAAAAAATAATAGGGCTACTTTTCTGTGTCATTAAATCTTTTCTCACAATCATTTTAAGTGCCTGTATTGCATTCTATTATACAGATATGCCATGAATTATTTGATAGATCCTCAGATGCTAGATATTTGTTTGTATTTCTTCACTACTGTAAATGATTTTGTGATGAATAATATTTTTATAGACAATTTTTTTGCATACCTCACTAATTTTTCCTGTAGGACATAACTGGGTTTACTGGACCAAAGTCAACATCATTGTAGTGCCTGGTACATAGAATGCACTTCATGCATATTAACTTTTACTGTGTTAGGTATTTTAAGATCTTGCTGTGTGTATGGTCAAACTACCATCAAGAATGGTTGTAAAATTATAGAATGATGTAAGAGACAAACTGATCTTCTTCCTCAGAGCTCACAGTATTATTTAATACACAACCAACTAGAAAAGTACAGTTGTGACAACTGTTTCCAAGGAAAAGTTCAGTGTGCAAAGAGGAAGTATTAGTAGAGATCTTCCTTGATTGGGGAGTTAGGGGAAGTTCCTTATGGAAGTGACATTTAAGCTGGGAGTTAATAGAGGAGCAGGTTCATTTGCTGAAGTGTCTTCTAACCAGAAGGAATGCTTCGAAGGCCCTAGGGTGGGAAGGAGCTTGGCTCTTTGAAGGAGGGTGGGGTGGGGGCAAGGAGGGACTGCAGGAAATCTGTTGGGTGAGGCCAGATCATTCAGGGCCTTGTGAGTGGGTTAAGACTACTATCTTTATCCTAAAGGTAGGGAGGCTGCAGAAAGATTTTCATCTTGAGAATTAGCTAATTGGAAATATACTTGCAAAAGATCATGTTTATCTTTTCTGCCAAACTGCATTTCCTGAAGGCAGGGGCCATGTCTGCCTTTTTCATAATGTATCCTTATTATCTAGCATTGTGTCTGCCTTTCAAGAACTGTTTATTGAAAGAATAAATGAGTGAATGAATGAATGGATAAATTAATGAATAAATACATAATTACTGTTGGCATTTTGGCATACATTCCATACACCGTATACACACACACACACAGTATGGCATGCTTTATATCCCATTGTATAACCCATCATTTTCATTTAAGTGTATATAATACTTTTTTCATGACCTTAAAATTAACATTTTTATAGCATTGAAATTATTTGTATAGAAGAAGTTTTAATGACTACATGATTTTCCACTGTATAGATATACCATCATTTAGTTAAATGGTTACTAATTGTGGGGCAAAAACATTGTTTCCAATTATATTTTATAATGTTAAGTGACTATATACAATAGCATATTTTATAACCATTTATATTTAATGTTTAGAAATATGTAACTCGTATCCTTGTCTCTGAAAGTTTGACTTTATCCTTAATTATTTCCCAGTGTAGAAATAGAATGGGAGGGCAGGCCACATGATCTTCAAGAAGCACTGTCTTCCCACCAAATGAGAGAACGTATTTCTATCTCATAAGGGACTTGTACCTAGGATATGTAAGTGACTCTTGTGGTCAATGATAAAAAGTCAAATAACCCAACTGAACAATGAGCAAAAGACCTGAAAGATATTTCTCTACGGAAGATTCACAGATGGCAGAGAAGGCATTGGAAAGATGCTCAGTGTCATTAGCCGTCAGGGACATGCAAATGAAACACCCAGTAGGTGGGCTGTAGTCAAAAAGCCAGATAATAGCAAGTGTTGATGAGGATGTGGAGAAATTGGAAACCTTATGCACGGCTGCAGGGAATGTAAAATGGTACAGCCACTTTGAGAAGCAGTTTGGTGGCTCCTCAAAAGGTTAGACCTGGAGTCACCATATGACCCACCACTTGCATTCCTAGGCATATACCCAGGAGAAATGAAAACATATGTCCACACAGAAACTTGTATGTGAATGTTCAGGACAGCTTTATTCATAGTAGCCAAATGTGAACGCGATGCAAATCTCCATCATAGTGAATCGAGAAACAAATATGATACGTCCATGCAGTAGAGTATTATTTGGCAATAAAAATGAATTTAATAGTGGCCGGGCACAGTGGCTCACACCTGTACTCCCAGCACTTTGGGAGGCCAAAATGGGTGGATCAGCTGAGGTCAGGGCTTCGAGACCAGCCTGGCCAACGTGGTGAAACCCTGTCTCTAATAAAAATACAAAAATTAGCTGGGTGTGGTGGTGGGCGGCTGTAATCCCCGCTACTTGGGAAGCTGGGGCAGGAGAATCGTTTGAACCTGGGAAGTGGAGGTTGCAGTAAGCTGAGATTGTGCCATTGCACTCCAGCCTGGGTGACAAGACTGAAACTCCATCTCAAAAAGAAAAAAAAATAATTTAATATTGATTTATGCTACAACATGATGAACTTTGAAAACACATTAAGTCAGTCAAAAAAGACTACCATATTGTACAATTTGTTTTATATGAAATGTCAACAATAGGCAAATCTATAGAGACAGAAAAGTAGCTCACGCTTGTAATCCCAGCACTTTGGGAGGCTGAGGCGGGCGGATCACGAGGTCAGGAGATCGAGACCATGGTGAAACCCCGTCTCTACTAAAAATACAAAAAATTAGCCGGGCGTGGTGGTGGGCGCCTGTAGTCCCAGCTACTCGGATAGGCTGAGGCAGGAGAATGGCGTGAACCCGGGAGGCGGAGCTTGCAGTGAGCCGAGATTGCTCCACTGCACTCCAGCCTGGGAGACAGAGCGAGACTCCATCTCAAAAAAAAAAAAAAAAAAAAAAAAAAAAGTAGATTAGTGGGTGCCAGGAATGGAGAGTGTTGAGAAGAAACTGGGAGTGGTTGCTAATGGGTACGAGGTTTCTTTTTGGGGTGATAAAAAATAATCCAAAATCGAC
The DNA here is from genome assembly GCF_006542625.1 of Nomascus leucogenys. Taxonomy (NCBI): domain Eukaryota; kingdom Metazoa; phylum Chordata; class Mammalia; order Primates; family Hylobatidae; genus Nomascus; species Nomascus leucogenys. The sequence continues at coordinate 10,900,961 of NC_044383.1, read as the reverse complement.
TGTGGTGATTTCAGAGCTCTGAGTATGCTAAAAACCATGGACTTATCCCCTTAGAAAAAGTAAATAAAGAGTTATAAAAAAGAAAAAAAAAGAAAACATTTTAATTTCTATCACTCAGTGTGCACATGTTTTTAAAAAGTTAAACCAACAAAATGTTTGATGGTTTAGTATTTATCCCTTTCTGATAAATAACAATAGCTAATATTGCTGGGTGCTTATGTGCCTGGCACTCTCTAAGAGTTTATATAGACATAGAAACATATCTCATGTTTATGTATAAATGTTCATATATACATATCTTATTTAATACCCGTAAGAGTCTGATGAAGCAGATGCCATTACCACTCTCATTTTTCTGATGAGGAAACGGAGGCAGAGAGGTTAAGTAACTGGCTCCAGATCATGGAGCTGATACAGGCAAAGCCAAGATGCAAACCCAGGCTTCTTGTTGCAGAAACCCTGCTCCTAAGCCAACGCTGTGCTACTTGTGAATTGGCAGAGTCCTGTGCTCATGGAAGATGCTAGGGAACACACTGTTATGGAGTGCTCTCCACGGGTCAGCGCTGTGTTCAGCCAGGACTATCCCACATCCCTTTCTGTAGCTGATTGAACAATGATAGCAGTCACTTTGTTGCTTTCTTGGCATTTTTGCTAGAGGTGACACAAGCTCCCTCTGAAGCTTGGATCACCTCCTCCCAGAGGGTTGCTGTCGAGGCCCAACAGGGAAAACAGGGACTCGAATCAAAACTTCTAATGTTGGGCCACCCAGAACCAAGCCCAAGAGAGGGGACTTGTTTACAGGGAAAGTTAAGTCATGTTATAAAGTGCAGAAGATGAAACTGGATGATACTTACGCAGATGATTGCTTGTCATAAAATACCTGAAGATCTGGTACAAAGGAGATATCCCCTCTCTCCTCTCTAGGACCCTCTTCAAATTGTGGTGGCTTTTTATTCAGTGCCAGTGGGACATTCTCCAGCCCATCCTACCCTGCATACTACCCCAACAATGCTAAGTGTGTTTGGGAAATAGAAGTGAATTCTGGTTATCGCATAAACCTGGGCTTCAGTAATCTGCAGTAAGTAATGCCTGGTCATCTGGTGAAGGGAGAGTCCCTCTGCAGCACATCCACTGGTTTAGACTGTGTCCTGGGCTGGGATGCTTTTCACTCTCGTGTGCCATGGACAAGCTTTTGGTGGCTTTGATTCCTACCATAAAGCATCAGGGAACACTGATGTCCTTTGACTTAATTGAGGAAGAGCTAGAAGAAAAACCTGTATTCAATGGCATCACTCGTGAAGTGGAAACTATTTATAAAATGGAGGGGCAATAGGAATTTCAATGTTGACTTGAATACATTTTCTCCATACAGGTTGGAGGCACACCATAACTGCAGTTTTGATTATGTTGAAATCTTTGATGGATCACTGAATAGCAGTCTCCTGCTGGGGAAAATCTGTAATGATACCAGGCAAATATTTACATCTTCTTACAACCGAATGACCATTCACTTTCGAAGTGACGTCAGTTTCCAAAACACCGGGTTCTTGGCTTGGTATAACTCCTTCCCAAGCGGTAAGTGCACACTAGACCATGCCTACGAGGCTTGGTGGATTTACCCAGCTGCCTCTTTGGGGGCACCATGGTTCCCCAAGGAAATCAAAGAAGGGCCTCAGTGATGCATTGCCCATTCTCCTTCTCTTGGCGCAGACTGTGTGAGCCTCAAGGAGGGGCAGGCCCTTGGGAAGGCAGCAAAGGGTGCAGACTGGGGGTCACACCTTCTTGCCTTGGGTCTGCTACCAACTCTCCGGGGACCTGGTGACTCACCTTGCAGAGCCACCCCTCTCCATCTGGAGGTGAGGGGATCTGAGCTTGGCAATCTCTAGAGCCCCTTTTAGCTCTGCATGGAGTGGTCCAATACCTCCACCCCAGCTTTTCCACATTTCTATTTGGTGACTTTGGAGGTGGGGAAAGGCCTGTGGGATGCTTGGCCTTTGAGGTTTGTTGTGGGACATTTGTTGTGGGACATTTGTTGTGGGACATGGCCATGATCTCTCAGTTAATGTGTCTTTCAGATGCCGCCTTGAGGTTGGTCAATTTGAATTCATCCTATGGTCTATGTGCCGGGCGTGTAGAAATTTACCATGGTGGCACCTGGGGGACAGTTTGTGATGACTCCTGGACCATTCAGGAAGCTGAGGTGGTCTGCAGACAGCTAGGGTGTGGACGTGCAGTTTCAGCCCTTGGAAATGCCTACTTTGGCTCTGGCTCTGGCCCCATCACCCTGGATGATGTAGAATGCTCAGGGACGGAATCCACTCTCTGGCAGTGCCGGAACCGAGGCTGGTTCTCCCACAACTGTCAACACCGTGAAGATGCTGGTGTCATCTGCTCAGGTATGGCCCAATGCCACGGAAGGCCCATTTCACTTGTAACCTGCTATAAAGGGAGAGCTTAAGGCCAGTGGCTGATGGTGTCTGTGGCCCAGGCAGGAGCTGGTCATTGTGTCCTCGTGGCCTGCGCACTCCAGAAGAGCATGCAGGGGGCTGCTTTATCTTTGGCCAGTTTCTGGACCCAGGGCCATTATGCTGAATACGCATCTGACTAAAGGACCTCCAGCAATGATTTAACTTCTTTATGCTTCGGTTTCCTTGACTGTTGAGTCAGGGTGGCTGTGATAGTACTTGCTACTGGTGACAGTTGGGATGATTTTAGAACAATCATGGTCAAGGAGAGGGTGATGGGTGTTATGATCTCAGCTGTAATCCTGATGACCACAAGTATGACGGGACTTAGGGAGCATCTGGGGAAGCTAGGAAGGCTTCTCAACAGCAATTGCTGGGTGGACCTGGGGGCCCTCGGCGAGGGAGGTCAGGTTATGAGCCATGTAAGTGTATCTCTGCCACATTCTGGCCCCTCCTCCGAGCCACACGTCTGTGACCGATGCTTTTCTTCTATTCCCTTTCAGGAAACCAGCTATCGACACCTGGTAAGTCCCCCCAATTTCCATTCCACTTCCCTGGTCTCCAGGTCTCTCCATTGCTGCTGCCTGGACTGTGCAGGGCATGTTGCTCACTCTCCAAGGAGTTCGTCTGTGGTGCCATCCTCTACAGCCCCTGTCCCCTCCCCTGCTGGCCATCAGGATGGTGTGCCCCTCTCTGCGCTTCAGTGGCCTGACCCACCTAAGATTAGGATCTCCAGTCAGTCCTGAGGCGAGGCCGCCACCTGTCAGATTTGACTGTCCTCACAGACACCAGACCCTGACCAGTGTTGGCCAAATTGGGCCCACTGCATCGCTGAGCTCCTCCCTGCCTGCCCCTGAGCTGCTCTGAGTGTTCCCAGCACGGCCCTGGCACCTCTCCAACCCGCCGCCCCCCGCCCTGCCCCCCCGCTTGCTTTGTCATCCCCTCCTGGCCTCCCACAGCAGCAGCTTCAGGCCTGTCCCCTCCCATCCATTCTCCACTGTGCAGCCCCTTCAAGTGATTCCTCAGGGTCTTCTGGTGATGACCCCCCTCCTCAGCACAGCATGACTGCCAGGGCTCCCTGTGATCTGCTCCCTATGCTTAGTGCCCTCTCCCCATCCTCTGCCTGCTCCATCTACACAGAGGTTCCCAAATCTCTTCCACCTGGGTGCAGTTGCACCTGCTGTTCCTCTGCCTGGGACACCCCATTTCTACCTCTTTGCCTGCCCCCTAATTACTGCCCTTTTTTCACCACTCTATCTGGGGCAGGGGCCAGACTTCCGGGCTCCTCTCCTTCCCCACGCTTTGGTCAATCTCAGCCTCTTCCCACTCTGCTGGGATTCGCTCTCCTCCAGACCTCCCCAAGGGCAAGTGAGCTCCCCAAGGGCAAGGCCTGTGTCCAGCTCCTCCCTGTGGACTCAGGCTTGGCACAGCATCTGCACAGCTCACGAGCAGTTGACAACTGTGTCAGGGATGCCAGAAAACTGATCCTCATCTTTTCTTTTTGTCAACAGCTCCTTTTCCCGACATCACCCGTCCAAACAGTAAGTTCTGAGCTCCCTGACAAGTCTGTGGCAGAGTGGCCTGGAAATTCCCCTTCCCATTTCCTCAGTGACAATGGGGCTGGGGAGGAGATGGCTTCCTCCAAAGTGGTCTCCCTGCAAGAGTGCCCCGCCAGCCCTCAGTGGACGGTCCAGATCTAGGCCACCTCTTGCTCTTACGTGGTTTCTGTCTTGGGAATTATTTTTAAAAAATTCAAAGTAATTTAAATTTAAAATAGTCCCCAGGTGACTGTGCAGTGTGCTCTGGGGGTCACCGACATTCCCACTTTTTGTCCTGACAGCAAATTATTCCTGTGGAGGCTTCCTATCCCAACCATCAGGGCGCTTTTCCAGCCCATTCTATCCCGGGAACTATCCAAACAATGCCAAGTGTGTGTGGGACATTGAGGTGCAAGAAAACTACCGTGTGACTGTCATCTTCAGAGATGTCCAGTAAGTGTGCACCAAGAAGAATGCCTTAGGGCCTCACAGACCTTTCAAGAGGGAATAAATGGTACTTAGAACGTCAGGAGAGATGTTTGCTGGGAGCCATTTTTGACCTAGCCCAGAGGCATCCCGTGGAGAGTTGGGGAGGGGGCACAAGAGCCTTGGAGTGGACAAAAGCTCTGGTTTCAAGTCCTAGGTCTGCCACCAATTTGCTGTGTGACCACAGGAAGTCACTCAGCTTTCCTGAGCCTCAGTCAAAAGAGGGGAATAAAATACCTGCTTTCCTCACCTTATTGGTTACTGGGAAGGTCATGAGAAAGACAGAGGAGAGAGAGGGAGAGAGATGTGAAAATATTTACAAAATGTTGTCCAATGGAAAAGATGGTTGTTAAGCAGTAATGATAGACTTAGGGGCAATAATAGCACAAATAATCCTATTAACAACCACACTGGCCAGGTAAGGTGCCTCAGGCTTGTAATCCCAACACTTTGGGAGGCCGAGGCAGGAGGATCACCTGAACCCAGGAGTTCAAGACCAGCCTGAGCAACATAGGGAGACCCCCATCTCTACAAAAAAGTACAAAAATTAGCTAGGCGTGGTGGCCTGCACCTGTAGTCCCAGCTACTCAGGAGGCTGAGGTGGGAGAATCGCCAGAGCCTTGGGAGTTGAAGGTTGTGGTGAACTATGATAGCGCCAGTGCACTCCAGCTTGTGGAATAAAATGAGACCCTGTCTCAGGAAAACAAAACAAAACAAAACGAAAAGAACAATTGTGTCTGTTTTGTGGAGCCCTTTTTCTCCACCCTCTTCTTTCTTCATGTGAGTTCACCAGGGGTTGGGCAGAGACGGAGGAATTCCTGCTGCAGAGGGTAGGGTATCTTCTCTGCATCCAATCATAAGTAGAAATCATTGTTTTAAGCAGAGGGGACATTACTAAAAGCACTTTTCTTTCTTGCTTGCTTGCTTGCTTTCTTGCTTTCTTGCTTTTCTTGCTTTTCTTGCTTTCTTGCTTTCTTTTCTTTCTTCCTCCCTTCCTTCCTTCCTTCCTTCCTTTCTTTTTCTTTCTCTCTTTTTTTTTTTTTTTTGACACAGCGTCTCGCTCTGTCACCGAGGTTGGAGTGTTGTGGCACGGTCTCGACTCACTGCAACCTCTGCCTCCCGGGTTCAAGCGATTCTCCTACCTCAGCCTCTCAAGTAGCTGGGCTTACAGGCACACGCCACAACGCCTGGCTAATTTTTGTATTTTTATTAGAGACGGGGTTTCACCGTGTTGGCCAGGCTGGTCTTCAACTCCTGACCTCAGGTGATCCTCCCACCTTGGCCTCCCAAAGTGCTGGGATTACAGGTGTGAGCCACCATGCCTGATGTCAAAAGCACATTAATATATGATTTATCCAAGGAGGTGGGTGGCCCAGCTGACTGTGAAGAGGCACCAGTGTTTTCTAGTGTCCTGAACAAGGGGCTACACTAATTTCTTCTCTAACAGCCACTGTTGAACAAAACAGTTTTCCCTTTTGAATTCTGTTTGCAGTGGGCTTTGGAGTCTTTGCTTTAGTAATTCATTTGGGATTTTGCAAAAGATACATAATTTTATTCTCTTTGTCATTACAATACAAAGATTGCACTTAAAGCTGTTGCAGTCCTATGGGACTGGTTCTTTTACCAGCATCTTGATAGCAATGACCATCACCATTTGTGACATTTTACAAAGCCCTTTTCTGTATGTTGTTTTATTTGAGCTTCACCATAGCCCTCTTCAGCGTGCATGGATCAGATTCCTTTGCCTTTGTAGATAGGAAAAGCTTTAGAGAGATTATTTGACTTGCCCAATATTTATTTATTCAATTATTTCTCTCACTATGAATTCATGCATATTGATTTTATTCTGTGGGGGCACTAGGGACTTTTCGATGGAAGAAAAATGGTCTAAATCAGGATGCGAGCCCTTCCCTTCCTGATGTAAAGGGCTGACAGGTGAGGGGCTATAGATTTCACGTTTGACCGCAGAGGGCAGGACTAAGACCCAGGCATGGAGGTTGAGGGAAGATGAGACTCTCTTGATTTAAGGAGACTTATGACTTTCTTCTTTTTCAATTTTTATTTTTCTTTTTATTTTTTTGAGACAGGGCCTCACTCTATCACCCAAACTGGAGTGCAGTGGCACAATCTCGGCTCACTGCAACCTCTGCCTCCTTGGTTCAAGTGATTTTCCTGCCTCAGCCTCCTGAGTAGCCTCCCTCACCCTACAGGCTTGTGCCACCACGCCCGGCTAATTTTTGTATTTTTAGTAGAGACAGGGTTTCACCACGTTGGCCAGGCTGGTCTCGAACTTATGACCTCAGATGATCCACCTGCCTTGGCCTCCCAAAGTGCTGGGATTATAAGTGTGAGCTACTGCGCCCAGCCAAGGAGACCTATGACTTTCATTGATGAACTTTGTCAGAGTTTCTGGCACAGAGGTGTGACCCCACCCTGAGATCTGACCCCGTGCATCAAATTCTGGGAGGAAATGAAGCCAAATGGTGTGTCCTCTCTCTGCAGGCTTGAAGGTGGCTGCAACTATGATTATATTGAAGTTTTCGATGGCCCCTACCACAGTTCCCCTCTCATTGCTCGAGTTTGTGATGGGGCCAGAGGCTCCTTCATTTCTTCCTCCAACTTCATGTCCGTTCGCTTCATCAGTGACCACAGCATCACGAGGAAAGGGTTCCGGGCTGAGTACTACTCCAGTCCTTCCAATGACAGCACCAGTAAGTCCCCTTGTGGAAATGCTCTGTTGGAACTGGGGACATCCTGAGAGCATCTGTGGCTCAACTGTCCTGTGGTTGTGAAATAAGAAATGAAGAAACCCTTTCAGGTCACCAGGGCTTGATTTTCAGCTGAAAGGGGCCAGGAGCAGTGGGCCTCGGGACTCTGGCAAGTCAGGGCTAGAACTGGCTGACGGGTGACAATTGGTCTTACTGTGGTCAGCAGAGACTAAGTAGAGGGTCCCAGATGTTGCTCTTAGTGGAGAGTGATGAGTCAGTGCCAAAGGCAGAAGTGACCTCTTGGCTTGAAACCTTGTGACCTTCTCAGAGTGTGGGACACTGTGGCCATGGCCTGAGACCTAACACATTTGGTTTCTATCTGAAGATGGACTGAGCTGGGTGGCTGGAAGTGGCTGAGATAAGGTCACTCAGTCACTTCCAGCAGAGTCTGTATGGCCATGATTTGAGTTGTTGTATGGACTGATGTGTAGATTGGCCAAGGGCCAGGCAAGGTGACATCCAGGGTCTCTTATGCAGTCAGGATTAAAGATTGACTTGCTTCATGGCTAAAAGACCTTGTTTCATGGTATTCCCACAATTTGACCATACAGTTACTTTATAGATAAATGGTAACTTGGCCAAACATTCCACTTATTTAAAAATCCTGCCTCCAATTCTCCATCAGAGAAATCCTGAGTCCACGTGCTCTCCTTGGGCTTTCGTAAGGGTGGGGCTGACTTGACCCTAGGGTCCTTGGGGGATTGCAGTGAGGTCTATGCCCACATCCTAAGTGCTGACCCTCCCTGTCAGCCATCCTGGTCTGTGCACTTTTTAAGTGGAAGAGCCTCTGGCCCTGTAGGACTTGTGGAGTCCGGGGCGGTGGCTGAATACCTTATCTGTCCTTGTCTGTCAGACCTGCTCTGTCTGCCAAATCACATGCGAGCCAGCGTGAGCAGGAGCTACCTCCAATCCCTGGGCTTTTCTGCCAGTGACTTTGTCATTTCCACCTGGAACGGATACTACGAGTGTCGGCCCCAGATAACGCCGAGCCTGGTGATATTCACAATTCCCTACTCAGGCTGCGGCACCTTCAAGCAGGTAAGCCCGGGGCTTCCCATTCCATTTCCCAGTGCACAGGCTTTCTTATAGTGGTATGTCCTGTGCTTCTTGAATTCTGGGGATGAAGAAATTATGATTTTGGCATAATCAGGACATAATTGGAATAAAGGAAGATAAAAAACCTTTGGTGCTATGATATGGCTGCAGCCCACTTCGAAATAGGAGGAAGGAAGCTGAGCAGGCAGAGTATCTCCAGCGGTGTCCAGCAGAGAGGGCTTCTGGCAGGCCGCCACTCCCATCAGCAGTAACAACAGCAGCTCCTGGAGCAGCTCCAGATTTTGCAGGGCCCGAAGCTTATACAGTTAGGGTCGGGGGTGAGGGGCAGGTGTTGAGATGGGCAGGGGCGTCATAAGTCAAAGAATGCAATATCTATGAACTTTTATATACTTTGCAAAAACGTATGGCTGTGCAAACACATTGCTAGGCCTTGGAGGAGGCCTGCACATTGCACTAGGCGGGGAAGAGGGGGCCCAAAAGCTTCAGCTTCATTAGCTCCACAGTCAATTGGCCTCTGCAGCTACCATTTGTTGAGCTATCACCATCTAAGATGGCCCCCTGCATCCAATTTGGGGTGAAAGTGAAGCCAAAATGGTGTGTCCCTTCTCTACAGGCTTGAAGGTGGCTGCAACTATGATTATACTGAAGTTTTCAACAGCCCCTACCACAGATTTCTGTGATTTGCCTGGGACTTGGCAGATTTTAGCATAGAAAGTCTCGCGTTCCAGGAAACCCCTCACTCCCAGGCAAATGAGGACAGTTAGTCACCTTACAAGTGGCAGATGCTGTGATTAGTCCTTGTCATACTCCCCCAGTGAAGGCCTGGCCTTAATTGTGTTGGGTTCTGGCTTGCTGTGTTTGGTCAGTGGAAGTCAGTCCACTGAAGGTGACCATTGTTCCTATGCCAAATGTGCAGCCTGGAGACTGCCTGAGCGGCCCCGCTGAGGATCCTTCACACCCATTCACACCCGTTCACACCCATTCACACCCATTCACACCCGATCACACTCATTCACACCCATTCACACCCCATCACACTCATTCACACCCGTTTGGAGCAGCCAGACAGCTCTGTCAGCCCCGTTTCTTCTAACTTGGCTGATCATGCACAGCACATGCCACATTCTTATTCCTCCACTCATTTATTTATTTTTATTTTATTTTAATTTTTAAATGACAGGTTCTCATTCTGTTGCCCAGGCTGGATGCCCAGGCAGGGGTGCATCATAGCTCACAGAAGACTTGAACTCCTGGGCTTAAGTGATCTTCCAGCCTCAGCCTCCAGAGTAGCTGGGACTATAGGCATGCACCAGCACACTCAGCTAATTAAAAAAAATTTTTCTGTAGATGTGGGATCTTGCTATGTGTCCCAGGCTGATCTCGATCTCCTGAGCTCAAGTGATCCTCCTGCCTTGGCCTCCCAAATGCTGGGATTACAGGCGTGAACCACTGCTCCTGGCCTCCTCTATTTCTTTAAATAACCATATTGCCTATCACACTGAGTGCCTCAGGGGCAGGGCCAATGTTTTGTTCATCTTTGCAACCCCAGTGCCCCTGGTCCTGAGCCTAAGAGTTGATATAGTATTATTAACAGCTCATACAGATATCAGACACTGAACTAAGTGTGCTATATAACTTTTAAAATTCTCAGGACAACTTTATTCCCACTTAATTATGAGGCAATGGAGGCTTGCAGAAGGTAAGCCATTTGCCCAGGACCATATGGCCATGAGCTGCGAGTCTAGGACACAGAAGTAGGGCTGTGCCATCCATGGCTGGAGCTTCCCACAGCTCCACCAGGCTGGCCTGTGATAGTGAATTTTAATCTAAAATTAGAACTGCTTCTTCTGACCAAGAAATAAATCTGCACTCCACGTTCATTATTTGGAGTGGATTCAGAATTTACCTCCATTGTAGGCACCATAGGCAAATGTGACGTCCATGCAAATGATCATGTTAATGTACAGGGTTCAATGGAAAGCACTTGAGACCGTCTTTGAAAGAGTAAGAAGGGTCATACTGTCATGCGCGTCCGTGTGAAAAGACCACCAAACAGGCTCTGTGTGAGCAACAAAGCTTTTTAATCACCTGGGTGCAGGCGAGCTGAGTCCGAAAAGAGAGTCAGCAAAGGCAGATAGCGGTGGGGCCATTTTATAGGATTTGAGTAGGTAGTGGAAAATTACAGTTGAAGGGGGTTGTTCTCTGGCAGGCAGGGCGGAGGTCACAATGTGGTCAGTAGGGGAGCTTCTGAGCCAGGAGAAGGAATTTCACAAGGTAACGTCATCAGTTAAGGCAGGAACCAGCCATTTTTACTTGTTTTGTGATTCTTCAGTTACTTCAGGCCATCTGGATGTATATGTGCAGGCTTGGGCTCAGAGGCCTGATAAAAGGGTTTATTGTGGTCATATGGTTTAAGTCATATGGTTTATTGTGACAACTGTTGGCACTGAAATATAAAGCAAAAAAACATTTTTTTTAAAGACAGTTTAAAGTCAGAAAATGTACGCTAAGAGCAGGTGGACAACGTGGACCCCTTCCTGTGGGTCTTCCCCAGACCTGGACCCAGAGTGTGAGCTCTGGCGCCCTGTGCTGGCTCATAGCCAAAGGATAGGCACGTGCCATGACCATCTCTGAGTGGTTCTTGGAGGGGTGGAAGTCTTGTTGAGTCACATCCCTCTCATTCACACCCAAATCAGCTATGGGATTCTCTTAGCAGGTGACATGTGCCTGACTCTGCTCTCTTGCCTGCCTCTCCTAGGCAGACAATGACACCATCGACTATTCCAACTTCCTCACAGCAGCTGTCTCAGGTGGCATCATCAAGAGGAGGAAGGACCTCCGTATTCATGTCAGCTGCAGGATGCTTCAGAACACCTGGGTCAACACCATGTACATTGCTAATGACACCATCCAGGTCGAGAAAGTCCAGTATGGCAATTTTGACGTGAACATTTCCTTTTATACTTCCTCCTCTTTCTTGTATCCTGTGACCAGCCACCCTTACTACGTGGACCTGAACCAGGACTTGTACGTTCAGGCTGAAATCCTCCATTCTGATGCTGCACTCACCTTGTTTGTGGACACCTGCGTGGCATCACCATACTCCAATGACTTCACGTCTTTGACTTATGATCTAATCCGGAGTGGGTAAGGACTGTCTTTATGTGATGGCCTTAAACCTTTACTTGATAACTCAAACATGAGTAGCCCCAAAGGCTTGAAGAATGCAAATTTTGATGAACTGCAGTTCCCAGTATTTCAAACTTAACTAGATCCCTTTCTACATGTAGTAACGTCCTGTAGCTTTTACCTTTGAGGTGCTTTTACTCTGTGTTCTGTATCACATCCCTGATTTCTCTTCAGGTAGGATGACCATGTATCATCTCCAGTTAACATCTGGGGAGATGGGTGTCTGGAGAATAGAACAGCTCAGCAGTGTTCACTCAGCAGCTTAGCTGTAAACCGGGATTAGACTCTAGGTGACTGAACTCCAGCCATACGGTTAAAAAGACCTGAGTATAGTGGGAAAAGCATTGATTTGGAGCAGACCAAGGTTGAAATGCCAGCCCTGCCACGTGCCAGTTGCATGATTCTGGGCCAGTGAAAGCAGCTCTATGGACCAGTTGCTCGCCTGTCAAGTGGGGATAATGACACGCACATCATAAGGCTGTTGGGAGGATGGGATGAGAGAGATTGGATGTGGCACTGAGCACAGAGAGTGTGTGGCAGGTGGTCCACCAGGAATGTGCACTGAAGATGGCAGGAGTCCTGCTGCCCTCCTTCAGCCTGGGAATAGAAGCTCTGGGAGTCCACGGGTTCCAGTCGAGCTCAGGAGGTGCAGAGGTCAGGCCAGAGATGTCAGGCTGGGGCAAGAGGGTGTGCAGGCTGGGCTGCTCTACCATAGCCCAGCTTCCCTGGATGACTGCATGTGGGTGAAGTGGGGTTTGACTCTTCTGCACTCATGATGACACCATGATGTGCAACTCCAGCCCCCTCTGAAGTCTCTGTTGATGGGTGTGTACCACACTTCTTGGCTTACAATATAGACCTGGACACTTCAGTAGCCATTGCCTTCCAAGAGAAGTTATACCAATAGGGTAAAGGGTTCTACTAGGAATTAGAGGTGGGCAGATTCAATTCGACACCCTCTTGATATGCTAAACATAGCACCTCTTTCCAGGCACAGTGTGAACATATGTCAATTCAGTAAGCAGGTGTTGAGGCTCACGTTGTTCACAGTCTATGCAGTTAGTTCAATTCACAGCAGCCCCCTTGGTGGCTGAGAGGAGGGGAGAAAGCTTAACCAGATTCCCTTTGTACAAATAGTCATAAGGTGACTTTTGAATTTGTGTGAATTGATTGACATTAATGAAAACGAGTGGGTGACCTTAGTTCTTCCTTGCCAAAGGATTCTTTCTGGTTAAATCCTGCCATTTCTATATGACAATGCAATTTGCTGGGAAGACGGGGATGTGTGTGCAGGGGTAGATGTATCCTGGCTATACCTGGAGCACAGGGACTTATTGGCTACACCTGGCCATCAACCAGATCATCCACCTGGATGTCCATTAGAATGACCTGGGGCTCCAAACACACCCTGCCGAGGCCCCACCCATAAATTCTCAATTTGGCCTGGTGGGGCTTGGGTATGTTACATTTACAAAATCTTGAGTGATTCTGAGGTGGAGCCTTGGCTGTGGCTTCACTGTGGCATTCTGGTCTGCGTGGAGCCCTGAATGGCAGGGTTTTATGGCAAATGCAATGACTGCCTGGGGGCTTCTGAGTGACCCTGAACTTTTTCCGAAGTGTCCCACCTCTGAACAAGCCTCTGGCTATTTTTGCTTCCTCCTTTGCCACTAAGGGAGCTACTGTGAAAAGAAAAGAAAAAAAAAGAAAACTTGGTATTTGAGAGAATTTGGGTTGCCTATTGAGGAAGGAAGGAGGCTCTAGAAGACGGAAGGAGGGGAGCAGATCCTGGCCGTGTTCCCAGGCTGAGCCAGACTGCCCTGGAGACCACATCCACCACCCATGAGAAATGGCCATCCTAGGCCAGTGGGCCAGCTTTCCTGGCTCTTCTCTTTGCCATGCCCTTCAAAATCCCACCAATCTATAATAACTGAGTTTGTGTGAGCTGCTTCTTCCATATCTTAGGAAAATTCCTGTAAGCATATCCTTAGGTTATTTTCCTTCTGACCCCTGCTGAGAGGAGGTGCCCAAGGGAATGAGGAGGGGGTTGATATTGGTGTAGGGGCTCCTGGAGGGTTCACAGGCCAATGTGGAAAGTACAGCTGCATGGGGCTCAAGGCAGGCTGAGGAGGGTCAGGAGAGAGAGGCCCTGGGAGAGGGAGGGCCAGGGCACTGTACTCAGAGTGCAGCCGAATGAGACCTTGCCTGGCCCTGACACCAGGAGAGAGAAGGGAAGGTCATTTACTTTTCTGCCCTGTCTCTGGGTCCCGCTCCTGGGCTCCAAACTCCAGCTACTTCCCTGACTCATCTGGTTTACCCGGGTGCATGGAGCATGTGGTCATTGTGGGATTAGGCCTCAACCCACTGTGCAGTATGGGGCCTGCTTGTCTATCGGGAAAGCCCTCGCAGGCTTTGCTGCCTAAGGATGGCGGTGAGGTGCCGGAGCTGCCAGGATTTGTCTGCAGGCCCCGCAGTGAGTGTCTGATCCACACGTTCTGACAGAAGGAAGGTGAGGTGGGCAGGAGGCAGGGGCAGTGAGGACAGGCTGTGGAGCTCCTCACCTGGTACAACTGAGTCGTGAAGGAAGAATCGGGCCTTGGTGAGAGCTAAGAGGCTACTGTTCTCTTCCAGATGCGTGAGGGATGACACCTACGGACCCTACTCCCCGCCGTCTCCTCGCATTGCCCGCTTCCGGTTCAGGGCCTTCCGCTTCCTGAACCGCTTCCCCTCCGTGTACCTGCATTGTAAAATGGTGGTGTGCAGAGCATATGACTCCTCTTCCCGCTGCTACCGAGGCTGTGTGGTGAGGTCCAAGAGGGATGTGGGCTCCTACCAGGAAAAGGTGGACGTCGTCCTGGGTCCCATCCAGCTGCAGACCCCCCACGCCGAGAAGAGGAGCCTCGGTAGGTGGTCGCTGTCAGACCCCACTGCCCACCAGGGCGCAGACCCCTGACTCTCGGGGACTTGGGATGTTCCTCTTGGTGTCATATTCCAACTCATATTGAGCCCTACATTGTGCTGCACCTGGTCATACAGAGTTGAATCAGACCTGGTTCCCGCCTCCCCCTAGGCTCATGGTCCTTGGAGGACCCTTTGCAGGGCGAGGTCAAGAGAGTTCTGACCTGGATGGCCCATAGACCTGATGTCCCAGAATTCATGCTTCTCATCTGCAAAATGAAAATGTCAATACTTACTTCTTAGCACTGTTGAGAGGGTTACATAAAGGAATTTTGGTGAAACCGCCTCAGCCTGTTCCTGGTGCAAGTCATTGAGTGCCTGGTAAATGGTAGTTTTTGTTACTCCTGTTATTGTCACCCATGTTAACAACACCAATGATGACGGTATTCCTCACAATGATAAAGACTATAACAGCAGACGTGTTGACATCAGAGTCTAGACAGGGCCATGGGGACGCCAGCTGTATGGATTTGTCCTGATCATTGGCAGGCTCTGCTCGGCACAAGCCATGTCACTTTTCTTCTCTAGAACAGGGAGTGCACCTGCTGCTGTGCGGCTGTGCGGCTGTGCTGCTGTGTGCTGTGCTGCTGTGCTGCTGTGGCTGGCGCTGTGCGGCTGTGCGGCTGTGCTGCTGTGCGGCTGGCGGCTGTGCTGCTGTGCTGCTGTGCTGGCTGTGCGGCTGTGCTGCTGTGCTGCTGTGCTGCTGCGGCTGTGCGGCTGGTGCGGCTGTGGCTGTGCTGCTGGTGCTGTGCTGTGCTGCTGTGCTGCTGTGCTGCTGTGCTGCTGTGCTCTGCGGCTGTGCGGCTGTGCGGCTGTGCGGCTGTGCTGCTGTGCTGCGGCTGTGCGGCTGTGCGGCTGTGCTGCTGTGCGGCTGTGTTGTGGGCATGGACGAGGGAATGAATGTTTGCAGAGTGATGCCCAGGATTTCTGGCCCAGTCTGGGGCCACGTCAACGGATGTGGTGGCCATGGTGTTGGAGGTGTGTGGGGCAGCAGTAGTTGTCACAAGCCCTCTCCTTGGTCAGGGCACTGCCCATGGGGCATCTTTGACAGCTCTCTCTCCTCTTGATTCCTATTCAGGCCGTCTTTATGTCCAGCTGATTCCAGACTCTTTCCTCACTTGTTCATTCATTCAATGCATGTTTAATGAAGGACCGTTATGCACCAGGAGGCAGATAAAGTCTTGCAGGAAAAGATGCAATTCAGAATAAGTCTCATGAGTGGTGCATGCAGTGGGGTCAGAGTGAGGAGCAAAGGACATCAGGGCAGGGCGAAGGCGCCTGCGGGCACAGGCTCACTTCCCTCCTCTCCCTCCTGTTCCCTGCAGCTGCTGTAGTAGCTCACGTCCCGGGGGCCTCTTACCTGGGACTTTTGTAATCATTTCCCAGCTGGTCTAAAATGCCCAACTCTCTCCCCTCCCATCCATCTGGAGCCTCAGGCCAGATTCGTTCTCCCAAAGCCCAGTTCCCAGTTCCTGCTAAGAAAACCTTCCCTGACTCTCCTTGGCTGACAAACGTGAAATCTCTCTAGTCTGACAGTCAGCTGCCCATTGGGGTCTGGCCTCAGTTTCCCATTCAGCACTTCCTTCTCCAAGTTTTTTATCCCTTCCCACCAAACAGTTCTGATTGCCTTTACCATGCCCAGGGGGCCACGGCCTTTACTTGTCTTCCTCTGCTCGTCTGCCAGGCTCTGTCCTGGTCCTCTCTGTTTCTGTGGTCTCCTCTCCTTCCCAGACGTGTTGGTGGCTGCTGTGGAGGAGACAGCCAGCTCCCAGGGGAGCTATCACAGCACTGCCATCTCTGCTGGGGTCTTCCTGGCTGTGGTCCTGGCTGTGGCAGCCTTCACCCTGGGGAGGAAGACACAGCACCAGTGGCCGGCCTCTGAGCTCCAAGATGTGAAGCCCAGAGAAGGTGTTTAGATATTGGCTCTGCCAGCCCAGGCACCCGAGAGAGGATGGAAGAAACAAGGGTGCAGTGCTTGGCGCCCAGCAGCACCTGAACTCCATTTGCCTTGGCACAGGTGTATGGTGGGGGGTGGGGTGGTGGAGATGGGTGGGGGGTGGGTGAAGAAAGATGGGGGTGGGTGGTGAGAAAGATGGGTGGGTGGAGGTGGGGTGAAGAAAGATGGGGTGGGTGAGGTGGGGTGAAGAAAGGTGGAGCGAGGTTTTTCCCAGATCCAAAGGCTCAGTACTGGGTCAAAATGTCAAAGGTAAACAGGTGCTAACGTCTAAAGCCTCACCTGCAACTCCAAGTCAAACATTAGCAACAGCAGAGCTTTCTCTAGGTGGAATTTCTGAGCCTTTTTTTTTTTTTTTTTTTTTTTGAGACAGTCTTGCTCTGTTGCCCAGGCTTGAGTGCAGTGGCACAATCTCAACTCGCTGCAACCTCCGTCTCCCGGGTTCAAGAGATTCTTCTGCCTCGGCCTCCCTAGTAGCTGGGATTATAGACACGGTAGACCACGCCCAGCTAAGTTTTGTATTTTTAGTAGAGACGGGGTTTCATCATGTTGGCCAGGCTGGTCTCAAACTCCTGACTTCAAGTGATCTGCCTGCCTAGGCTTCCCAAAGTGCTGGGATTACAGGCGTGAGCCACTGCACCCAGCCTCTTTTCTGACCTTTTATAAGCTTGCTTCTTAGGCCTGTAGCATAAATCCCAGCCTTTCCTTAGGGTAGAGCCAGCTGAATAAAGAACCTTTTTCAGAGTAAGTGTCAGTTTGGCCACTGTTTCCTTTGTTTCCCCTAAGAACTAGATCCCTTCAAATTAAGCAGACAGGTGGGGTGGTTGTCATACAGAATGAGAAGGGGCAGTTCGTGTGTCTTCCCAGTGTCCTTGGAATGTTTTGGTCCTTCCCAACGCAGGATATGCAGGATGCAGCCTGGAGAAAGGCAAGAATGCTAACTGCATCATAAGTTTCAGTGGCTGTGATTGAAAAGTAAAGATGATTGCCTCCTTTTCTCTAGGGATCTGCCTTTTTTGGTTTTTGACACATCATCTCCAGAACTGTGGGCTGGGGCAGTTCAGGGAGAGAAGCAAACTCCTTAGGGCCCTTAGGAAGGGAGTCCTGTTTGCATGAGGTCTCCAGAGAGAAGGAGATTGACAGGTGACCCAAGGAGCTCAGAAGAACCAAAGGGATGAGCTGGGTTCCAAGCAAGCAGTAAATTTGCCTAGAAAATCAGAGAGAAATCAGGCTCAGGACTGCTAGGTCAGGCTTGGAAGGAATGGGAGCTTTTGTGTACTGCCCTGGCAATGCCAGTGTTTGCCCCATGAAGCCAATCTCAGGACCCTTGTCCCAAGAGGGGACAGCTAAGACAGCCTAACTCTGGATGTGTGAGTTGAGCTGCATGAGATCCCAGCAGGGCAACAGCTACAGGGGAAACCCCAGCATGAGGGGACAGAATTCCACAGAGACTTGGCCATAGCTGCCAGCTCTGACTAGGGCTGCCCAAGAGCTGCCCACCACCGGCAGCTGTGGTGAGAGGCCATGAGCCTCTGTGGGATGCAGAGTGAGTCCTGAGCCCTACCAGGAGTCAGAGGAGCTAGGGGGCCCCAGGGACTGTCTCTTATTGGTTTCCATTCTCCTTGCCATCACCCCCAACACTCACCCTTAACCTCCCAGGCTGGGGAAGTTAAGGAAAGCCTTGAGAGTCCCCCTGTGACCATGAGTCTGCCCTGAAAAGCAATGTCAATGCAGTGGAATGCAGGCACCAGCCCAGGACTAGATCTGCGCAGATGCAGAAGCAGCAGGAAGCTGGAGTGGCGTGCGGGTTTGAGATACACATCAATCAGAGTAACAAAGTGGCAAGTCAGACATCCGAGAATTCAAAAAAGTTCAGAGTCTGGGAACCCAACATGGAATCCCAACTCCATTCATTCATTCATTCACTCATTCATGAATGTCCAGGTTGTACCCTGTGCTTGAGAAGGAGCAGCGGAGGCTGTGGGTCCCCGCTGTGAGGGTGAGGGGGACCCTGGGGCTGGGGGCTCAGCAGGCTTACCCTGAGTGGTCCCCATGGGTGCCAGCCCCAAGCCAGGCTCTGTACTTGAACCTGTGGATACAAAGAGGGGTCATGCAGGGGTCACCATTATAAAGGGGAAATTTATTTCCACTGGAAACATTTCCACCTCCTGAAGTGTCCTCTCTCCTTAAAAATAGCCCCAGTAGCCAGTGCTTCTTCACAGATAACCACCACAGTCTTAGCCACTTGGCAGCCTCTCAAGGAAGGAGGTAATGGCCCCTTTATCAGCAGGGCCCAGCCAGGACAGTGGCTAGTAGGGACAGATGAGTTTGGTAGCAAGAGGCAGTGAGGTCCAGGTGACAGGTAGAGCAGAAGACAGGGCCACTGGTGACAGGGGCTCTTGACTAAAGCTGTCAGAGTGTGACTGAGGGTCCAGTCACAGGGGACACAGAGAAGCGGGCTTGCTTGGGAGCAGGGACTCATCCTCCCCATCCACACCACATCACCACACTCAGGGAGGACTGGGCTGACACCAAGTGGCTGTGATTCCCAGCAACTGAGACTGTGGTTTGAGGCAAGGGTGCTCAACTCTACTGCACATGAGAATGGCCCAGGGGCTTTTGAACCTGCTGCTGCCAGGCTGCATCCAAGCCAGTTAGATCAGAATCTAACCAGAGGGTAGGCCTGGACATTGGTGACCCACCAGACTAGGGTTGTTCCAAGACTGAGAGCTGCTGGTTTAGGCTCCTTAAATCCCTCTGAGAGAGTCCAGGTTGTGCCCTGTGCTTAAGAAGGAGCAGTGGAGACTATGGGTCCCTGCTGTGAGGGTGAGGGGGACCCTGGGGCCGGGGTCTCAGCAGGCTTGCCCTGAGTGGGTCTGCAAGATCTACTTTCCAAGTCCCAAAAGACCATAACAAAATCCCACTGACCTAAAGTGCCTCATTTCTGCTGATTCACATTTGCCCCAGCCTCTGCCATCCATAAGAACATGGCATGGAGGAAACACTGATTAAGCATCTTCGGCCAGCCTGGCACCTTGGACACAATCCTCTAATCCTCTGTGTGGCCAGGTATTATTCTCACCTGGCAGGGATGGAAACTGAGGCTGAGAGAGGCAAGTCAGCACAGAACTGCACAGGATTCAGGTAGCGAGTGGCAGAGCTGGGGTCTGAGTCAGGGTCACTGACTTCTGGTCCCTCCTCCCTGTTCCATCATCCCCAAGGCACCAGGAGCCCAGGAGGCCTGGCCTCACATTGAGTTTGCACAGAGAACTGCATCAGACACACTCCTGTCTGCAGCTCCTGTGTAGGGTGTGGTACCAGGTGCAAAAGGACGGCTTATAGGAGGGTTGTGATGTCGACACCACACCCACACCCCAGCTGGCCCCACGGGACTACTCACGTGACCTGTGGTGGCTCCTCCAAGTTCTCCGCACCTCCAGGACCTGCTCATAGCCCAGTGATCCTGCCCCAGGCTCCACCCTCAGCAGAGTGACTGACAACCAGGGGCCAGGGGAACACAAGGCCGGGCCACATGGCACCTGTTTTGAGCTGTCTCCTGTGACCTTGTAGGGACAGAGGCTGCTCTCCAGCCCCTTCGAACCACAGCATCTCACTACCCTCCTGTTATCCCACCTGCCAGTGCCAGAGGGCGCTGCAGAACAACCTTGGAGCTATTTTATTCCTGAAGAACTTGTTACTGTGCTTGCTGTGAGCGCCAGTGGTTGTCCATTACAGGAAGGGGTTCCACAGTTTTCAGCTCTAATAAAGGACTCTTGTGAAAGCCTGTACTGGCTCCTTTCCAATACTTTAATGGGACAGAATCTGATCTACTGTCTGACAACAGAGTGGATGGTAGCTACCCTTTCTGCCTGGTCCCTACCACAGGCTGAAGGTGGCATCCAGCAGCCGCTTGAAATCTCGTCCCCTCTAGCCCTGTTCCTGGCATCCGAATCCCTGCAGTGGCTAGTAAGGGGTTCTGCCCTGGGCAGGGGCTCTATCCTCTGCAGGTTTGATGGCACCTGAATGGCTTCTGGTGTGTGAGAATCAGGGACAGCCCCAGCCAATGGTTGTTTCCTGTAGGGGATGAAACGTTTGGCCTCAGCGTCTCTCCCCATTGCCTGTGTTGGTTGGAGTACTTAGTGTCCCGAGTGCTTGGTGAGGCCACTCAGGTGTGCACTGACTGGAGGGAGAAGGTCCTCTCGGGAAATCTGTGTCTGTGAAATGCTGCATTTTCAGAAATCATACAAGCTGGATGTTAGATTGCCATTATTAAAAATTAAATTGCAGAGTCTTACAATTGAGTAAATTATATTAAAAATAAAAATATTAAATACCAAAACTCAGCACTTTCTGGTTATTTGACTCCATTTTACTATTATCTGCGCCCAAGGATATTTACATCACGTCATGTCTGTCTGCTGGAAACACTGTCCCCTGCGGAGTGACTGCCCAGCTCTCCCAGCTCCACATGCAGTGGCGTCTTATTGCTGGCATAAAATGGCCATGGGGGGAGGATTCACACCATGGAAGTCACGCTACAAAGGAAGCTTCCCCCTTCCCAGAGCTTGTTGTTAAAGATTTCACAACGGCCCACTGCCTACAGCTCACCCAGAAAGGGGCAAATACACTAGGAGAGCTTGGAAAAAGCCTTCATTGGCCTGCCACCATGTTCAAGTTTCCTTCACTGGCATTACATTTTTTTGGAAAGCATCTGTATTTTAGCAAGTGTGGAATCCAAAGCTACCTCGGCAAGGAGATGCCTTGGGAAGCTCCCACAGGCTCTGATGAAAGCAGTGGTTGTGGCACTTGGCCTACTCTGGGCCCCTGGGGAAGGGAAAGCTGTCCAGGTGCAGGTTAGGGGCAGGCCAAAGACGGAGAGCCAGGTGGTGGAGGCTATGGGATGGCACACGTCAGAGTCCTGCCTCATCTCCCTCTGCCTGAGTCCAGCACCAAATTCCCTCTCGTGCTCCTCTTAGCCATGAGGAAGTCTGATATCTCTCAGCCCCAGCTTTGGATATCTGGCCTGAGCCAACCCTCAGGTGACAGTTCTGTTTTCCCTGGAACTCTATAAGTGCCTGGGAGCCCATATGGTTTGTCCAAGCTTCGAAATGAGGAACAGCCTCCCTGCTGAGTCAGAGACAAACATTTGTTTCTGCAACAGCATCTTTCAAGAGGCTTAAGCTCCAAGATTAAGTGACGGAGTCATGTGGGGGCACTGATGGCCCAAAGGGCTTGGCCTGGGACAGCTGCTCAGGACAAAAGAGAGGCCAAGGCAGAGTGAGGCCACCATGCTGGGTTATGACTCATCTGATTGAGATCTAAGATTTGTACAGAGCTAGCAGGGAACGAGAGGAGTGAACGCTTTCAAAATTTGCTCCATCCTCATTCACAGCCTGCTGGGGAGCTCTCCATGGTCGAGGAGGCTTGGAATGGGTGCAGAGCCACCCAGGCTTTCCTGTGTTCTAATGAGTTAGAATCTCTCCTCAACCAACTCACCTCCACCCCATGCACCACTGCAGCTTTCTACATATGGGACTACAGGTGGCAAAGATGGAGAGTCTGCTTCTTGATACCTGTCTTCTCCCAAGTATGTAAATACTGGAGGGCTGAGTGTTGGCCTGGGGCACCTAGCATAGTGCCAAGCTCAGACTTTTGTATTGGAGGGGTGGGTGGGGGAGGAAGATTATGAAGAAACTCACAGGGGACACAGGATCAGTAACTTCTCAGGATAGAGACCCACAGTGACTGTCCCAGCTTGTCACCTTCTCCCAGAGGGATGCCTTCTGTGTGCTGTGAGGAGAGCAGTGGAGTTGGTGAGGGGGTATCAGGAAGCTACTGGAACTCTTAAATCTTTGTGGAAGCCTCTCTCTGGTTAAGTTTGGTCAGGATCTGGTTGGCTTCCACTGTGTCAGGATGGCTGTCTGGTTAATAAAATTGCTGTCTCTTCTCCCTTTCTCTGCTTACTGGATTTTCCTTTAAATTACATCCAGAATTTTGGTAGGGGAAACAATTCAGTACTATTTTCCTGGGACTTTGGTTAATAAAATCTCTGTCTCTTCTCCCTTCCTCTGATCACTGGATTTTCCTTTAAATTACACCCAGAACTTTGGTAGGGGGACCAATTCAGTACTATTTTCCTGGGACTTTTCCAGTTTTAGCACTGAAAATCTCAAGTTCTGGAACCCTTCAATCCCAGACAAGCCAGAATGGCTGGTCACTCTAGAGCCTCTGGACAAGGCTATAGGGAAGAGGAGGTCCAGATGCTGTAACAATCATCAAACACAGAAGACTGGAAAACCTTTAGCAATGAAATTTAGACTTTCACTTTTTTAGTCTCTTTTCAATTCAATTTGAATAATTCCTTTTAGCATTTCTCGTAGGGAAGGTCTAGTGGTGATGAACTGGTGAACTCCCTTGGTTATGGTTAGTCTGGGAAAGTCTTTATATTTCGTTCGTTTACAAAGGACAGTTTTCCTGTCTAAAGTATTCTTGGTTGACTGACTTTTTGTCTTTTAGTATTTTGAATATATAATTATCCCAGTCTCCCCTGGCCTGCAAAGTTTCCGCTGAGAAATTAACTCATAGACTTAAGGGGAGCTCCTTTGTATATGATAAGTTGCTTTTCTCGTTGCTCTCAAAATTCTCTCTTTGACTACTGAAAATTTAATTATATTGTGTCTCAGTGTAAACCTTTTAGGATTCAACCTATTGGGAGCCTTTGATCTTCATGAATCTGGATGTCCATTTCTCTGCCTAGATATCAGAAATTTTCAATTATGATTTTCTTAAATATGTTTTTCTCCCTTTTCTGTCTCTTTTCTGCATCTGAAATTCTCAGACTATGTACATTGGTTTACTTGACGGTGTCACATAAGTCCCACAGTCTTTTCCCCCGCTTTTTTATCTTTCTTCTTTTTGTTTATCTAACCAGATGATTTCAAATAACCTGTGTTTGAGTTCACTGATTCTTCTGCTAATCAAGCTTACTGTTGAAGATCTCTTGAGTTTTTCAGCTCAGTCATTGTATTCTTCAGCTGTAGGATTTCTGCTTGTTTCTTTTTTATGGTTTCTGTTTTTTAAATGAACTTATAATTTTGTTCATTGTTGTTTCATAGATTTCATGTAGTACTAGATCTGTTCTTTTCAATGAACTTCAAGACAATTATTCGAATTATTTGTCAAGTAGTTAATGGATTTCCACTTCTTTAGAGTTGGTTACTGGAGCCTAATTAGTTTCCTTTGATGAAATCATGTTTGCCTGATTCTTCATGGTTCTTGTAATCTTGCATTGGTGTCTGTGCATCTGAAGGAGCTGTCACCTCTTTTGATCTTTAAAGACTGGATTTTGTAGGAAAAGATCTAGTGGGTCTCAAGAGAGATATGCTGCCTCTGGGACTGCAGTCAAGCTGGGATGGCCCTTGGTCATGGGGCTTCTTTCATGTCTTCAGTTGGGTCCATGGTTGGCAGTCCTGTTATCCTGGGTGTGGGTGAGTACAGTTTCTGTGGGGTCCCCAGAGAAAAGAGACTGCCTTTAACACTATGGAAAGCAGGGCTAGAGTTGACTATGCAGGCTAGTTTTGAGTCTGTGGCTGAGTCTATGATAGCTGACCTGTTCCTGGGACACAGGCATACCTTCTAGAAGCAGATTTCTATGCTCTTATGTTCCAATGGTGTGTCACAACCTCCTACCTGGGTCCTGAAGCTTCCTTAAAGGTATATGTATCTGTGGATGGTTGCTAAATTGTTGTTTTGTGGAGAAGTGAGAGCTGGGGATTCCTATTCTGCCATCTTGCTCACATCACCCTTCCCTCTGCCTTGGACATTTTTTCTTCAAACAAATAAATTCATCAGTTGGCATATAGCCTTGAACTGTATAAGCCTGGATAATTGTAATAAAAGTTTCTTAGGCCTACATTTGTGGGTGTCCACAATCACCTTCGATATAAGGAGCAATGTGAAAGTAGGTTGACGTTGATCCTTCTTCCTTCCTTCCTTCCTTTTCTTTCTTTTCTTTCTTTCTTTCTTTCTTTCTTTCTTTCTTTCTTTCTTTTTCTTCTTTCTTTCTTTCCTTCCTTTTTTTCTTTCTTCTTTCTTTTTCTTTCTTCTTTCATCTTTCTTTCTTTTTTTCTTTCTTTTTTCTATTGGAGACATAGTTACTAAAGTCATAATGTTTATCTTTTAGTAGCTATGAACCAGTTACTCATTAGGATGTAAATATAACTGGCTAACACTTAACCCCCACATTACAAGCAATAAATACTACCGTGACAGGAATACTTTTTAACTCTTTAAAAGCCATGGTATTTCTCTTTGAAAATATTTCATGTTTAAATAGAAAAAACTCCCCTATAAGCAGGAAAGAATATTTTATGCTCTCCATGTCAAAAATGGCTGAAACAACCTCTGATATGTGAGATGAATTGGATGGTCAAAAGCAGTGAATGAACAGGATTTCAAGATAATGGCTGACTTGAAAGCTAAAAGCTATACAACTCTTTAATAAGAGCAGTTACCGAATGACAAGTGATAGGCCAATTTGGAATGGAGTGAAATTCAGTGATGCATTTGGTATTTTTGTAGACTTTAAGTCTTAAGTGCTTCATCTCTCTGATGGCTATTACCACAGAATTTTAAAAAAGAGAGTGAGGTTAAACGAAAGCATCAATTAATCTATATAGGAATTTGGATATTTTCATTGAAAATTAAGTCTTTTGAACTTTCTGGGTCTGTGTAATTTAAAGCATTCTGAGTCTGTACCAAAGATGAGCAATAATTGCTCACAAGGGTACTAGGGTTATTTGTTGCATTGTGAATATGGAATTGTAGTGGTAGTTAGTAATGTATAGTCCATTGGTTCTAGCTATGTCCTGGTTTTCCATGGTTTAATTTTTGCAAGCCCTGTCAATATAGTTTAAGATTAGGAAAGTCATTAAGAATCATTTTGTGTAAACTGTCAGGATAGGTGTTTTCCAAGCATAGTATTTTTCATATTTCTATCTGATTATTTTTGATATTTATTTGGTTGTATTCTAGAAGAGCTTTGACAGGATTTTGGAGATTGGGGTGAAGCACTGAACCAAAGTCACAGACATGCACATATGCCTCTAAGAAGGTGAAGTTAACATTTGTCAGAGGGACCTGGAAGATTTCTTTGTAACCACCTTTCCAAGGAGTTTGGTATCTCTAAAAGTGAACAGGCAGAGCATGTCTGGTTAGTTTTGGAAGGGGCGTGACTAACAGGTGATGGAGTGTTATTCTTATTGTTGAAAGACTCTGTTAAGGGTTATTTTCTGGTATTCACGGGACATTGTAGGGGTTAGGATATTTTCAGCTTCATGTAACAGAAACTCACTCAAGTTGGCTTAAACAACAAGGACAAATACAGTAGTTCCCCCTTATCCACAAAGTATACATTTCAAGACCCTAATGAATATCTGAAATTGCAGATAGTGTTTTTTCCTATTCATACACACCTATGACAAAGTTTATTTCATAAATTAGACAGTAAGAGATTAACAACAATGATAAAATAGAACGATTATAAAAATATGCTATAACAAAAGTTATGTAAATGTGGTCTGCCTTTGTCTCTCAAAACATCTTATTGTACTGTAGATCTTAGCAACTTCAGCATACACATCTTTTTCCTTATTAAGCTGAGAAGATTCACATTTTCACTTAAAAGAAGCACTTCGTGACTTCTCTATGGCATATCCGGATTGCCGTGATTCCATGTCCTGCACCTTAAGGCCATTTTTAAATAAAATAAAGGTTATTTGGATGCAAGCACTGCTATCCAACACACTCAATGTGTAACCCAGATGGCTCCTAAGTGAATAATGGGCAGGTGGGAAGTGGCAACTGAGGCCAGTTCTCAGACCTGAGTACGAGGTCAGTTGCCCCCTTGGCACATTGGGTGCATCGGGTGAGAATAGATACATGGACAAAATTGGGGTTCTATAAAAAAGGAGGGAAACTATGCTGGAGAAGCAACTTATGAAACGCCCACCAGATCCTTAAACTCTTCCTGGTAAAATAAAAGCAAGGGTGCTAGGGAGGTGAATGATGACAGACGCTGGAGCAGTGGCGAGAAGACCAGTGGGACAGTTCTGAATCTGTCGGGGGCAGACAGTCAGAGGGGGTCTTTGAACAAGATGCAGAGAATTACTAAACTTTCCTGGAGAAGCAGAGAGAAAAACTGCAGTGCAGAAGGCCGTGAGGAAGGAACATACAAAGGGGAGAAATGCCAGTCTGCCTAGGACCATTTGGAAACTAGGAATTACCTGAAGGAACAAAGATCCCAAGGGACGTAACTCCTCAAAAGCTGGTGTGAACCCAGATCTTTCCTCCAAGAGGACACTGCTTGGGGTACCTAAGACTTTGATTTCTGAGGTCCCCCAGAAAACAAGTTAGATAGTAAGAGATTAACTGCTTCTTCTTCCCAGGCAGCTGCAGCCATGCTGGGATGCTGCTGGAGGGGAGCACAGCTGCCCTGACACATTGGAGCCCATGGTAGCATCCTCAGCATGGACTACGAGAGGAAGGACGTATCCTCTCCATGGGCTCCCGCATTTGCTCTATGTGGGTATTCACATCCAATGGTGGGGAGCTTTGTCCTCCCCCAGCCCAGGGCTAGAAGAAAGATGAATGAGGGGTAATGGGACAGGGTATCTGGAGTAAGAGCAGGAAGGAGAATTGTGAGGAAGCATTGTCGTTTACTTTGGTAATACCTGGGAGCTTAACACTAAAACAGCCTTAGCACTGAATTCTGAGCAGAGAGGAAACTTACCAACTTCGCTTCTGCCTCCCTTCCTCAGTTGGGATGCTATGAGTGGCTAGATGGCTCCTAGCCCAGCAGTGTCGGCCTGTTCTACTTGAGTTGGAAAGCTCCTTCATACTGTGAACCCATCAGGGCCTGTGCAAGTAAAGTTATGGGAAGGAAAGGACAAATGTGGCCTCTATGATTCATAAGAAGAAGAAGAGCAATACAAGAGAAAACTGTTCTGAAGGCATGGACTGGCATTTCCAAAAGAGCCTCAGCTGGAGCAGAGACACTGAAAAGATGCCAGTCCCACTGGAATTCAGGAAAACACACATTTAATAAAATTAGGTATTGTTTCTAGCGTATTTGATCAGCAAGACACATTAGAAGATTTGGTAAATAGTTCAGAAAAGTGGATACTCCTGTTGTCTTGGTTGTTGTATAAATTGGCAACAGTCCTTGGTAGGTATCGCAGCTCACATTCCTATTTATGGTAGAGGAACAGTCCATTGTAAGTCCATACCACGTTTTATTTACTTATTCATCAGCTGATGGACACTTGGGTTGCTTCCACATGATGGCTATTATGAGCAATGCTGCTATGGAAATTCATGTACCAATTTTTGCGTGGGCTTATGTTTTCATTTCTCTTAAGTATATATCTGATGGAATTTATGGGCCATAAGGGCACTCTCTGTGTAACCTTAAGGAAAACTGTCAACCTGTTTCCACAGAGGCTTGTGCTGTGTTATTTTAACCACAACCCTGCCCTGGGACTGAGCTGTGTGGGTCCTAGCATGACCCATGTATAATAAATACAGACGCAGATACTCATGCCATCCACCTGGACATTCCCACACAGGTGGACCTGCCTCTGCAGTGGCCCCACCATGACCCACTCACACCTCGAGCAGCTCAAGGGCCTGATTCTGTGCCTTTGTCCTCCATGGACACAGGGCTGTGGGAGCCACAGGCAGTCAGGAGGTCGGGACCTCACCCTGCTTCCACCTCTGATACCCTGTGACTTTGGGCAAGTCTCCTGGTCTTTGTGGGTCTTGGTTTCTTGCTTGTCCAAGGACTCCTGGCCTGGACTCCCGGCCTCACCTCTCAGGTGTTATGAGGCGTTTGCAGTGTAACACAGGTGAAAGTGCTATGAGCTAACCTAAGGCAGGTGGGCTGCCCAATCAGGAGGTCATTACGGTCCGCAGTCAACTTGTGATTCTTCCTCTGAGACTACCCAGAGAGGAAAGGAGGAGAACCTGATCATTATGTCTCATTCTAAGTGACAGAAGACTCTGAACCAGACTGAGAAAGATCAGTGTTCATTAGCATCTAGCCACACCTCACAACTCCCTCTCTAGACCACCCAGTGCTGCAGGTGATCCTGCAGCACAATCAGATCCTGCAGCTTGGACAACCTTGGCTCCAGGTGAAAGGGAGGAGATCAGATTTCAGGAGTGGCTCTATATAGCCCCAAGCCACCAGAGCTGTGCTTACTCCTGAGGCTGGTGCCAGGCTCTGCTCAGGGTGAGGCTGTCCAGAACCTTCACTTGGGCACTGCTGTGCAGTACAGGTAATGTGTGGCCCCTGAGCCCTTTGTCCTGGGCTTCTCTTTGCTTTCCTGTTCCACTCTGGGGGTGTTGTAATTTGCTTTTTGCATAGGAAGAAGCTCATGGCTGATTGGCTGTGAGATACTCTCCTCCACACAAAATGTGTCACTTTCCCCTTAGTACTGGAGGAGGAAGGGACAGACGGGGATTTTTCTGGTCACTAGGCTGCTTTCAGCACAATTTTTAACATTTCTCCGCTCTTGGATCTATGGGCCTTTTCCTTGCCTTAAGCAACTTATGCTGAGATTCTACAGGGGGCCAGCCTGGGCTCACCCAGAAGTGGCTGAGAGAATGAGACATGGTCTTGCTTTGGAGGCATACCAGGTGGTGTGAGAATCTGCCAATGCTCCCCAGGCCCAGGCTAGCCTGGCTCTGCACATGTTGGGCAGAGGCTGCACCTGTGACTGCAGAAATAAGACTGAGCCACAGTTTTCCTGGATCAGCCTTGGGTGAGGGAGAAGGAGTATGACCCAGTGACCCTTCCAGAAACATACATGGATTCTGTTCCAGCATTTCTGTACACCTACTTCTTTGGGGTCAGTAGGTCAGATGGGAAAACTATTCTATGGTTCCTGTCCTCTTGATATTGGAGCATGTGTCTCTTAGACTCTATCTTATTCCTCTTTGTTGATCTTATTATAAGCCCTATGGCATTTCCCAATGTATTTACGTGAAATGAGTAGCATGTGAACTTTATAATATCAAGGATGTATAATACCCAATGTCTATATAAGATATATAATCCTAGAAAAAATATATAAACTAAAGAAACTCATAACTCACGGAATGTGATGACAGCTGGTGCCCTATGAATTACTCTCTGTACTGAAACACACAGCACACATTTCCCATCCCTAAGAGGCTTGTATTCAATTGAGGACTGAAACCATCTCGCACAGAGTCAAAGAGAAGCACAAGAAGCAACGGCCCCGACACCCCCACCAGGCAGTGGGTGGCAGCTGCAGACACTGTGAGGTCTGGGGTTTGCCCAGCTGTGCTGATCAAACCAGGCTTCCCAGTGAGGTGGAGCTCAGGCCTGGCCTCCAGCATGGGGAGGTCCGACGAGGCTAGAGTAGGATGTGCTGAGCAGGTGCTGTGAGCAGAGGTGGAGTCACCTGAGTGGGGTGAATTTAGGAACAAAGAGAACACAGAGAAAGGTGCTCCCTCCATGGTCCAAGTGTTCCAGGAAGGGCAAAGCTCACACTGGGGCCTGGGTTTGGCACATTGGAGCATATTTGAGTGCATTTCAGGCACATTGCTGAAGTGGCTGCATCTTGCTTCACCACGCGTGAGGTCTCTCTGGCGACAGAAGAGGGCTTGGCTCCTGGTCTTGGTTCTAGATGGGTCTGGGTTTTTTCCGAGACACTTGGAGGGCCTTGGGGAGGCCCACAGTCCACCATGAATGTGATTGGGGGAGAGGAGGACACAGGGTCAGGGACCTTCCAGAGCTGACCTTGCAGAGTTTCCCTCCACTCATGAAGCTGGAAGGAGCGTTGGATCCTGTAAACCTCACATGAAGTGAGCATCTCTGTCATGTCATCTAAGTTGTTCTGAATGTTTGTCCCGGAGCTTGAAGGATTGCCTGAAACTCACTGACACCTTTGGAGAAGAAAAACAAATCCTACTTTTATTTGCCCTTTCTGGTTTTTCTAAATTAACAGATACAGAGGTGTGGCAGGCAGGCCTTGTCCTCTAGCTCTGGCATGCAGCACATGGTCCCCTGGGATTTAGTGAGAACAGATCCAGGTCTTTGATGTTCCCAGAGCACCCTGGAGTAGAATAATATGATGGGACCAGCTGAGTCCTAGCTTCTGCTTAGCACGTTGATGTCTTTGACTGGGAAGTGTCCATGGAAACCCTGGCCAAAAAGGAGCCAAAGAAATAAAAATAACAAGGTGCCTGTGTCCATTCTCCTGCTGACTGACATGCAGCTCCAGGTCAGACCTTTCACCTCTGTCAACCACGATTTTCTCATTTATGAATTGGAGATAGCAACAGGTAGCAAAGAAATAATAATGGTGAAGACCATTAAACACTTATTCAACACTCAACATTCTCTAGGTACTACATCGATAATTTCTTACAAGTTGTCTAATTTCATCATGATTAGAACTTTTTGAATAGTAATCATTTTCCCAAAATTTTTAGGGTTTGAGAAAGTAAATAAGTTGAAAACAGCTTCCCTAGAGGCACATGCTGTCATGCCAGCTAGGACTATGAGGAGAGCCATCTGATGCAGAGGCTGGGCTCCTGCCACCATGTCTGTCGCAAGTGTGTGAGCCACAGAGCCACGTCTCCTGAGGGAGGCCCTGCGACTGCACCCAGAGCTCCTGCATCTAAGTCCGTGACATGTCCCTAAAATGGTGAGCCTTCCATAAGTAAACATGTAATTTCCCTTCACTTAACAATTTTATTCAAGTTGATTGTTGATTTTATTATGAAATTTACAACAACAAATGTTTAGAAAACGTTTAGTATGAAAAACTCTCCAGTTTTGCCCAGGATGAAGGGTTTCATGGACAAGTGATCTTCCATGTTAAAGCAACAAAAATCATCAAAAACTAGGAAAAGACAGTCCCCTTGATCAGAGCAGTTTTTCAGACTATGGTGTCAGAATGTGGACATCGCATTTTGAGTCGAACCAAACAAGGAGAAAGCAGTGAGTGAGTTGGGCCGTGAGTGCTGAGAGCCATTCCCTCTTTCCTTGTGACCCAGGGCTGCTCCAGGGATGGGGACAGCAATGTCCCCTCCTCTCCCTGCCCAGCTCTGTCCCTTTGCACTCAAGCTCCTCTTCATAGTGTGGTCATTTTCCATTCTCCTCCCTTGACTCATTGGTGACTTCGGCTTTTCATTTTGCTTTTCTGTTTTCATGATTATTCAGGAATAATCCATTTACCAACAATGACAAGAAGTAAACATGAGCAATATATATTCACCCTTTCCCTCTCCTCACACAAGGACTATATATTTCTGAGTTGGACACCATATGTCTCGACAGGAAGTGTAGGACCTGAGCCTTTTTCTGGGGCTGAAGAATGTGGTACATGTATCTGAATATCAGCTTCAGCACTGATACAACTTCACATCAATCCTGAAACTTCTCTGTCCACACATGGTCTTCCTCTGTGTGCCCCTCAACTCTTTCCAGCCCCATGGAGCCCCCTCTCTTTTCCTCCCTTCTCTGCAGCCTCACTGTACAGAGAAAGGAGCCGCCTCTCCACAGAGCTGTGTCCCAGGAGAATGGTAGCCTCTTCCAAACACCTGGAATCCTGGAAAGCTGAGGGGCTGCTCCATCCTCGGAGTCAGAGATGAAAGCCTTGAAGGAACAGGGAAGAACTGCAGCGTGGAGAATGTGGGTCGGAGGGAGGAGAGGTTTCCTCCTGCTGCAGGCAGCTTGTTGATGGATGGATTCATTTACTTAGTGCTTAGCCAGTTGCTGGGTACCTGCTGGGCACTTTACACACCCAAACACATTTGCCCCCTTATGCTAGGTGCTACTTTCATCCTCACTGAACAGTGTTCTGGAACTGCACCCTCAGGTCTTACAGTGACATGGATTCTCATGTATGGGGGGTTAGGCCTCTTTGGGGGCAGGAACACTGCCTATTTGCTATTTTTTCTGGCCTCCTTAGGAAAGGACAGTCAGAGTGGTAGAAAGGAGGTATTCATGCTGACTTTCTGTTTTCCACTGTGGCAGTGGGGTAGATGATAAAGAATGTTTGGTGAGGGGTGCTAAATTTCTGCTATTTCCCAGTGATCTAAAAGAAATTATACTACAAATGGGTGTCAGAACTCAAAATCTCTGAGTGTATGAAACAGAAGCCACATTAGTTTTGGGGGAATGGCTATCTGGTCACCAATTTTCTTTTTTTGTTTTTGTTTTGTTTGTTGTTGTTGTTTGTTTTTTTTGAGACCGAGTCTGGCTCTGTCACCCAGGCTGGAGGGCAGTGGCGCTATCTTGGCTCACTACAACCTCCACCTCCTGGGTTCAAGTGATTCTTGTGCCTCAGCCTCCTGAGTAGCTGGAATTACAGGCGTGCACAACCACACCCAGCTAATTTTTGTACTTTTTAGTAGAGATGGGGTTTCGCCATGTTGGCTACTCTGGTCTCAAACTTCTGATCTCAAGTGATCCGCCCGCCTCGGCCTCTCAAAGTTCTGGGATTACAAGCATGAGCCACTGCACCTGGCCTGATCACCAATTTTTCTGAGAACTCCTGAAAGTTGTGAGTATCAACAACCATTTGCCCCAGAAATAGCAAAGTCCCTCAGCTCAGGAGATGCCCTGGAGCCATGGTGGTTCCTGATTCTCTGGTTGTAGGACCCGCTCAGTGTAGGGGTGTCCTCAGTGTGGGGGTGTCCTCGGTGTAGGGGTGTCCTCAGTGTGGGGGTGTCCTCGGTGTGGGGGTGTCCTCAGTGTGGGGGTGTCCTGGTGTGGGGGTGTCCTCAGTGTGGGGTGTCCTCGGTGTAGGGATGTCCTCAGTGTGGGGGTGTCCTCGGTGTGGGGGTGTCCTCAGTGTGGGGGTGTCCTCGGTGTGGGGGGTGTCCTCGGTGTGGGGGTGTCCTCGGTGTGGGGGTGTCCTCAGTGTGGGGGTGTCCTTGGTGTAGGGGTGTCCTCAGTGTGGGGGTGTCCTCGGTGTAGGGATGTCCTCAGTGTGGGGGTGTCCTCGGTGTGGGGGTGTCCTCAGTGTGGGGGTGTCCTCGGTGTGGGGGTGTCCTCGGTGTAGGGGTGTCCTCAGTGTGGGGGTGTCCTCGTGTAGGGGTGTCCTCAGTGTGGGGGTGTCCTCGGTGTGGGGGTGTCCTCGGTGTGGGGGTGTCCTCAGTGTGGGGGTGTCCTCGGTGTAGGGGTGTCCTCGGTGTGGGGGGTGTCCTCGGTGTGGGGGTGTCCTCAGTGTGGGGGTGTCCTCGGTGTAGGGGTGTCCTCGGTGTGGGGGTGTCCTCGGTGTAGGGGTGTCCTCGGTGTGGGGGTGTCCTCGGTGTGGGGGTGTCCTCGGTGTGGGGACGTCCTCGGTGTGGGGGGTGTCCTCACGCATTCTCTGGGAAGGTTTTCAACTCTGTCAGGAACAAAACGGAATGTGTCTGGGCCATCCAGGTGAAACCAAAAGAAAATCCATCTGTCATTTCCTCTCCTCAAGTGAGTGCTCAGGATGCGTTTTCTTTGTTGATGGTACAGTTTTCTGGGATGAAATCCACATGGCATCTTGCCAGTTTACCCCCACCCAACCCAGAGGCCTCTAAATAGAATTGCTGCAGATTCATTTAGTGCCTCCCTGTCTTCCAGGTCAGGTGCTCTCTCCTTAGCCTGCATTGCAAAATACTTCCCAATGTGGCTCCTGGACCTCTCCTCCCCTCCACCCACTCCTGACCTCGGCCCCCTCCACACTGGGGTTCCTGGCACCACCTGTGAAGCAGCTCTATGCCATTGCTCACAGTGGGCTCTGATGAGAACGCCTCCTTCTACCCCTGTCAGACTCATCTGCCTTCTCCTTAGGGTCCTCTACAAGGATTTCATGATTCAGCTGGTGGCTCAGCTCTTCCATAGTGTCTGCGTGACTCCTTCCCAGATGGGCAGAGCTCTCTCTTTTGCACCCTACTAGATACCTTCAGAAAAGGCCAAGGTGTCTTTTCAATGTACACTGACACTTGTTTCATTCTTTGACGCCACTGCAGTGAAAGCTCTCTTTTGGGGTTCAAGGCAAAATTGATAATGAATGAATACATGAATGAATGACTGAATGAATAAAAGCAGTGATAAGATCCCAGAAGGCAGAAAACCCTGTAGCATTTATACCCAAGACAGTCTGTTCTGATTGAGCATGGCAGCCACATTTCCATCAATTCCAGACCAAGCCAAACATGACCCAGGATGTGGATGAGAAAGATGATGGAATCTGTGTGACTAAGGTCCCCCTTTCCCTCCATACTGGCTTTTGGGCTGGGACCTCCAGGTTATGCAGGTGCTCTGTGTGATGAAGGACAGCTTTCGGTTGGCTGCCTCAGATATAGAACTTAGACCATTTGCCCAATACCGGCTCCAGTGATTCTGAAAAAGGACTTGCAGCACAGGAGACCAAGATGGAGAAACAAGGAGAGAAGGAGGTTGGAGTTGGGAATTCCCTGTGCCACCATTTTTCCGGGCTCAGAAGGATTGGCAGCTCTGAACATTTTCCTGTATTGTCCCTTCACCCTTTTCAAAGATTGGTTTTAGATCTCACTGTCCTTGGCATCAAGGAAGGACTCAGGCTGGGCCAAAAGCAAAACTAGTATAAAGTCAACCCTGTGTGTGTCCTAATGGAGTATGTCTTAACTGACTTCTCATACTTCAGATAAGCTGTAAACACTCTCCCATGTACCTAAAGCTTGCTGGGAGCTAATTGAGGATGAGAAGTCAGGTTTGAAGAGTGAAGGGGGTGAGAGGAGTGGGGAGACCCCTCAGGAGGGTGACATTCCATGTCCACAATATCTCACTGTAGGTAAGAAATGGAGGCCCCTCCCTGCCTTGAGTCAGGGAAGCCAAGCTTGGGCTGGGGACCCTTGTTGCCCCTCTATTTGCCAAGGGAAGGAGAGTCAGGAATCACAGAGTGGCATCCACACACTCATGTCTGGAGCATCTCATCCAGACACAGAGGCTGTGGCTGAAAACACATGTCTCTGAGATGCAGATTTTGTAGCTTGTTGGTCCTGAAACACAGCTGGTGCCTGGGATTGAAATTCCTGAGTGGTATTCCCATCCATACGCAGGGCTTCCAAGCGGACTCGGAAGATGCCCGCAGTCCTGGTGAACAAAACATTTATTTTATTCAGGGGTTATGGAAAGAGACTAATCTGTTTGCAGAAGAGCTGTTAGACTTTCCATTCCTTGCTCACCCCGGGCCTTGCACTTCTGAGAAGTGAAGCTAATGAGAGCTGGTGCCATTCGCTGGGGAGGAAGCTGCCTGCTGGAGTTAGGGTGATTCCAAATGCTGACACCTGTCAGTTCTCTGCCCACAGCCTCACCTGTGGGAGTGAACAGGTAGAAGTCTTGGATGGATCTCTGGGGTCCAGATCCCTAAGCAAAATGTGTAAAGATATGTCCCTGGCCTACCAATCCTCTTCCAATATTATGACCATCATATATAACAGAACTTTCAGCCAACCATCCACATTCTTTGATGCATATTACCATAGTGACTCAGAAGGTAGGTGAGGAAGGGGGAAACCTGCTGATTCTCCCCTTCTCTGTGGAAGCCAGCTGAGTGACACGTTGCATATACAGATGTTTCTGTGACTGCCAGAAAAAAAGGTGAGGCCGCCTTCCAGTGGCCAAGTATTGAGTACAGGTAGTACAAAAAAATGCATTGGGACATACGATTATAGCCTGGAGCAACTCATGTTGACATATGAGTAGAACAATGCCCAGTCTGTATCCCCAGAGGCCTGTGTTCAGTTAAGGACTGAAACCAGCTCACACAGAGTCAAGTGGCAGCACAAGAAGTAATGGCCCCTGACACGTCCACCAGGCAGCGGGTGGAAGTTGCAGACACTGTGAGGTCTGAGGTCAGCCCCACCTGCACTGATCACACCAGGCTTCCCAGTGAGGTGGAGCTCAGGCCTGGCCTCCAGCATGGGGAGGTCTGGGAAGACTGCAATAGGACATGCTGGGCAGGTTCCATGACCAGGAGTGGAGTCACCTGAGTGGGGTGAACTGAAGGACAAGGAGAGACAGGCACTTCCTCATGGTCCCTGTGGGCATTGCTGGTCCAGAGATGTGTGCACTGGGATGGGTTGGGGCAGGACAGCTGGGTGGAGCATTTGAGAGGCTCAGACATGAGGCTGGACCTCTTAGGGGTCTCCTTCCTGGAACATCGCCCCAGCTCTGTCAACTCCTCTCCAGCATGGGGGGGGGCCCTCTGCCCTCCCATCTGGGAAGCCTCACTGGGCAGGAAAAGGAGCTGCCTCTCCACAGAGCCTGTGTCCCAGGGGGGACAGGAGCCTCCTCTAAACACCCAGAGTCTGGAGAGCGGACGGGCTGCTCCAACTTCAGAGTCAAAAGTGAGAGCTGTGAAGGAAAAGGGAAGAACCGCAGCGTGGAGGATGCAGGCTGGGGGCAGGAGTGGTTTCCTTGTGATGCAGGTAGCTTATTAATTTACTCTTTACCAAGGACAGAGGACTTGCCAGGTACAGAACAAACCTTTTAAAATAGGAACATATCGGAACCTAGAACACCTCTTCCATGCCACTTCTTTTTTAACTCCTCAGGTGACTGCGTCTCTCTCTCCTTTTGCCCTATCAGTCACCCCATGAAAATCTATAGTGGATTTGAGCATAAAATGTTATTTGCATTTTTATTTTTGTCTGCCACTATGGAAACTCTAACTTTGGGTTCAAGCCATATT
Source organism: Nomascus leucogenys (assembly GCF_006542625.1). Taxonomy (NCBI): domain Eukaryota; kingdom Metazoa; phylum Chordata; class Mammalia; order Primates; family Hylobatidae; genus Nomascus; species Nomascus leucogenys. Next base: position 10,863,803 of record NC_044383.1, on the reverse strand, counting down.
TCCTAAATGAATGAATTTGTGACTAGTGTGATAAGATCACGGAAGGCATTAGCAACATAGCAGTAAGTTACTGCCCTGCTATCACAGGGCCATCATCATGGATTTTAACGTGGGAGTCACATTTCCATCAACTCCAGACAAGGTCAAGTGCAGGCCACAGTAATGGATGAGACAGGTGATGAGATCTGAGTGACTAAGGGCTCCTCCCTCTCCAGAGGTGGAGTGGTGTCAGGACCCCCACTAAGTTACTCAGGGCTTTCTAGGATGAAGGACACCTGGGAAATGGCTCTTACACAAGCAGTGCTACAACCCTCTACACAAACTTTGTTTTCATAAGGCAGCAGATAATAGTATGTTCATGAAGGTCATGATTCAGGGAACAGAGAGAAGGAGGTTGAGGGGGGGACAGGGCTGAATGAACCAGGCATTTCTTGTGTCGCTATTTCTCCAGGGGTCAGAAGAGGGAGATGTTTGGAACATTTTCCTAAGGACCTTTTCCTTTCTCAGAGGTTTTTTGGTTCTGACTGTCCCTGTCACCAAGAGGCTCAAGATTCAGCCAATAGGAAAACTAGTACAGAACGTCCCAGTATTTCTGCTGTTCTGGGATGTGCCGCTCTTATCTTCTTATCCTGCAGAGCCTCTGGGCTCCCGCCTGGGAGCAGGAGAAGCACTGGGGGCTAAGTGAAGACGAGGGGTGGTAGATCAGGCTGAAGTGTTGGCCCTGAAAAGTGCCTGGTCTGGCCAGGGCTGCAGGCCTTCTTCCTGGAGGCCACGCTCTGCTTGGAACAGGGCTGCTCCTGTGGAGCTGCCCCAACAACTTGCTCTCCTGTAACTGTGTCCATGGGTGAGGGGTTGGTGTCATCTGCTCAGGTGGGCTTCTAAGTCACTGGTCCTCTATTTTGTTTTGTAGTTTTCTTCAAGAAAGTGCTGAAAGGGCTCCAGTGCATGGGGCCTTCTCACACATTTGGGCATATTTCCTTAATTTATGAGTACTCCTTTATTTTTAAGCCAGTTTAGTACCTTCTGGCCACAACACATAACAAAACAGATATATGCACACGTAAATACATCCGAGCACACATACACACTCATACAAAGATCCTATAGCTTTTACTTTGGAACTCTAGCCAAGAGATATCAACACAAACTCACCAGCTTATTAAAAAATGGTTGGATGTAAGCAGTAGTTTTTATCTTAATACCAGTAGAATGGTCCTCTAAACCAGAAAAAATATATTTTCTTAAACAAAAACCATATCCTTATGTTTTTGTTTCACCAAAAACACATCTTATTCTCCTACCTCTCTAACTCTTAGTAACTCTAATTTCCAGTGAAAATTCTAGGATTACTTAATTTAACATAACATGACTTTAAGATTTCAAATCAATAGAGAAAATTAAATTTACCAAATTAATCTTACCAAAGATTACCAAAGTCATGTGAACTGAAAAGCCTCTGAACTAGTTTCTGTTAGTCTAATAAACACTTAGACTTTTCTTTAAGACAATTAATTAGAGTTCTTTAGACTTTTCTTTAAGACAATTAATTAGCACTGTTTCATATAACTTGGTCATGAAATATCACTTCCACATGACACATACAGTTCTATAGATGGACACAGACAAAGGCAGATCTTATACATTTTAGATTTTTCATTTGTGTGTTTTCAAAATTTTTCTGTCCCCTACTTCAGATTATTAATCTCCTGATGATCTGTTCCATGTCCAAAATAATTGTTAACTAAGCAACTCTAAATGTACAACTCCAAAGACATGACTTTGGTGAAACAGGGTAGAAAATGTACATCTCAAAGGCACAGACTTAGACCTAAACGAAGTCAAGGTCTGTTATGTAAACTTTAAGCCATTGTCTTCCCCCTAGTTAAGGTTCCTAGTGGTACAGATGCAGAGACAGAGACGCTCTTACAAAACAGAGATTTCCTTTAATGATGTAAATTTTCTTTACTAAATGTTTTTATTAAAGTGAGTTAATTTGATAGGTGTTTTTATTTGCTTGTTTGTTTTTGAGAGAGAGTCTCGCTCTGTTGCCCAGGCTGGAGTGCAGTGGCGCAATCTCGGCTCACTGCAACCTCCGCCTCCTGGGTTCATGCCATTCTCCTGCCTCAGCCTCCTGAGTAGCTGGGACTACAGGGGCCCGCTGCCATGCCCGGCTAATGACAGGTGGTCTTTTAACTTAGCTTGATTAGATTACGGGCTTTAGGGTAAAGATCTTTGGGTAATAGGGCCAAGAATGCATGCATTTTTTAAGGACTGAACCACAATGTTCTTATCCAAATATGTGAAGAAAGGAGTACCTCCCTGTAGTAATGACCATTTCCTGCCAACTGTCCTCAGCCACCCCTAAAATTGTAGCTATCATCTGCCATTACACACACTAAAGTCAGATCCTCTCACAGTACAAGGTAATCTCTGGTATCCCCCAAAGCCAAAGAAACCAGGTAATGCAATACAAGACAGAAGAGCTTTAGACCTGAGAACAATCTGCCCACGACTCTTGAAACTCCACAAAGAAAGAAGAACACCCCTTAAAGGAGTGAGTGGTGCCTTTATCCTGAGCTCTTTAAGAGATCCAAATTATTAGAAGCCTTTCTACATATTTTTTTCACTTGGTACTGAAGATGGCAACAGGGCGGAAGTAAGTGAAATAACAATTTTTAAGAAAGGAAGTGAACTGAGAAGCCAAGCGCCTTTTTGTTTTTCTTTTTGCAGCTGTGGGGGATTTTAGCCAATTCAGAGGCCTCCATAATTTGGAATTCTTATCCGGATTTGATCAAGTCCAGTACAGTTGGTCAAATCCAATGGGAGAAAGACTGAAAAAAAAGAAAAACAGCGAAAAGCCAAACAATATGCCTATTCTTCTTATTCACATAGTTGTATTTTTTGGATGGCTGAGGATGGCTATTGGGAGATTTTGGTGAAGTAGTAAACTGAAGGAGCCAATACGTACATGTTCCTCAGGGCCTCTGAGAAGTTGACATAGTCAGCATTTAGTCAAAGGGACCTGGAAGGTTTCTGTGTCACCACCTGCCCCACTGAACGCTCTAATGGTAAGGAGAAATTAAGACCAGCTGGTTATCAGTCTTAACTTGTAGTCATTAAGGAGAATTTTCAACACAATATCCAAATTCAGCTACTTACCTAGGAATGGGGCCCAGGCTGAAGATTGCTGTCTACCATCTTAGAAGCAGGAAAGAAACTCAAACTCACCTTCCCTGTTACAAGTAAGCGGAGATTCCAGGAAGGACTTGCTTTCCTGTTTCCAATGTCATGGAAAGCAGGACAACTTGCCTTCCTTGTTAGAAGCGAGTAAAACTCCAGAAAAGCAGTTGTACGGTGAAATACACCTTAGATCTCACCCAAGTTTGGGGGAGATCAGGGATTCTCTGGAGTGGGGAAGCTCCCAGGCCTCAGCAAATTGTCCCATTGGTTTGAGCAATAAAGATAGCCCAAGCTGGTACCAAACATCCATAGGAGATTCATCAAAGGTCAGGGGCACCTCCACTCAGAGTCTCTTCAGTTGGTCACCAATTTGTAAACCAAAAGGTATCTAAGACAGGTCTCAATTGATTTAAAAGTTTATTTTGCCAAGGTTAAGGACATGACTAGAAATTGAAAAAACAAACACACACACACACGCACACACACACACACACACACACACACACACAATCACAGAAAAAGCTTGTGGTCCCAAGATGATTTTGTGGGCTTCAATACTTAAAGGGGAAAAGATGGCTGGCAGGGAAAGAGGGAGGTATGGTCATCCACATGTGTATGCTGTGCGGCTCAGGCTGGAAGGCATAGGATTAAGCAACTTCTCTTGCATCTCTGTTCCTACATTTCATTGTGTTAATTTTTTTTCCTTCCCAATCAATAATCTTAACTCAATTACTTTAAAAATGTTTTTAAAGTCTTAAGAAAAGGAGCAGGTAGGGGATAGTCAACCATGAGTTTGTCTCACACTCAGTAAATAGGCATTTACATAAGATAAGGTGAACATAGAGTAACTACCTGTGGAGATATTTAACCTTTTATCTGTAGCTTTCTGCTTAGGAACAAAAGGAAAGGCAGCTTCTTGCATGCCTCAGCTTTCAGCTTAGTTTCCTTTTTCCTTTTGTCATAGTAAATTGAAGTTTGGAGTTTTTATTTTTTTTCACAGAAGATAGATAACAAATAGGCACAGGAAAAGACACTGCCAAATGAAGATGGAATTTTTGCTGTAGTTACAAGCATAAGGGCTTGGAGTTTAGCCATAGCCTGACTTTCCATGATTTGATTTTCGGAAGCCCAGTCAATAGATTACTGTTACTTTACTCAATAACAACCATTTTATGTAAATCTTCAGGATGAGTGTTTCCCAAGCATAATGTTTTGCATATTTCCCTCTGCTTATTCTTGTAATTTAGATGGCTGTATTTTCTGATGGCTGTGGCTGGCTTCTGGAGATTTTGGTGAGGCAGTAAATAGAAGGATCCATATGCATATGTGCCTCAGGGCCTCTGAGAAGTTGACGTAGTCGGCATTTTGTCAAAGGGACCTTGGAGGTTTCTGTGGCGCCACCTGCCCAAGCTGTTTGGAATCTCCCAAATGAGGCGCCGTGGCAGGTCCGCTCAGCCTGGAGGATTTTGCAGGTGATGGTTCTCACTCTTCTAAGACTCTAAAGAGCAAGCACTTTAATTTTTGGTATTCAAGGGGCCTTGTAGAGCTTAGGATGTTTTCAGCTACATGCACAAAAACCCCATCTCAAATTGGCTTAAACAACGAGGACAGGGATTGACGCTTGTGTCTGGACAACGCAGAGGCTTTGGGGCTGACATCAGCAGCAGCTCCGGCGTGGCCTTCCCACCATTGCCTTGCTCTGCAGCTCTGCCAGTTGGCTTCATCCTCATCCTGGTAGCAAGTGGGGAGCAGCCCTGTCTGCCTCCCTCTGAGTCACACCTTCCTTTGATGCCATTGGACCAATTTGAGTCGCATACTCAAGTCTGCATCTGTCAGTGATGCAGAGGGTGAGCCTTCTGTCACCATCCATGCCACCTTCCTGCTCTACGCAGGCCAGCGTTTGGAGCTAGGCTTGGAGCCAGTTGCTCCCAGGACACATTGGGTATGCTAGTTGAGAATAGATACCTGGAAAAAGTTGGGGTTTTTTGTTTCCAACTGGGAAATCATGCTAGGGAGACAACACACAAAATGCCCATCAGACCCTAAAATTCTTCCTGGCAAAGTAAAAGTAAGGGTGATGGGGAGGCAGAGAATGGCAGACCTGGAACAGAGGAGACCAGTTGGACAGTTCTAACACTGTGGATGGCGTCAGTCACGGGGGTCTTTGAACAAGGTGGAGAGAATTACTAACCTCTCCTGGAGAAGCAGAGGACGGGTCTGAGTGCAGCAGGCTATGAGAGAAGAACTTACAAAGGGAAACAAACAAATCCACTTAGGGCTACATAGGAGCAAGGGACAACCTGGGAGGATAAAGATCTGAGGGACACAAATCCTCAGAAACTGGTGCTAACCCAAATCTTTCCTCCAAGCTGACATCGTGAGTTGGGGCACCTAAGACTTTGGTTTCCAAGGTCCTCTAGAAAAGATACTAGGTCTTTGTTCCTTCAGGCAGCCACAGCCATGCGGGGACGATGCTGGAAGACACGTAGCCATCCTGACACATTGGAGCCCATGGCAGGATCCTTGGGCTGGGGTGCAAGAGGAAGGATGCATCCTCTCCATGGGCTCCAGCATTTGCTCTATCTGGGCATTCACATCCAATGGTGGGGAGCTTTGACCTCTTCCCAGCCCAGGGCCAGGGGTCGGGTGAATGAGGGGTAATGGGACAGGGTATCTGGAGTAAGAGGAGGAAGGAGAATTGTGAGGAAGTATTGCAGTTTACTTTAGTAATACATGGGGACTTCACACTAAAACAGCCTTTTTCAGTGACTTCTGAGTAGGGAGAAACAGCTGGGCTCCCAGCCCAGCAGGGTCGGTCTGTTCTACTTGAGTTGGAAAGCTTCTTCACACTGGGAACCCATCAGGGCCTGTGCAAATAAAGTTGTAGGAAGAAAAGGCCAAAGGTGGCTTCTATGATCCATAAGAAGACGAGTGATGCAATACAAGATTGTCCTGAAGATATGAACAGGCATTTCTGAAAGAGCTGCAGTGGGAGTGGAGGCATTGAAAGGATGCCAGCCCCACTGGACTTTGGGGAAATGCATTTTATAACATTAGGTATTATTTCCATCATATTTGATTACAAGACATATTAAAAGATATGACAAAATCAGGAGTTGGTTAGAGTTTAGGAAAATGTGTCCTCATGAAGTCTTGGTTGTTGTATAAATTGGTCATAGTCTTTGGTTGGCAAATTGGCTTGCATTCCTTCATATGGCTGAATAAACTCCCATTATGGCTATACCAAGTTTTGTTCATCTGTTTCTCAGTTGATATTAGATTGTTTCCCCTCTTTGGCTAACATAAGCAATGCTACTATGAACATTCATGTACAAATTTATATCTAGACATATGCTGTTAATTCTCTTTAGCACACAGCTAGTGGAATTGCTAGACCTTAAAGGAACTCTCTGTGTAACCTTCTAAGAAATTTCCAGCCTGTTCTCCACAGAAGCCTTTTAACAATGACCCTGCCCTGGGACTCAGCCATGTGGATCCTGGCATGACACATGTGTAATACAGGCAGACACAGGTACTCATGCCGTCTACCTGGACATTCCCACATGGGTGGGCCTGTCCCTGCAGTGGCCCCACTGTGACCCACTCACACCTTGATCCGCTCAAGGGCCTGATTTCATGCCTTTGCTCTCCTGTGACACAGAGAGGGCAGTGGGAGAGATGGGCAGTCAGGAGTCGGGACCTCACCCTGGTTCTGCCCCTGATGCCCTGTGACTTTGGGAAAGTCTCCTGGTTCTTTCTGGATGTCGGATCTTCAGCTTTCCAAGGACTCCTGGCCTGCCTCACCTCTGGGGTGTTGTGAGGCTTCTGCAACATAATACAGCTGCAAATGCTACAAGTTAACCCGAAGAAAGAGGGCTGCCCTAGTAGGAGATCACAGATTGAGGCCAGCTTGTGATACTTCCCCTGAGTCTGCCTGGGGGGAAAGGAGAAGGAGCACCTGGCCATTCTATCTCTGTCTAGGTGAAACCTGGAACCCGGCTGAGAAAGATCAGTGTTGATTAGCATCTAGCCACACCTCACCCCTCCCTCTCTAGACCACCCAGGTGATCCTGCAGCACCCTCAGATCCTACAGCTTGGCCAATCTTGGCTCCACATGGGAGGGAGAAGATCAGATTTCATGGGTGTTTATAACCCCAAGCCGCCAGAGCTGAGCTCACTCCTGAGGTTGGTGCCAGGCCCAGCTGAGGATGAGGCTGTCCAGCGCCTTCGCCTGGCTGCTGCTGTGCAGTATAGGTAATGCATGGCCCCAGGCCCTTTCTCCTGGGCCTCGCACTATTTTCCTTTTCAACTGCAGAGATTTTTAAATTTGCTTATTACCAAGGAAGAAGCCGGTGGCTGATTAGCTGAAAGATACTCTCTTCCATACAAAATGTTTCACTTAGTGCTGGTGGAGAAAGAGACAAATAGGAAAATATCAATGTCATTGTGCTGATGCCATCGTGATTTTTAAACGTTTCTGGGTTCCTGAGTTCCCGGTCTTGATGTGTTCTGTGACCCTCCTTCCTGCCTTAAGCAATGTACGCTGAGATTCTGCAGGGCTCACCCAGAAGCGGCTGAGAGAATCAGACATAGTCTTGCTTTGAGGCTTTCCAGGTGGTCTGACGGCAGGCAGTGTCTTGGTGAGGCTGCCCTGCATGGAATGTGTCTGGGGACTTCTGAGGGGGTAACTGTGGCCCTCGGGGGAGCCCACAGCAGGAGGGAGCTCTGCATCTCCCAGCGGGTTGTCACATGGCTCCTGCAGCAACTTCAGCAGGAGCAATAACCAGCAGCTCCCACCGCTGGCTGGGAATGCCTGGAAGAGGGGGAGTCACTTGCCCTCTAGAGGGCTGTGCCCTGGGAATTGTGTCAAATGCATGAGGATTGGCCAACTGATTTTGAATGCAGGCAGGAAAGGAAGAGGGTATAGACTTCCTCAGGGAGATGCCTTTGTCTCTATGTCTCTCTTCACCTGGCTCTGTGTTTCCCTCATTCTCCCCACCTTCTTTCTTTGTATCCTCCTCTTTCTCTCCCCTTTCCTTCCTGAGCTCCTTGCTTCCTACTCTCCTCACTTCTTTCTCCTCTCTTGCCCTTGCCTGGTCCTTTCCAACCTTGCCCATTTCTCCTGCGCTGCTCCGCTTTGCTGACTGCACACTCACGTGAGGGGCTGCCCCATCACCGGGGGTTCTCCTCCCCTGCCAGGATTTCAGCCTCGCTGTAGGCCCCAGCTCCATGTGGCCACCTCTGGCTAAAGCTTCAGATGCCCATCTACATTTCCAACTCAGATACCAGCTTGCAGCTTCTGTCTAAATTAGGGCTACAGTGAGGCCTTAGGGCAACTGGTCATAGGAACCCTAAGAGCTTGGTGGAAAAACTTAATATGCTTGACATTTGGTTTCCTCGTCCTTGGTGAAATCAAGAGACACAAAGACAACTTCATGAAAAAAGGCAGAGGCGCTGAGCTTAAATGCAGAAACTAATGAGTGCTGCATAGGCTTGGCCAAGTCACCCAACCTCTCCTAACCTCAGCTGTAGAATTGGGGTGCCTCGACAGGGCTGTTGTGAGGAGTTAGTGAAGCAAAAGATGACATTCAAGCAAATTTAGAAAAGTTTATTACTAAAGCTCCCTGGAGCGATCACTAGCCTCACAGATTGTGTAGTTAGTGATTGTTAAGGGGCAGCTTCTTCCCCATGCCTCAAGGCCTTTGCTTAAGAATCTAGATGAAAGGAATTTAAGGTAGATGTGGTTACAGTACAGAAATGTCACTCAATATGACAGGGATGTTCAGGATTTGCACTTGAGATCTGCTTTCTGGGGAATCATGATTTATTTCTTCCAGAGCCAACTTGATAGAGGCCCCAGCTGTGGGGAGACTCTTCTTTGCACCCCCAAAGGACCAATATAGTCTCAGGCCCAGGAAGGACAGCTAAGATGTCCTGGTTGACTTTCTTGTCAGAATAGGTCCTGTAGCATTATGAGGATTGCTAATTTACTTAGTAAAGAAACATCATCTAATTTGGAAAATGAAGCAACTGTCTTGAAAGCGTTAGAGTGACAGATCAGGTGTATGCCAGGCTACCCTGTGCTGGGCATTGGGCCATGGGCTTGTGCACCCAGCTTCATCCTGTAAGGTAGTTAAAATCAAGATGCCCATTGTATAGATGAGTGACTGAGGCTTAGGGAGAGTTAAAAACTGTCCAAAGCCATTCAGCTCTGGGCTGCTGGGACAGTTAACCAGGGACATCTGATTCTGAACCTGTGTGCCTGCCCACTAGAGCATAGCCTGACAATGATCCCAGTGTCATGTGCACTGTGGGACGTATGAGATTGCATGCAGGGCTGGCTTAGATCCCGTTATTTAACTCCGGTCCCTGAATAGTGAAATTTCCATAAATAAACATGGCTCACTTCTACTCACTTAAAAATTTTAGTCAACAGATTTATTTCAAAATCAAATTAATCACAGGTTTTGTTATAGAATTTACAAGGAGAAGTGTTTGTATCAGGGTTAAGGTAGTTGACTTTTATTTTTTCCCAGGAAAGTGGGACGTGAGACCTTTAGCTAAAAAATCAGGAATGTCTCAGATAATTTAAGACAAGCTGACTACTCTATCAGAGCGTCATTTCTGACCATGGCTCCAGGGTGAGACAATTGAACTTTAATTGAGTGGAATGGGAAAAACAAGAATGCTGTGAGTGAGCTGGTTTGCGAATTTGTGAGCGCTGAGAGCCGATGCTTCCTTCCATCCTTCTCTCTGGGTGACCCAGGGCTGTACCCAGAAATTGGGACAGTGATGCCATCTCTTCTTTCTGCCTAACTCTGTCTCTTTGTACTCAGCTCTGTCCCTTTGCACTCAAGCTCTCTTCACAGTGTAGTCATTTTCCTTTCTTCTGCTTTCACCCATTGGTAGGCTCAGATTTTCATTTTTTTTTTTTTTTTTTTTGTCTTTCAGCCACAACTGTTACAGCTCCATTTGCCACAGGTAAATGCAGACAAGACTGTTACCCTCTTTCCCTTGCCTCACACAGAGACACTGTTTTGGGGTTGAAATCCAAATGGATCAATGAGAAGGGCACATACCAGGGATAATTCTTGTCCAACAGGACTTGGTAATTGGATTCAGCCTTCATAATCCCTAATTCCCCCTCCCACCCTCTCAGTGCTCCCCTCCATGAGGCTCCTCCCAACTTCCCCAACACCTCCAAGCCCCCCGAAGTCTCTTCTGCCCTCCTTTCTGACCAGCCTACTGGGCAGGGAAGGGAGCCACCACTCCACAGAGCCTGTGTTCCTGGAGGTTGGGCGCCTCCTCTAAACACCTGGAGCCTGGAGATCTGAGGAGCTGCTCCATCCTCGGTGTCAGAAAACTGCTCCTCCCTCTAATCTGCATCCTCCAGGCTGCAGTTCTTCCCTCTTCCTTCGAGCTTCTCTGTGAGGATGCAGGCTAGAGGGAGGAGCAGTTTCTTGTGATGCAGGGTGGCTTGTTGATTGATTGGTGGATTCACCTAGTGCTTAACCAGTTGCTGGGCACAAGCTAAGTGCTTTAGAAACCAGAACACATTTGACCACTCAAGGAAAGTGCTCTTTTCATCCTCAGTCACACTTTCGGAGCCTGAGGCATCATTGAACCTCAAGGAGATGGATTCTCATGTGTTCAGGGATTGGGCTATTATTGGGGCAGGAGCGCTGCCTATTTGTTATTTGTCCAGCCTGCCCTAAGAAAAGATCTGTAGGGAAATGGAAAGATAGCGTTCGTGCTAATTTTTTGTTCACTAATTGGGCAATACGATTGGTGAGAAAGTTTTAGTAAGGGGAGTTAAGTTCCTCTATTTCCCACTGGTCATAAACAAATTGTACTTTAAAATAAGTGTGGGTCCCCTAATAAAGTCTGAAACCAAAAAGCCCACCTTGTTTGTGGAGCCATCAGACTGGGCCATTAAGGTTGAGTTTTCTTCCCAGGGATGGGAAGTTGGGAGAATCAGTAATAACAGGGGCCCCTGGAATGACACAAGCCAAACCCAGACCTAGAGCATCCCTGCAGTGCCTGGGCCCCGTTTCTCCTCTTGTAGCACCCAGTGACTGTGGGGGCCACTACACGGATGAATATGGCAGGATCTTCAACTACGTTGGGCCGAAAACTGAATGTGTCTGGATCATCGAGTTGAACCCCGGGGAGATAGTCACGGTGGCCATTCCAGACCTCAAGTGAGTACTGGGGTTGTGAGTTTTCTTTGATGTTGTTGTTACTTCTAGGAAAGATCCCATCTTGACCTCTGATGGTTCACCCTCCACCCTATCCATGACAGCCATCTGACACGCAATTTGACTGCATTTTCACTTCCTGTTGAAAGCTTTTCACTGGCTCGTTTTCTCCAAATAAAGTTTATCTTCTTGTCGTGCCTTTGTCATTCCTCACAATTGGCTTCTCTTCTCTGCTCACTTCTGATCACTTCTCCTCTCTGGACCCTGCTGTGGGCTGAGCCATTACACTGAGTTTCCTGGACACATCAGAGTCCAGCAGCTCCTTGCCTTTGCTCACACCTGCCCTCCGCCTGGAATGCATCCTTCAATCCCTGCCAGACTCATCTGCCCTCTGCAAAGGGTTTTCATGTTGTATTTCATGAGTTAGCTCAAGGACAACAACCTCCATAACAATAAAACCACCTTCCTGACTCTCTGCAGAGGAGAATAGATCTTTTTCTCACAGGGGTTTATATCATACCCCTGGAAAGCTCTACACTGAATTTATAGTGTAATATTACTCTTGCCTATGACTGCATTTGTGTCTACTAGGAGTCTGTCTTTGGATTGCAGGTATTTTTCTTAAATGAATGAATGAATGAATGAAGTGATAAAGCCACAGAAGGCATTTCCAATGCAGCCTAAGTTACTGCATTGCTATCCCAGGGCACTGTTCACAGATTTCAGCATGGAAACCACATTTCCATCAATTCCAGACCAAGCCAAACACAGCCCACAATGGTGGATGAGACAGATGGTGGAACTATGTGACCCAGAGGTCCTGTCCCCTCCAGACAGCCTATGGGCTCAGAATCCCACTACGTTATGCAGGAGTTCTATGGGATCAAGGACACTTCGAGACAGCTGCCTCAAATACAGGGCTTAAGCTGTCTACGCAACCTGAGGCCCAGGGATTCAAAAAAGGATGTGTGGCCAAGAAGACCCAGATGGGGAAACAAGGAGAGAAGGAGGTTGAGGAGGGACCTGTAATGAAAGAGTCATGCAATTCCTGTGTCATAATTTCCCCAGGGCCAGAGGGATGGGCGGCTGTGGACACTTTCCCATATTGTCCCTTTGTCCTTTTCAAAGTTGATTTTGAATCTGATTGTCCTTGGCACCAAGGAGGGACTTTGCTCTTGGACTGGGCCAAGAGCAAAACTAGTATAAAGTCAGCCCTGTGTGTGTCCTGGTGGGGTGTCCCCTTGTTGTCTTGTTATACCCCAGAGAGGCTCCAGCACCTCTCTTGTGAACTGAGACCTGCTGGGGACTGAGGATGAGGGGTGGAGATTAGGACTGGAAAAGCACAGGGAGGAGAGGGAAGTAGGGAGGTCTCCTAGGACTCAGAGCTTCCATGTGCAGCTTGACTCTCACAGGATGGAGATGGAGACCCCTCTCTCCTCTGCAGTGAGCAAGCAAGGCCAAGCTTATGCTAGTGGGGGGTCATGCTTCACCTCTTTCTGTCCCATCTGCCAGGGGAGAGGAAGGCAGGAACCAGGGAGTGGTGTCCACACACTCATTTCTGGTGATTTTTGTCCTGACCCAGAGGTTGTGGTTTAAGGAAACACACCACTCTGCTGGCTGCATTCCCTGTTTGGGGAACTTGAAACACGGCTGATGTTTTGACTAAAATTCCTGGGTTGGAATCCAAGGGCCATGGGCTGGGCTTCCTGGAAGACATGGAAACCATGAGACTGGGAAGCCACCTGCTGCCCTGGTTGAGGGGAAGATTTCTGGGAAGATGGAGGGGGTGCTCGGACCCCTGCTTGCATTATTGAAGAACTGACGAGCTTTCCTTCTTTCGTTCTCATCTGTCCTTGCACTTCTCATGAGCAAAGCTGTTGGGATCTAGTGTGGATTCACTGGTGGAGGGAGGTGGCAGCCTGGCTGGAGGACAAATCCAAATGCTGATGGTTGCCTTTTCTTCTGACCCAGAGGATTCACATGTGGCAAAGAGTATGTGGAAGTGCTGGATGGACCTCCAGGGTCTGAGTCCTTGGGCAGGATTTGTAAAGCCTTCAGTACATTCTATCACTCTTCTTCCAACATCATCACCATCAAGTACTCCAGAGAACCCAGTCATCCACCCACCTTCTTTGAAATATATTACTTTGTTGATGCTTGGTCAACACATTAATAGGTAGGTCGGGGGAAGAGGCACCTGCTGATGCTCCCCTGCTCTGCCTGAGCCTGGTTCTGCATATGTTGGACAGAGGCTACACCTGGGACTGCAGAAATAAGATTGAGTCATAGTTCTCCTGGATCAGCATTGGGTGAGGGAGAGGGAGTGTGACCCTGTGACCCTTCCAGAAAAAGATACGGGTTCTGTCCCAGCATTTCTGTACACCTATATCTTTGGTGTTAGAAGATCATATGTGGAAACTTTATCATTCCTGTCTTCTTGGTATAGAAGCGTGTATCTCTGAGAAGCCAACTTTCTCTCTATTGATCTTATTATATGCCCTGTGGCATTTTCTAGTGTATTTCTGCAAAGTGAGTAGTGTATGAACTATATACTATAAGGAATGTATAATATACATATTCCATATGAATATATAATCCTAGAAAATATATATAAACAAGAAATATGTATTATATATACATAAAATAGATATAAATAAGAAACTTGTGCCTCCTGGACTGAGATTATACTTGGTGCCCTATGAGTCTCTGGACACACTGAAATACACAGCACACATTCCCCATCCCTAAGAGGCTTGTACTCAATGGAGGACTGAAACCAGCTCAATAGAGTCAAACAGCAGCACAAGAAGCAATGGCCCCCGACACCCCCATCAGGCAGTGGGTGACAGCTGCATTCACTGTGAGGTCTGGGGTTCACCCAGCTGTGCTGATCACTCCAGGCTTCCCAGTGAGGTGGAGCTCAGGCCTGGCCTCAGCATGGGGAGGTCTGGAAAGGCCGGAGTAGGACGTGCTGAGCAGGTGCTGTGAGCAGAGGTGGAGTCACCCGAATGGGGTGAATTTGGGAACAAAGAGAATGCAGAGAAAGGTGCTCCCTCCAGCTTTCTGAGTGTTTCAGAAAGGGCAGAGCTCATAGTGGGGCCTGTGTTGGGCATATTTGAGTGCATTTCAGGCACATTGCTGAAGTGGCTACTTCTTCCTTCACCATGGGTGAGGTCTATCTGGGGACAGAAGAAGGATTGGCTCCTGGTCTTGGTTCTAGATGAGTCCAGTTTTTTTGTTGTTTTGTTTTTTTTCCCGGGATACTTGGTTGGCCCCCAGTAGGCCCACAGTCCTCCCTGAATGTGACCAGGGGAGAGGAGGACAGAGGGTCAGGGACCTTCCAGAGCTGACCTTGTGGAGTTTCCCTCCACCCATGAAGCTGGAAGGAGCTTCTGGATCCTGTAAACCTCACGCGAAGCGAGCATCTCTGTCGCGTCATCTAAGTTGTTCCAGAATGTTTGTCTTGGAGCTTGAAGGATCACCTGAAACTCATATGTTTGGAGGAAAAAAAACAAATCCTAGTTGTGGTTGGCTTTTCTGGTTTTTCTAAATGTACAGATACGGAGACTGCAGGTAGGCCTTGTCCTCTAGCTTTGGTGCACAGCACACGGTAGCCTGGGACTTTGTGTGAGCAGGTCAGGTCTTTAATGTTCCAAGAGCATCTTGGAGTAGAATAATACAATGCGACCAGCTGAACATGACTTCTCCTTAGCACGCTGATGTCTTTGACTGGAAAAGGTTCAGGGAAACCCTGGACAAAAAGCAGAGTCACAGAAAAATAACAAGGTGCCTGTGCCATTCTCCTGCTGAATGACATGCGGCTCCAGGTCAGACCTTTTACCTCTGTCAGCCATGGTTTTCTCATGTGTGAACTGGAGATAGAAACAGATGACAAAGGAATAATAATAGTGAAAACCATTAAATGTTTATTCAACACAACATTCTCTAGGTACTACCTTAATAATGTCATACAGTTTGTCTAATTTCATCATGACATGAAGTCGTTTCGGGTAGTATTACTATCCCTAGTTTACTTAGGATTTGAGAAGGTTTTGTTTTGTTTTGTTTTCTGTATGTATGTTTGTTTGTTTCTGAGATGGAGTCTCACACTGTCGCCCAGGCTGGAGTGCCGTGTCGCCATCTTGGCTCACCAAAAACTCCGCTTCCCGGGTTCAAGCAATTCTCCTGCCTCAGCCTTCCTAGTAGCTGGGATTACAGGCGTGCTCCACCTTGCCCGGCTAATTTTTGTATTTTTAGTACAGACAGGGTTTCACCGTGTTGGCCAGGCTGGTCTCGAACTCCTGACCTCAGGTGATCCACCCGCCTCAGCCTCCCAAAGTACTGGGATTACAGGTGTGAGCCATTGCGTCTGGCCTAGGATTTGAGAAAGTTAGTTGAAAATAACTTCTCCAGAGGCACACACTGTCATGCCAGCTAGGACTGTGACGAGGGCCATCTGATGCAGAGGCTGGGCTCCTGCCAACACATCCATCATGAGTGTGAGCCACAGAGCCACGTCCCAGAGGGAGGCCCTGCGACTGCACTCAGGGCTCCTGCATTCAAGTCCATGACAGGTACCTGAAATGGTGAAAATTTCATAAATTAAGATGGCTTATTTCTCCCAACTCCAAAAAGAAATGTATTCAATAGGTTTACTTCAACATTAGGTTGATTATTGGTCTCATTACAGAATTTAAAACAAGAAATATTCAGGTGAGCGTTAGAGTGGCTGACTTTTCTGGGTTGCCCAGAATAAGAGGTTTCAGGGGCAGGAGAACTTCAGTGCTAAACAACAAACGTTATCAAAAACTAGGACATGAAGGTTGCCTTGGTCAGGGCTGACTTTTCTGTCTGTGGCTCCAGAGTGGGGCTATTGCACTTTGAGTGGAATCAAAAAAACAAGAAGAAAGCAGTGAGTGAGCTGGTCTGTAAACGCTGAGAGCCAGTCCTTCTTTCCTCCCTTCCCCCAAGGGACCCAGGGTTGCTCCCAGGGATGGGGACAGCGATGCCACCTCCTCTCCCTGCTCAGCTCCATCTCTTTGTACTCAAGTCCCTCTTCACAGTGTGGTCATTATCGATTCTCCTGCCCTGACCTACAGCTAACTCCCAGCTTGGCATTTTGTTTTTTGTTTTGTGTCCTTTTATGGAAAATCAATTAGCCAAGAAGGATATGAGGTAAATGTGGGCAATCTAATTTCATGCTTTCATTCTTCTCACAAGGAGACTATGCATTTTCAGGTTGGAATCCAAACAGCTCACCTCTAAAAATCACGTTCTGAGACATGTTCTTGGCCAAAGGAAAGTGGAATAAGTAACTGACTATCTGCTTAAGCACTTCACAATCCCTAGATCACCGTCTCTACCAGGTGCTCACCACTCTTTCCTCCCTGTTCCTCCTCCCCTCTCCCCCTGCAACTCCAAGTCCTAGGGACCTTCCTCTGCCCTCCCTTCTGGGCAGCTTCCTGGGCAGAGAAAGTGGCCACCTCCTCCAGAGCCTGTTCCCAGGAGAGGAGCCTCCTCTAAACCCCTGAAGTCTGGAGAGCTGAGGGACAGCTCCATCCTCGGTGTCAGAGATGAGAGCATTGAAGGAAGAGTGAAGAACTGCAGCATGGAGGGTGCTGGTTGGAGGGAGGAGAGGTTTTCTCAGGATATAGGGGACTTCTAAAGTGTTTATCCACCTAGTGCTTAAAAGGCAGAAATTATGGGCTCAATTATGGGCTAAGCACTTTACAAATGAGAACACAATTGATCCTAGATCACCCACTGTGATAGGTGTAGTTATCGTGACAATTTAAACTTACCTGAGACTAATCTTCCTTCTCTGTGATATTGGAAAACAGCAAGGTTAAGGAAAGTTCTTCATTTTTGTTCTGGGGAATGGCTTACTAGAAAGACCACCCTCACCTGTATGACTTAGATAAGACTCATATGATCCCACATTTTCCTTGGGCAACCTGGACACCCCAAATTATCACTCTTTTTCTCTTCAATGATTAGCTGAACTATTTTCCTTCCTTATCGATTGAAATGAAATGCTTGCCAAATTGACCTAACCAAACTTTAGTTAAGCTGGTCTCCCACCACAGCTTCCCCACCTTTGATTCATCCCTCAAGATAAACAAGCACTGCAAAGCAGAATAATCCTCCCACAGACCCTTCTGGAAATGAGCTGACCGTGAGACACACATTCCTGGTCACCTGTCACATTACCTGCTCATCCCATCTCCCACCCTCAGTCCTTCCAGCTTCTGTCATCCTCCCTAGAAACCAAATTCCTTTCTCTCTGAACTCTGAGATCCTTGCCAACCCTCTGGTTGGAGCATTCTCAGTACTGCTATAAGCATTTTGAATAAAGTCTTCGTATTAGTTGGTTTCCACACTGCTCATAAAGACATTCCTGAGACTGGGTAATTTACAAAAAAAAGAAGTTTAATGGACTCACAGTTCCACATGGCTGGGGAGCAGCCACAATCACGGCAGAAGGCAAGGAGGAGCAAGTCACATTGTATGTGGATGGTGTCAGGCAAAAAGAGAGCTTGTGCAGGGAAACTCCCATTTATAAGCCATCAGATCTCATGAGACTCATTTGCTATCATGAGAACAGCATGGGAAAGACCCACCCTCATGATTCAATTACCTCCCACTGGGTCCCTCCTACAACACATAGGAGTTATGGGAGCTACAATTCAAGATGAGATTTGGGTGGAGACACAGCCAAACCATATCAATCTTCTTAAAGCTATGTTGGGATTTGGTTTATTATTTGACAATCTTCCTATCACAGTTTGGGGGCCTGGGTATCACCGAGCATGATCATGCAGCCTCTTCTGACCTGTCTTTAAAATAAGATGGATTCTTGTTTGTCTGAGGTCTCTCTTGAGGCAGGAGAACAGCCTATTTGCTATTTCTCTCCCCTGTACTGGGAAAAGGGACACACAATTGAGAAGGTGCCGGCTTTCTGATCACCATTCTGCCAATGTGGTGATGCAGTATGCTATGGTGATGGTGTTAAAGTTCTACTATCTCCCACTGGTCAAAAACACATTAGACTACATATGGAACTCGGTCCCTTAAAAACCTCTGCATGGAGTAAAACAAAAAGCCCCCCTTCTTTGTGTGATCATCACACTCCAGTTACCTATGTTGTTTTCAGCTGTCACATAACATTTTGAAGAGATGTTGGTATCTCTATGAATATACCCAACTACGGTTTTTCTGTGAAATGTAGAGATTAAGGAATAGAAGCCTCTCCAATTATAGCTCAAAAGTGCATGACCATATGTATAGTCAACTCTCCATAAAACCAGTAGTTCTGCCTTGCTCATGATAGTAGTTGGCCTACAAATGATGCTTAAGTTCCTGCTATGTATAAAATGAAACTTTCCATAATATTTATGGATGAGAATCAGTTAAATGCTCTTTGCTTTGAGTGGAAAGTTGACTTCAAATGCTATCTTGGATGTTTGAGGTGGGATCTAACCTTTTTACTCCTCGCTCATAGGCTGGTGCCCTTTTCCAATTGCTGTTTGGTTAACTTGACATGTTTGAAGCCTCCTGGAACCATTTTCTACTGAAAAATATCTGTGGCCTTCTGGGAAGACATCCTCTCCCAACGAAATGGAAGTTCAGTCTTTTAGTGAACTGACTTAGTGGCTATTACTATACTATAATCTAGCTGGGTTAGTGTGTTGGGCCATTCTTGCATTCTTATAAAGAAATACCTGAGACTGGGTAATTTATAAGAAAAGAGGTTTAATTGGCTCATGGTTCTGCAGGCTATACAGGAGGCATAGCAGCATCTGCTTCTGGGGAGGGCTCAGGAGGCTTCCAATCATGGCGGAAGGCAAAGAGGGAACAGGCACTTTACATGGCAAAGCAGGAGCAAGAGAGAGAGAGTTGGGGAGGAGGTGCCACACACTTTGAAACAACCACCTCTTGTGAGAACTCACTCACTATTGTAAAGACAGCACCAAGGAGATGGTGATAAAGCATTCATGAGAAATCCACCCTTATGATCCAATCACCTCCCAGCAGGCTCCACCTTCAACACTGGGGATTACACTTCAATGTGAGATTTAGAGGGAATACACATCCAAACTGTAGCAGTTAGGGACCCAACTGATTGGCTGGCCAATCTGATTCAGTACTTCTTTTTTTTTTTTTTTGAGATGGAGTCTCACTCTGTCGCCCAGGCTAGAGTGCAGTGGCACAATCTCAGCTCACTGCAACTTTTGTCTCCTGAATTCAAGTGATTCTCCTGCCTCAGCCTCCCGAGTTGCTGGGATTACAGGCACCCACCACCACACCTGGCTAATTTTTGTATTTTTAGTAGAGAAAGGTTTCATCATGTTGGCCAGGCTGGTCTCGAACTTCTGACCTCAGGTGATCTGCCCGCCTCAGCCTCCCAAAGTGCTGGGATTACAGGCATGAGTCACCATGCCCAGCCTGATTCAGTACTTCTTATCATGCTGTTCCAAAACAGGATAATGACACCAGCAAGAATCACAACCAATATTTGTTCCTGTATCTATATTTCTGTATAAACCAATATATTAATATATCTATTTATCTACCTCCATTTACCTGATTCTTCCAGGTTGACTGAATGCTGAGAAGAATCACTTGCTCTTACCTTAGTGAATGTCCTTTTTGTTACAAGTAACAGAAATACACTTTAGGTAGATTGAGCAAAAAATGAGGAAATTTACTGAAGGATTCAAGAGTAAGTCTCAGAACTAAAGGGGCGGTGGAGACAGGGAAGCAATTTGGAAAGCTACCCTCACCTCTCTCTTTTTGATGCCATCTCATCTGACCCTTGTGTTTCATTCTCCTCCCCTCCAGCCTGGCAACATCCTCTTCTCTGTGCACATTGTAGAGGACGGCTGCCTTACAGCTCAGCTCCCAAGTGTATCTGTTTGTGTTAGTGCATTCTCACATTGCTATGAAGAAATACCTGAGACTGGGTGACTTACAAAGAAAAGAGGTTTAGTTGGCTCACAGTTCCACAGGCTGTACAGGAAGCATGGCGCTGGGATCTGCTCAGCTTCCAGAGAGGGCTCAGGAAGCTTCCAATCATGGCAGAAGGCAAAGGGGGAACAGATACTTCACAGGGCCAAAGCAGGAGCAAGAGAGAGGCAGGGGGTGAGGGGTGTCACACACTTTCAAATGACCAGATCTCAAGAGAACTCACTCACTGTCATGAAAACAGCACCAAGGGAATGGTGCTAAACCATTCATGAGAAATCCCCCTCCATAATCCAATCACCACCCCCCACCAGGCCCCACCTCCAACGCTGGGGAATTGGGGGGTGCAATTCGACATGAGATTTTGTAAGGGGATGCAGATTCAAGCCATATCACTGTTCATAGTTCAAAATGACAGCAAAGATTCACTTGCACCTCTGATTTCTGTCTGGAAATTTCCAGGGAGAGACTGATTTGTGTGAATTCGGTTGAGCATCCACCTCTGGTTGGATGGCTGGTCACCAGCAGGGGAGACTCATAGAGCACAAATGTGAGGGTGCCCATTCAGGCAACACTGGGCTCAGGTTTCAGAGGGAGGTTGGTGGGGCCCCAAGGAGCAGTCATTCCAGAAACTATTACAGTGTCACCTGTCATGTCTGCTCGGCCAGCTTTTTTTTTTTTTTTCCATATTGCTCTTGAACTTGAGTTTTTATTTTATCTTTACTGAATACTTCAGGTATCCAGTAGGAAATGAGTGGTTAAAGAGAAGAAATTAAAAAGGGAAAGTGATGATAAACTGAACATGACCATGGAAAAGTGAATCCAGCAGAGGAATGAGGAAACTGTCTTTGCCCATCAAATATTCTGCCTTTTGGGGACATATTGTTGACGTTGGCAATCATCTGTGGGTGAGGGAAACTCAGCAAAGACCATTTGTTCTGTCGTGCTGAGGAAGCCCAGATATATTAAGCATTCAGTGACCTCTGTCTCTGGAGAGGTGACATTTCAGCCAAAATGTGGAGCCAGCTATCTGCAGAAAGAGCATTCCTGCAAGTGCAGAGGATCTTTAGCAAGAGCAAGCTAGGCTTGTTCTGGGTGCTCAAAGAGGTTCAGTGTGGCTCAAGTGAGTGAGGGTGGGGGAAGAGGAAGAGGTGAGAGCAGAAAAAGGACCAGGGGCCAGACCAGGGGAGGTCAGAACAGGGGAGGCCAGAACAAGGGCCAGACCAGGCCACTGTTAGAATCTTGGATCCTGTTTAAGTGCAAGAGGAAGCATGGAAGGGTTTTACATTCGTTTTCTGCTGTAACAGAGCACCACCAGCTGGATGGTTTAGAACAACAGAAACTTCTCTCACAGTTCCAGAGGTTAGAAGTCCAACAGCAAGCTGTCAACAGGGCCACACTTCCTCTGACAGAGCTAGAAAAGAATGGGTTTCAGGCCGTCCTCCCACCTTCTGGTAGCCTCTGGTGTTCTTTGACTTGTAGATGGCCATCTCATCCCCACGTTTCTTCACATCCTCTTCCCCCGCAAGTGTCTGTGCCCAAATTCCCCCTTGTTATAAGTACACCAGTTATATTGGATTAGGTCCCATCCTCCCAACTTTGTTTTAATTTAACTACCTCTATAGAAACCCTATTTCCAAATAAG
This sequence comes from Nomascus leucogenys, assembly GCF_006542625.1. Taxonomy (NCBI): domain Eukaryota; kingdom Metazoa; phylum Chordata; class Mammalia; order Primates; family Hylobatidae; genus Nomascus; species Nomascus leucogenys. The sequence goes on along the minus strand of NC_044383.1, from coordinate 10,841,815 downwards.
GTCACATTCTGAGGTACTGGGATAAGAACTTCAACATATCTTTTGCAGGGAGGGAGGCACAATTCAACACATAGCAGTTTTAAACAAGGAAGTAACATAACGTGTTTTAAAAATATCACTCTGGCTGCTGGGTGGATTGTGAGTTATAAGAGGGTCCTTTGAAGAGCCTCTTGCATTAGTCCAGGTGAAAGATGGTGGTAGTTTGGATGGAGAGAAATGGCTGCCTGGCTGTAGCCTTGGCTTGAGCTTGCGATATAGGCAGGAGGTGAGGCAGCTTGAAGCCAATGATAATAATAGAGACTCAGATATTATAAACTCTTAGCTAATATGAAGTAACTATGAAGTACTCACTAAGCTTCATGCTCAACTAGCTGTTCTTAATCTTTCCCATGAATTATCTCATTTAATCCTCCAACTCCCTATGATGTAGACACTATTATTGCCTCTACTCACAGATGGGGAACATGAAGCTGAGCACTGCCTAGAAACTTGGCTGAGATCCCACAGCTCACCTGATAATGAAGCAGCTATTCCCACCCATGTCTGCTGCTGCCACATCCAGGCTCTTGGTGACGTCTCAGCACTCTATTTCAGAACACGCTGAAGGCTTGTTTGCTGAGACTGGAGATTTATGGCACAGAGGGAGATAAGGTTGGATAGGTGGGGCTCTTATTTTAATCATTTATGAGTATTTGTCTCATTCTTCAACTATTTATAAGCTTGTTGAGGGTAGAGTCCAGGCTCTCTCTGTCTATGTATATATCCATATAGACATAGACATGTGTTGTATATACCCATATGTAAGTATATATATAGTCTGGACTCTACCCTTAACAAGGGTGTATAATATTCACACACCCATATGTAGATATATAGATATACAGCTGTCTATCTGTATCAATGCTAATATTGGGCTATTAATCATGTTCTGGGCCTGGTTCTGAATCAGGGTTTCTTAACCTCAGCAATATTGGCATTTTGGTCAGGTCGTTCTTTGTCGCGGGGTTGTCCTGTGCATTGCAGGATGTTTAGCAGCATCTCTGCCCTCCACTAGATGCCAGTTGTGACAACCAAAAATATCTCCAGACATTAACAAATACCTCCTGAGGGACAAAATTCCCCTGGTTGAGAATTACTGTCTAATACCTCACACCTCACATTTAACATGTCCAGGAGCCCCATTAGGCAGCTACTGTTCTGATTCCATTTGTGGGAGAGGAACTCGAAGCTCAGAGATGTTGAGATAGATGTCCTAGATGATACAGCCAGGGTTCATATAACCCCTCCAACATCTGAGCTCATGGCAGGTGTTGACAGGACACCTGCTGGATGGATTGCAGGTAGCTTTGACATTGAGGCAGAGATGTTTATGCATGGCTAAGCATTATAGGAAACCATGAAAGGTTTTTGACCAGAGTAGTGATCTGAGAAAAGCAGAAGTTTACAGAAAACTCAGAGACTCCCTCCCATCTTCAAAGATAACTTCATATTTGGGATCCTTGGGCCTGGGGTCAGAAGGGATTAGAGGGTAACCTCAACCAGGAAGGAAAGTGTTCCAAAGACCACCGATGATTTTCTGCTTCCTCCTTTCCTCTTCTCTTATGAAATTTTCTTTCTACCAAATTACGTAAGATCCTCTAGGCATCCTGCTCCTTGTCACTCCCTAGACATTTTGGTAATAAGAGCATAAGGATTAATTACAACCCCCTGTGAATGTTTAATGCAATTACTGTTCACTGGCTCCCAGTAATTTCCAAGACATAAATGGGCAGTGAACAGACAAAATCTCCATTTGCCAACAAAGCCACAACTTGGCTTTTAAATTAAATAAAAACCACCTACCATTTTTTTAACTTTTATTTGAATGTCGGGGGTAGCATCACTGCATGATCAAACAGGAATCCAATGCATCCATTCAATTATTACTGGCTGACAAAATTGTATGAGACCTGAAGAATACCAATTGATTCCACTATAGTCAAATTAAAACTGACATAGCATTAAAAAAAGAAACACTTACTAAAAATCCAGGAAAGAGACAAAAGAGGAAAAATAGGCACTCAACTTCCTCATGATCTCCTTTCCAATAAAATATATTGTGTGTAGTATGTAGAGTGTTCCTCATAAGTTCATCGGAAGAAATCATTCTTCTTCCTTTTTCATGCAGCTCTGGATTTAGGGAACTTAAGAGGTTCTCCTTTGCTTAATCCATTTCTCCTTACAATCCAAGGCATCTAGTCCCAAACTACATTGTCTATGTGCAGCCCTGAGTGCTCCCTTTTATCTCTTACATTGTCAAGGTTTTGGTGACAGCCTTACAAATAGACATGACCGCTGTGCCCCACCCTGACTCACTCACACACTTTTAATTTAGACATTCCCATCCCCCAGAGCAGAAGGTACTTCATTCATATTAACTTTATTTTCTAACTACTTTGATTACTATTCTATCAACTCCAAAGTGGCCAAGTTTAAGTTTAAAGCCTTCCAGTCTCTTAACACTGTGCAGTGCATTCTCAGTGTAAAGTGGTCATGTGCAGGGCAACAGTAGCTCATTCCAATGCCACTGGGGCTGCTCTCCAAGAGCCAGGTGAGAAACCCATCCTGGCCAGAGCAAGGTGGACTTGGGACCAATTCTTCCACAGAGGGAACCATCTCTGAAAATGGTCTAATATGGTAACAAATGGTGGTCTTGTTCTGTGTTCATGGTCAGCTGACTAGAGCAAATAGCTGGGTGACTGAGATAATGTATGGCCAACCCAATATTCAAGCTGCCTACATTTCTAAGCACCTGTATTTTTCATTCACTTATTCATTCATTCATTCATTCATTCAGTCTGTAACCCCAAATCTAGCTTGAGCTCACTGGCTTCTTGGGCTCTAGGTGAGGCAGGCTCCACTTCTCAATTTCCCTCTGAATGAAGTTCAAAGCCTTCTTTGGGATTTCTGCAAACTGCCAGGAGGCTGTAGGACACCATTTCCACACATGCTGTCTCTCTTCTGAACTCTCTGCCTGATATAAAACTCAGCCCTGTCATCAATTCACAAATGCCAGTCCCCGAAGCTCATTCATACACCATACTCATGAATTTAATGGGCTTTTCTGATGATGAGGGTCTCAGGGAGGAATCTCTGGAGCTCTGCATAGCAAACAACTTACAACATGTTAGGTACTTCTCGTCTCAAAAGCCCACAGCCTCCTTGATACATAGGGTTTTACATGGCCCTTCATCCCCATGCAGTGAGGTACATCTCACTAGCGGCTCTCTCCTCTTCCTCCCTTTTTCCTTTTCTTTTCAAGAGAAAAACAAAATTCCTCTCATTTCCCCATGCAAAGAGGCTAACCATTCTTTCATTGTTAGGAGGCTTCTCAAGTATCCCCTTCCAGCCCCAAATAAACTGTAAGGTATTTTTCCCCAAGAAAAACAATTTACCTTAAGATAAATTTGGGTGCCAGTTCTTAAGGAATATAAATGTTGCCTCATTATGATTTTAAAATCATTTATTGAAGTACGTACAGTATGTTAGGTACTAGGGATACTAGAATGATTAAATTGGGCTTATGCACCGGCTACAGAAATGGCTTGTCATCCAGTGGGTTATACATGAGACAGATGGCATGTGGAAGGAGGAAGCCAGTCAGTGAGAGGGAAGGAGCAGAGTCAAGTTGCTATGGGATCCCTGAAGAGGGCAATGGACTCGGTTTAGGGATGAATTATAGAACGAGTGCAGCGTCTCTTCAGGAAATGGAGGTAAATGTCTGGTCATATCCAAATTGTTAGCCAGATGTTTTACCTCAGGATCCTCCAGATTGTTTTTGTTTGTTTGTTTGTTTTTGTTTTGAGATGGAGTCCTGCTCTGTTGCCTAGGCTGGAGTGCAGTGATGTAATCTCAGTTCCCTGCAACCTCTGCCTCGTTGGTTCAAGCTATTGTCCTGCCTCAGCCTCCCGAGTAACTGGGATTACAGGCATGCATCACCATGCCTGGCTAATTTTTTTTTTTTTTTTAGAGATGGGGTTTCACCATGTCGGCCAGGCTAGTCTTGAACTCCTGACCTCAAGTGATCCACCTGCCTAAGCACCCCAAAGTTCTGGGATTACAGGGGTGAGCCACTACACTCAGCCTTCTTTAGCTTGTTTGACCCCAATTTAGTCACCCACTTCTGACACCATTATCATAGATGAGCCCTGTCTGATTTCACAGGGCCCTTGTGAGTCAGGGGTGAGACCACATTAAAAACTATGTAGCCTCTGGGAATGGAGAAAATGATGGCGTCTGTTGACAAAAGCAATTCTAAATAAAACCAATACCAATTTATAGGTAAAAGGAAGTTCAAAGAAGTTCTGACTTGTTCAATAATGACTACTTTCAGCTTATATGAAAATCTACTATCAGATTCTTTTCCTCCAAAATATCTTTTTGTTTTTTGAGACAGGGTCTCACTCTGTTGCCCAGGCTGGAGGGCAGTGGCACAATATTGGCTCACTGCAACCTTCACCTCCTGGATTCAAGTGATTCTCTTGCCTCAGCCTCCCAAGTACCTGGGATTACAGGCATGCCACTACACCCAGATATTTTTGTATTTTTAGTAGCGATGGGTTTTCACCATGTTGACCAGGCTGGTCTCAAACTCCAGGCCTCAAGTGATCCACCCGCCTCAGCCTCCCAAAGTGCTGAGATCACAGGTGTGAGGCACCATGCCCAGCCTATTTATATTTCACTTTCGTCTGTTGGATAACCCAATAATAAACTTTGGTAAAAATTTAACTGATCACTTGTTCTCCAAGGCTTCTTTGTTAATCAGCATTCTCAGGGAACAGGGATTGTTAGAAATTTCAGATTAAGCAACTCATTACGAGAGCTCTCTTTTGCGTCCAGTGCTTCTGTCAATGACTTTCTAAATTCGTCATCACCATTAGCATAATCTACTGAGCATGAGACTCTCATAGGGCCTTGTGGTCACTTGTCTCTTGATCAAATATTATTATCTGATGTATTTATGAAACTCAGGTAAGTGGTGGTTAAGATAAATAAGTACTTAATCCAGGGCATTTTCTAAAACCTTCAAAAATTCAAATCCGAATCTACATTTATTTTCATACAGACTTCCTGAAAGATGGCATACACATACATGGTAAACTGTGGGCATATTCTGGATGGCTCCAGGTAATTAATGTTTACTGCAATTAATATCACACTTATCAACAAGTTTGGTATTGATAACAGCCAGTAAGGCAATATCTTGGCATTCTGTTTACCTCTTCTCTTTCCAAAGGGTTGAATTTGTTCTCAGAGGTGATTTCTGCATCTCAGAGAATTTGGGTCAGTGAAAATATCTCTATGCCAGCACCACCTGGCCTTCTTGTAACACAATACTTAGGTTGTAATTGTCCACACTAAGCAGATGGTGAGGAGTCAGCAAGTATTGAGTCAACTCCCAACTCCACTGAATGCAGCTAATTAAATGAATTATAGAACTGAGCCTTGCTGACCATTTAGTTCAAGGCACTCATTTAACTGATGGGTAAGTTGAGTCACAGGGTGCCTGGTGGCTTACCCATGCCTCACAGCTGGTTGAGAACAGAGCTGTAGGGAGAGCACTGATCTCTTTATTTCTCATTTAGAGAACTTTATGCCACATCATATTGCTGATCCTAAGCAATTTTTAGGGTCCAGATAAATCGTTTTCAGTTTTTTCAAACTGGCTTGAGTTTTCAGATGATGCTTTGGTATTCACTATTTTATACATATTTAGGAGGTTATATCAACATTGGAAATAATATTTTCCTCCCCCACTACCTCCAATTTCTAACTTTGCCTCAGCTGAAAAGTTAACCCATTTCTTTGATTCATGCTGATTCTTTAGTCAGAATCCACTGATATTTGGGAACAATGCCGCACTGCCCAGAATCACTGTCTCGGCCACAGCAGCTGCTGATACAATACTTCAAAATGCTCTTCACTTGGAGCTGTGGCTAATGGAGTTGTCCTGAAAAATGAGAAAGGGTGAAGCCTCCTGCTAATGACATTCCCTCTGCTTGGAGGGGAGCTGTGGCTTTGAAAGGGCTGACTGTGGAAAATCCACTGGCAAGAGGGAGCTAGAAAGCAACCTGACCTTGCCTCAGGCAGTTGTAGGTCCCTGTGGACAAGTTCACTGTCTTCCCAACTCTGTGAGGAGTTGCTGAGGACACAGTGTGATTAACAGAGGAATTCCTGTATGCTTCAGATGCAGACAGTGAGTAAGTGCCTCATGCGTCTTAAATGGTGAAGGTGCTGGCTGGACTCAGGGTGAGATTGTTAGGGAAACGGGGTGACACCATTTTAAAATCAACTCCATCTTAAAACTAGAAAAGCACATTCCTTGCTGGTCACCACCCATGGTCATGAAATGTTTCTGGCTAAGGAAACTCCTACTGCAATGAAATGTCCAGATGTCCCAATATCACATAATAATATATGCTTTTAAGATGATTCTAGACATGCTTTGATGTACCTACATACTAAAATACCAAAAATAACTTTCTTTAAATCAACAAAGTAATACATTTCGTCACGCTGTTAGCCCACCCTCACATTGTCATAGCTTAGCTTTTACATAGATAAGCTTGTATAAGACAAACTTAAAGATGATGCGTTCCTCTGCTTACTTTCTGAGGATGCCCTACTCTGGAACTGAGTAGCTTTCAATAAGCTATCTCTTCTCTGTGCTTTCTGCAACTTGCCTTGAATTTCTTCCTACACGAGATCCAAGACCCTCTCTTGGTGTCTGGATCAGGACCCCCTTTATCAGCAACAAGAGTTCTGTCTTTTGGGGAAAAAAATTCTCATTTCTTCTAGATGTCTAAAAATGCTTCATCTCATATTTACACCTGGAACTCGAGTCTGACCCATAAGATACTTAGGAGGGTGAGGGCTCGTGTCTCTGTGCAGCTCTGGGTCTGGTTGTCCCCCAACTCCCATTGCCCACTGATTAATGGGCACTTCAGTTTTTCACTGAATAGCTCAGCATCAAGAAAATGGCCTATGAGCAAGCCTACAATTTGGAGCAGTTCCCTGAGGTCATGGACAATGGCCAGCTGTCTTCTGTCTTGATTATTGGGAAAGGAGGGAAGGAGATTGGACTGACATGTCCAGGTTCTGTACAGGCTATGTGTGCTTTGAATTTGATGAAGTCTGTGCTAGCCATGAAAGTCTGACAGAATGGCTATGGGTTGGTGGCTGGTTGTGAGTGTGGCTCAGAGCAGGTGTGAGGGTCATTGGTGAAAACTTCAGACTTGTCATGAGAACTGCACAATAAGCAAGGTCCCTTGGCAGTATCTATGTGTGTGTGTGTGTGTCCGTTTAGAGGAGTCAGTGTACAGGGAAGAGGCCAGAAAAATCCTGGCTTCAAATTCTTTCCTCCCATGAGAACCCATTTTCATATTTTGGGGTCAGCCCTTCTCTGAGCCATCCTCCTTGTTGATGGCCAAGCATTTGTAAGAAACAAGAGCTCCATCTTGGTAAAGTCTGACTACCCTAGTTGTTGTCTACTATATCAGCCACATTGGGGCACAGGCAAAGTCTTGATAGGAGCAGCAATAGTGACCTCAGAGACATTTGGTACCTGCTCCTGACATGCCCAAAGGAATTGTGCATGCTACAGCCATGCCTGCCCTATGGCTGCACTTGACTTGATGGGGAGGGTGTGGACTGCCTGGCTGCATTGAAGATGAGGGTAGCAAAGAAATAAGGCTGGAAAGGGCTGGCTCTGCCTTCCAAGGCAGAAGCTGTATGCCTGGGCAGGAAGTGGAGAGCATGAAACAGACCTCCAACTTTTAGATGTGGGCATAGCATTCTTTTCTTCAGTTGTACTACAGGCCGCTCCCAGTTCCAGGGACTATGCTATTGACTGTATAATGGTTCCAAATATTCCCATTTCTTTGTCTGCATGCCTTTTGCAGTGTGGCCTCTCATAAGGGATAAAGTTCATTTACCCACTCTTGCAACTAGGCTGGCCTCAGGTCTTGCTTTGGACAACAGAAATGTGGCAAAAGTGACAGTGTGCCAGTTATGAGCCTTGATCTTAAGAGACCTTGCAAACTTCCACCTACCCTCTTGGGACCCATAATGACCCTGTGAACAAGCCTGGGCTAGCCTACTGGAGGGAGGAAAAATGTGGCCCAGTCACTCCCATGGACCCAGTTGATAGCTGTCAGTTCCCAGAAGGAGAGCCAACTAATTTACCTGCAGTTAACTACAGACACATGAGGGACCCAGGTGAGATCAGGAGAGGCGCCCAGCTGAGCCCAGCTTAAATTGCTAACCCACAAAATTACAAGCAAAATTAATGATTGTTGTTTTAAGCCACTAAATTTGGGGGTGATTTGTTTCATGGAAATAGATGACAGACACACACCCCAATGGGAGTAGGTTAGGAGAAGGCCTGGGCTGTTGCTGAGGGTGGGAGCGACAGCCAAGAGTTGCCTGAGGTCAGGAAGCCTCAGCAGGTAGGTCTTACCTTGAGGCCCTCCTGGAGATTGGGCAGGGGTAGCCAAAATCCCAATATAAGATGGGGTGGCAAGGAGCCTGGGGCACAGCTGACGGGAATAATAAGGACTAGGACACGTGGTTACCCTGGGAAACAAATAAAAGTTTAATAATGATAAGGAGTTGCTTTACGCATGCGCTGTTTCCAGATACTCTCTTCTTCCAGGCTGTAGGTCTTGACCAGATCACTGAAGTGGTCTCTCCGTGATATAAAATCCTGATTCATTAGCATTAAGTCACCGGGGAATTCGGATATGCAGAAAAGATTTCGGTTTGTTAGGCCTGTGATGGACCGTTCCGGTTTCTTTGTGGGGAGGAATGATTTGCGATCATTTCCATGGTATGTTAAACATTTTTTTGGTTCTTTTGACTTGAAAACTACATTCATTTTTATTTCTCGTCTTTTTGTGTTTTTTCCCTCTGCCTCCTCTTTCTTATCTTGGTTGGCATCGTCACAATTATGGGTGTCATGGTTGTCTTCCTTTCGTCTGGCCTTATTTTTTGCCATTGGACCCAGGCCCACCCCAGACAGAAATGAGGAGCGTGTAAACCTTTCAATGTAGGGTAAAAGCTGATGATTTCCCAGAGCCCGAGCAAGCCTCATTCTCTCTATGTGCTTATTGACGTTCACCTGCTCTCGTTGTGGCATTTTAAACGCCTCCAGGGGCACAATCACCTTTGCTGTCCATATTTTTTCTAGGGGTACACAAACAGCACAAGGAGAGAAATGTTCCTTTTTATACTCCATTGCCCGTTTGTAGTCCGGAGACAGCAGCTGTAGTTCCTTGAGCATTCTGCATTCTTCCTCTTGCTTGTAAGCCAAAAGCCTTCTTGCTGCTATGGTGTGAATGCCACCTAGACGCTGACAATGGAGAAAGGATTATTAAAATCTCAAGACCACAGGGGCAGGTGGCACCCACAGAAACAAAATTCGCTAGTGGCTGGTTCTCCCTCCATTGTGGAAAGTGTTTGAGGCCCGCTGTAGTGGAAAACAGGTGAACCTTTGGGGTCAGATAACCTTGGGTTCAAATCCTGACTCTCCTCTGACCTACAATGAATTCAGAATAATTTCATTGACTTTACAGGGTCATGGTGAAGCCTCCACAAGACAACATATATGAAAGTGACCAGTGCAAGGTAGGAGCTGAAGAAATAACTGTTCTTCATTTGTTATTTACTTATATTTGTAAGTGGGACTTGTCAATAAGGGTATTTTGCTGTGCAAGAGTGGAAGGCACTAGCAGATTCAGCCAATGTGAGTCTACTGTTTGAGAGGCGCCTCTGTTACTGGTGGTTTCTGAACCTTTGGCTCCCCCTAGGTAAACTGGCTGGCTTCAGTGGGGCCTCTCCCTGTGAAAACTGCGGGACACTTACTAGGATCTCTTTTTCCAAGGGGGAGTATTTCCCGAGGGCAATCCGTGGGTCTGGTCTGTAGAGTTTGCTCCATATCCTGCAAGAAGAGAAGCAGGAGTATCAGAATTCTGGAAAGTCTCTTCTCACTTTTCCCTCCTGGAGTGGGAAGGCTCATAAAGGGTTATTCTACACTAGCCATGCTGAGGCCACCATGAGAAGGGGTTTCTGTAGCCACTGGGTAGGCTTCTCCCCTTGGCCTCTTTCTGACATGGACAGACTAAAGTGCAAGTCAGACTCACCGCAACGGTGAAGCAGAACTCAGATCCTCTTGGCAACACACTGGGGCTTGATCCTGAAAGGAATAGTTGGTATTAAATATTCTAACTGGCTTTTCATTCTTCCTTTCTTGGACCACTGTGTCACTAGCCCTCTGTTTTTCAGTCCTCTGACAGTCATTCTTCCATTCTCTGATCATACTCTGGCAATAAGCTAGGATGGGAGGTGTTCATGCCTGGAGTTTGTTTCTAAGACAATGTGGTGAGGGCCCAAGGGTAAGTCACAAACACTTCTTGCATCATAACTGGCTTACCTGGGGGCTATTGTGAGGTCTGAGTTTAAGACATTGAATGATACCCTGGGGTGAAATGGACACACACTATCAGGCTCCTGGTGTGTTGGAGTCCAGAGGAAGAGAATGGATAGAGAATGCGGCTGGGAGGCAATCTGACCATGTCACTGCCACTGACAAACCCACAAGACTGCTCAGTTTTCACAAGAGGAAGACTCAGTCAACTAAAGTCTCTCTCACTGGCTTTTGCTTGTCTCTTCAGCCTTAACTCCTCATGCTTTATCAACGCCACACTATCCATCATTCTCAAAACAAGCGTCTAAGCTATTGTTCACAGTCCCCTCGTGCTGAATAACTCTCTTATCCTTGGCAACTTGCTTGTCTCTCAAGACCCAGCTTAATTGTTGCTTCCTCTGAATGTCTCCTTGCAGAATAAATCACCCTTTGTCCGTGTTCTCATAGCACTTTCTGCATCACGCTATGGTGCTTTCTCACATACCGACTTGCTTGGTAAGTCAGATTTCTTAGTAAGTCTTGTCTCTCCCTCTATTGAAAGAAGGTAGCAACAGAATCTTATTCTTCTTTGGTGTGTGGTTGTCAGCACAGGGCATGGTGTAGGGCAGATGCTCAGTTCGTTAACTCAATAAACAATTGTCCTGAGTCCCTGTTCAAAGGTGTGGTTAAGAATGGCACTGGTGGGAATGGATATTGCCAAAACTCTATGGAAGGTAATTTGGCAATATGTATCAAAATTATAAATGTATTTGCCCTTTCACTCAGTTATGTGTACAAAATAAATTATGCCCAAGGTTGGTCAGTGCAACTTTGTTTGAGGTGACAAACCTCATGGCAAACTCAAATACCCATTAACCAGTAATTGGTCAGAGAATTCTAGTTAGCCATACAATGGAGTATAGGACTATAGGAGTCAAAAAGATCAAGGAAGGAAGACCTTTACTTATATGGAAATAACTCCAAGAAACTTAATCAAATGCAAAAAGCAAGATGAAAACATATATAAATTCTAGAATACCTTTTTGTGTTGGGGAGGGAAAAAATAAGCATGTATATATTTGTGTTTGCATAAAGAAACCAGAATAATACACAAAAAACTAATAAAACGGTAGGTATTCAGCAGATGAAGTGGTGGGAATGAGCCATTTCATGGTATACATGATGATATTGTCTTGAATGTAGAACCACATGAATGTATTAGGTATTTGAAAACATAAATTTAAAAAGTAAAGAAGCAGCTCATGGAAAAACATTGCCACGTTATTGCTGACAAACATGGGTCCTAAAACTCCTTTGCCTTATCGGAAATCCACAGTGGATATTAAGAGTTGGGCCAGTGCTCAGACCCATGTAGGCACTAAAATACAGAGGTACTTTTCCAGTTGACACAGGCAAATTCAGTTACCTGGACCATCTGTGAGCCTGGACATCAGCAGAGAGCCTCTGAGCAGCCTCTGCCTGGTCAACTCCAGATATTTAGATGGAAAAGTTATGGCCCTGCCACAGCAGGTACAGGCAGGTAAAGGTGCCATTGTCAGGGTCCAGCTCCTCCAGACTTCAGAGAAAAGGAGGGTGAGAAAAGATACACCTGGGCGGGGTGGCACCACAGCAATGAGGCTCTACGCTGTGGGCAAGTCTGGTTTTCTCACACCTGGTTCCACAGACTTCTGCTTTTAGCTCACTTCCTTCTCTCCTTCTCTTTCTCTCATTGTCATTCCCAGGCTTTTTGCTTTTGTTTTCTTTTACAGATGTTTCCCCTCAATTGTTTTTACATTAGGTTTTATTCTTGACTTTTACCTGGTTTTGTCCTGACTTGTATTCATAGGCATCAATCTCATCTCCTGGTCCATTTTCAAATTCTCTTGAACTGCCTTTTACATCTGTCTTTCATCTTTTACTTAATGTTTACTTCATTTCTTTGTCTTGTAGCCTTTATCTTTTATACATATTTCATTTATTCTTAATATTTGTAATTAATATTTGTACACACACACACATAGAAATATATATACACATATACGTATATACAAATCATATGAGAGAGAGATTTATTATCTATTATTTATTTTAGGGAATTGGCTTACATGATTATGAGGCTAGCAAGTGTAAAATCTGCAGGGTAGGCTGGCAGGCTAGAGGCCCAGGAAGAAGTCAGTGTTGCAGTTCAAGTCCAAAGGCCATCTGATGGCAGAATTGCTTCTTGCTCAGGAAAAGTCAGTCTTTTGTTCTATTCATGCCTTTGTGAGGCTCATCCACACAATGCAAGGCAATTTGCTTTGCCCATACTCCACCGATTTAAATGTTAATCTCATCCAAAAACACTGTCCCAGAAACATTCAGAATAACACATCATACCAAATACCTGGGCACCATGGCCTAATCGAGTTGACATATAAAATTAACCATGACACCTACTTATAGTTCATAGGTTTTTAATAATTTGTTTAAATGTATTATAGTTTTAAAATATCAGGCTTTTAGTTTCTATACATAATTTTACCCATTATTGAACTTTATATTAACAGATTCACATAGTATGTATTCCTTTGTGTCTGCTTTGTGCCCCTTCTTATGAAAAAAAGTTACAATTCTCTTCTTGATATGCTTGTACATTCCCTTTTATTGTTGTTTAGCATGAGGATGCTATGATTTATTTATCAGTCATCTGTTGCTTACATTTGGGTGGTTTCTGATTTGGGGAGCATTCTTCTACATGTCTCCTCAGGATTATGTGCGTGTTTTTTTCTACCAATTCACATTCCCACCAGTAGTGTATGAGAATTCCTGTTGATACTCATCTTGCCAATACAGGTAGATCAGTTGTGGTATCTTGGATGGTTTTCATTTACATTTTTCTGGTTAGAAATAAAATCGAACACTTTTTCTATTGGCCATTGAGATTACTCTTTGTGAAATGTCTATTCAGATCTTTTGCTCACTATTTTCTAGTTTTTGTTTTCTTATTGATATGTTAGATTTCTTTATATGTTCTTGATATAGGCCCTTTGTCAGTTAAATGTGTTGCAAATACCCACTCCTACTCTGCAATTCAGCTTTTTACTGTCTTTAAGGTGTCTTTTGATGAATGGAAGTCCTTATTTTTATACTAGCTGCACTCTAATTTATCAGCCTTTCCCTTTATGGTTAGTGCTTTCATGTCTTGTTTAAAAAGTCATCTCCTACCTCAAGTAGGGGTGATACTCTCACATATTATACACACACATACACACATACACATACACACACATAGATACACATACACACATACAAATGCATACATACAGACACATACACACACAGAGAGACACACACATACACACACATAAACACATACATACACATACATACACACATAAACACATATACATACACATACACACACATACAAACACATACACACAGACACGTACACATACACACACATATACACATACATACACATACACACACATACACACAGAGACATATAAACACACACATACACATACACACACCCACACAGAGACACATACACACATTCACACAGCGATATTCTCCTATGTCACTCTCTAAAATCTTTGATATTTTTTCTTTTGAAGTTTGTTAACATCTTATCCTCATTTTATTAACTTTATTTTTCCACCTTATTTTCCTTTAGGTATATTTTGCAACTTATTTTTATAATGGCTACCAAAAAGTGTGAGGGTGTGTGAGTAAGTCATACACAAAACCCTGGGGACTCCTCACCCTCTCACAGCGGCCCCTGCAGCCATCCCTGGGCTCTGGCTCCCTCTGGTGGATCTTGCAGAGGCTGGCTCTCCAAAGACCCATCCGCCATCTCCCTCTCTCCAAGGCTGAGTCTATGCAGGTAGCCGCCTTGAAGCATGGAAATGGTGCTCCTTCTTAACATTGCATGAGATCCACACCTTATGGAGCTGTGCTCTTTAAAATCATAGTCTCTACAAAACCACCAGCTCAGGGCACACCACATTCTGGGAAATGTCCTCTAGGTCAGTGCTTCTCAAACATTAATGTGCGTGTGAATCTCCTGGAGGTCTTGTGGAAATGCAGAGTCTGATTCTGCAGGTCGGGGCTAGGACCTGCACCTCTAACAAGTTTCCCAAGAGAAGCAAAGTTGTGACTCTGTGTAGGTCACTCAATAAGAGGTGCTCCTCAAAGCGTGTCCCTGGGCCAGTGGTGGCAGCAGCAGCAGCAGCATCACCCAAGACATGCAGACTGTCAGGCCCCATCCAGAACTACTGAGTCTCAGTCTGCATCTCCGCAAGTTCCCTGGTGAATTGTAGGCGTGGTAAAGTGTGAAAGGAAGCTGGCCTGGGCAATGTTCTCATCTGCTACCTGTGAGGGATCAGACGATGCACAGCCTTTGCAGAGCACCTGTGGACAGAATTCTATGGGTTCCCCAGCAAAGTGCCTCAGACATCCTGGTTTCCAGGCTGAGCCTTCACCCTTCTTGGCATGAAAGAGTCCTTTGATGCTTAGCTTCCTCAGTCTCCTTCCTTTGGCACAAGGGTTGAGGAGACCTGGCTCAGTCAGGCTTGTTCTAAACCATTACCTAGGAATGGGGTCAGCTGTGCCTCTTTGAGGAGCCTCTTTTGAGAGGTTCACCCAGAAGAGTGAGACCCAAAAGCAGGAGAGGCCAATTCTCATTTAGCCCTCTGGGAGAGGTTTCAGCCACACTGAGGTGTCACAAGCTCAATCTTTGCTTCTTCTGTCTCTCTTAGGGGAGCAGATTATTAACTGGGGAAATCAAAACCCTAAAACGGTGATTTTCATCAGACTTCAGATTCTAGTCAACAATGCTGACATTCCTGCCCACATGTGTCTTTTATTTTCCCCCAGAATTTCTACTGGGTTCTTTGCAGGCCCCACCAACAAGCACTTTCCCTCTGAGATGGAGTCTGTCCCACTGGGGGCCAAGCAGATGATAAACAGGCATCAGGGCTCATGAGGAGAGATCTTCTCTAGCCTCCCCTGGCCAATTAAATGGAGACCATCGTCCAACACCACATTCTCTTTCTGAAAGGAGACCTTGGGAATCCCCCTGTGGTTGCCTCTGTTGCTATTAAAATCCACCGAAGGGCATGAGGAATTCTTTTCTGAAGTACAGGAGGGCTTGGTTTCTTGAATTTGGAGAGGTAATATGGTAGGCATGCATCTTCACGGTAAGGCCAATAGATGCACATTTTAAGAGCCAATAGGCTCAGCCAGGCATGGTGGCTCAGGCCTGTAATCCCAGCACTTTGGGAGGCCAAGGCAGGTGGATCACGAGAATAGGAGATCGAGACCATCTTGGCCAACATGATGAAACCCCGTCTCTAGTAAAATACAAAAAATTAGTCAGGCGTGGTAGCAGGCAAGTAGTCCCAGCTACTTGGGAGGCTGAGGTAAGGGAATCGCTTGAACTCCGGAGGTTGCAGTGAGCCGAGATCATGCCACTGCACTCCAGCCTGGCAACAGAGCAAGACTCTGTCTCAAAGAAAAAAAAAAAAAAGGCTCCAAAAAATATGTCTCTAGATGCCTGAATTTTCTCATTAGAAATGTGGTCAGTTGAGGGCACAGAATAAAACCCTGAGGTGTTAGTTGACTTTTCTGATGGGTTTTGATGCCATGATCCTAATAAAGAGATACTGGAGTATGATGGTCAACAGCATCGGTATGGAGTCACTGGCGTGCTAGTAAATGTTAACAACCGGCTCTCTGAATGAAGTTGACAAATGTAGCAAATAAAAATACAGGTCATCTGTTAAATTTGAATTTCAGATATGTCTCATTTACTTATACAAAGAATTATTCATTTTTATTGAAAATTCAAATTTAATTGGGCATCCTGTTATTATCAGGCAACCCTATTTCTGGGTGGGATGAGAGGAGAGGGGTGCCTCTTGCCACTTGCCACCTGCCAGCTTACTATCTCTTTTTCTTTTTAACATTAATGCCTATGTCATTTTTTTCCTTCCAACTTTTATTTCAGATTTGGGGGTACATGTGGGTTTGTTATATGGATAAATTATGTGTCACAGGGGTTTGGTGTACAGATTATTTTATTGCCCAGGTAATAAGCATAGTATCCAATCAGTAGGTTTTTAATCCTCACTCTCCTCCCAGTAGGCCCTGGTGTCTGTTGTTCCTTTCTTTGTGTCTGTGTGTACCCAATGCTTAGCTCTCACTTACAGGTGAAAACATGTGATATTTGGTTTTCTGTTCCTGCGTTAATTCACGTAGGAGAACGGGTTTATTCTTTTAAGTTGATTCCATGTCTTTGCTATTGTGAATAATGCTGTGATGAACATATGTAAGCATGTGTTTTTATCATAGAATGACATAGCTATATACTGAATCACGGGATTGCCAGGTCCAATGGTAGTTTTGTTTTCAGTTCTTTGAGGAATCTCCAGACTGCTTTCCACAAAGGCTGAACTAGCTTACATTCCCACCAGCAGTGTATACAGCTTACCGTCTCTAGAGAGTTGTGTAAACTGGGAAGCCTCTGTTTCATATGTACAACTAGGATAGTAATATGACCTGTCTTAGAGGGTAGTTGGGAAGATGGAGTGAGAAGTTACATTCATGGAAATGCTCAATAAAGAGCTACTGAGGGTCCTGGATTGTGGCGAATACTAGTCTCTGCATCTTCATTGTATCACTCCAATCGTCACAAACAGACATTTTGGTCCAAGAAAGGGTGGAGTCCACCATTGTCTCTACCCTCTCCAAGGAACTCTTGTTGAGTTCCTGCTCTCAAGTGGAATGTATTCTTAACAATCCTGTTGTGTCTCCTGACAAACTGGACGAGGTTTGTCTTAGCGTAGCCTTGCTTCTGGCAAGGCAGATACTATCTGCTTAGTCTTTTTGACAACTTACATCTATCTAAAACATTCTAACCCCAAGGGGGCATTCATCCTCCCTGGGGACCTGGTGGGGTGGACTTGTAGTAGGTTTCTAGAGCCAGTGATGAGTCTAATAGGTTATTTCTATTTTAGGGACAGATTATTTATATCTAAGAATAAATATTTCTAACATTTTAAATTTCTTTTTATAGTTTCATTGAGGTATAATTGTTACAAAATAAATTACACATATTTAGATATAGAATCTGATGGGATTTATGTATATAAACAACCATCCTCACAATAAGATAATGAGTATATCCATCATCCTCCAAAGCTTTCTCATGCCCTTTGTAATCTCTCTCCCCTCACCGCTGTCCCACAACCACTGATCTGCTTTCTGTCACTATAGATTACTTTCCATTTTCTATAATTTTTAATAAATTGAATCACACAGTGTGTATTGCTTCTAAAAAATAAACTTTTTTATTTGGAATATTTTTAGATTAATGGACAAAGTACCCCACACTATCTATGTGGAGGCTGTGCATCGTCTGATCCCTCTGATGTAGGCTGTGCATTGTCTGATCCTTCACAGGCAGCAGCTGAGGGCATTGCCCAGGCCAGCTTCCTTTCACTCTTTACCATGCCTGCTATTCACTCGGGAACTTGTTGAGATGCAGATTGTGACTCGGTAGTTCTGGGTGGGGCCTGAGAGTCTGCATATCTTGGGTGATGCTGCTGCTGCTGCCACTGGTCCAAGGACATGCTCTGAGGAGCACCTCTTATTGAGTGACCCACAGAGAGTCACAACTTTGTTTCTCTTGGGCCAGCAGTGTTGGGCTTATCTGGGAACTTGTTTGAGGTGCAGGTCCTAGCCCCGACCTGCAGAATCAGACTCTGCATTTCCACAGGATCCCCAGGAGATTTATATGCACTTTAACATTTGAGAAGCACTGACCTAGAAGACACTTTACGGAATGTGCTGTGCCCTGAGCTGATGGTGTCGTAGAGGAGGCTATGATTTTAAACAGCAGTGCTCCTCATGTCCTCACAACTTCCCTGAACAACCAGGCCGGAGATCCTCTTAAGTCTCCATAGGCCAATGCACAAATGATATAGCCATTCCAAGACGCCATTAGATTATGGAGGAAGGGTGTTAACTGTGGTTTCTCTTATCTTTAAATAACAACTTCCTGTATTAGCCTGGCATGAAGATGGTGCCAGACAAACCAGACTGTGATTCTGCTGGTCCCACTAAACAAGACAGGGCAGGGGACAAGGGGGATGGGAACCTCTCCATATTTGGAATGTTCCTTTCCGCCTGCAAGCAGGCAGCAGTCCACCAGCTTGGTAACTCATTAAATATACATATATTTAAAACAATAGTCATAAAGGTTCTTGGAATATGGATTGAAAAACAACTACACCTGTAAATATAGATTATGGCTTTAGGATAGCCTAAGCATATGCAACTAGTATGATGATTAAGCACAAAAAAAAAAACCTTCTTTCGATGTAAAAGCCATCAAAAAGTTACCAAGACATTCCTCTTCTTAAGGAAGTTTGTAGTTATCATTTATTTTTTACAAGATTATTGAAGAATATATACTTATCCATACTATAACATGAGGGGCAATTATTAGGGGAAAATATTCTTCAACTATTTTTTTTTTAAAATAAGGAAGCAGAAAAGGATGTTTGCTCGTTTTATGCCAAGAAATATACACAGGAGGTGTTCTATAAACTTTCATAATTTATACAAATGTTTTTGGTTTGTAAAATTTAGCAAATTTCTTCTCAGATATTGAAAAGGTCATTTACAGTTTTAAGAATCTTGGTTTTAGGCCAATTAAAGAAATACATGTTTTTTTTCTTTTAAGTGCATGGGAAAAATAAAGAGTGACTTTACCTGATTCTGTCAGATTTTAGCTAGACTTAAAGTATTTATGATACAAGTTTTTGTTTAGGTTCCAATGTGCAGTTACTGCACCTTAAATTACAGACATTTTGCCATTGACAAAGATTGAGAAGGCTGTTCATTCTACAATTTCAGTTGCTCTGATTCCGCAAATACTTTAGAAAGAGTTTCTACAACTCCAAGTAGACTTTTAAATGCTTGATTTTTGAGTAAAGCTTAAAACATAATATTGGAAAGTGATATGGAACCGGTTTACCAAATCCAAATGGAGCACGGGAAGCTAGAAGCCAGTGAGAGGGCGACCCAGGTAACTTGCCCTTGGGATAGAGACCCTGTCTGCCAAGGCTTGACACACCGTGCTTCAGAATAAAGTTTTCTTCTAATTCTTAAGACCTATACCTATTTCTGTCTAATTAAGACATAGTATTCCAGAAAGTGAAAATAAAAGATGATGTGTTTTACAGACCAAACCCACAGGCACAAGCTAGCTTAAAGAAAAGTGAGGAGAAGGGGTGGTGATTAACTTTAGGCACAAATAAGAAAAGCAAATCATTTTAGTTCTCTTAACTAGGTGATGTGCACTCCAGCAGTAGTAACCCCATGTTGCTAATATGATCATGTGACCTAGACCCTCAACAAGTCAGCTCAGAGGCCTGGGTTGTACCGAGAGCAATTCCCACAAATAAGACACAGTGGTGGAAGAAGGAAGAGAAAGAGCCCAGGCTTTTTCATTTTGAGAAGAAAATGATAGCCTCCCAGTAAAGGGAGTGGTATGGGTTCAAGTCCCAGCTCTGTTGTTCCCCATCTATGGGAATTTACACAAGACAAAGAGAGAGGTGGCTAAGACACAGCAGGGAAGAACTGATTGGGGAAACTGTATTAGAATCAAACTACAAGGACAGGGACTGCTCAAGAGAAAAAAAAATTTCCTTCTCTCCCCATCCTGCAAGGAAGGATTACAAATAAAAAGGGTGATTTTGCATTTATAGCATTTGTGCCTCCAGGAGGTCCTATTTATGAATCTGTAAAAGAAGATGTCAGGTGTTGGAGAAAATTGGAGAGGAGAATCCATAGAAGCTGCCACTACCTGGGTAACCTTTGTGAAGGACAGGTCACTTCCTGATCACAGCTGAGCTGTGTTGGAGCCGGGACTGTCCCTCCCCATAGAATAGCCCTGCCAAGGCAGGGGTTCCTACGCACCCCTCCTACTCATTCTCTCTCAGGAGGTCTGGTTTGCAGACTTTTGCAGACAAAGAAGCCAATGTACTGAAGGAAAGTTTCAGTGATTTTCCCAAGGTCATACTACTTAAAATTAGAAAGAAACAAAACAAAACAAAAAAACACCAATCCCAGTATAATCTGAGGTCAGATTCCCCAGGAAATGATGTGGTGACTGAATGATTCCAATCGATCTGATAAGAAGATTGAGATGGAATATGAGGCTGGTGAAATTCACAAAGAAAAATATTGAGCATCAAGGGTGTAGCAGTTCCCACTGTCACCACCTTTAAATGACACGGTTGGTCTGAAACAAGGAATGCCATCAAAATTAATAATAACACCAACTAATATTCTTTGAACATTTACCGTAAGCAGGCACCAGTCTATCAGCTGTACCTGCCGTAACCCATTTAAATATACACATATTTAAACAATAGTAATAAAAGTTCTTGGAAGGCAACTGCTTCCAAAACAAACCTGATTAACAGCTTCAGTAATCTGCTTTGATAAGCAGGGTGAGATTAGAAATACTGGAGCTGGCACAGGGCACAGCGTGGGCCACTGACTGGATTTAATGTGGTGTTCATGCTTGATGTCAGGTTCTGGATCGGGGAAGGGGCTGGGGCTCCAAGTGGTTGTAGGGGTCACTCAGGGAGTCATTACCCACCAGTTAGAAAGATTTACGATCTTTCTATAGTGGTACATCCATAGCAATCTGTACTGGTCAAATAGCAGCCCTACTGACAGGTGTCAATCCTGACTCACCCTTCCTTTTTCAGGAAACTTTGCCAAGTGTCACCACGATCTTGGGACAAAGCCTCCTATATATTTCACAAAATACAAAGTGTTCCCCCCTGATTATCTCTCCCTGCCTGGAAATGTGTGATGTGTCCTCTGTCTGGAAGCAACCCTGCTTGCTTTCCCAGAATTTGCCAATTCCTGTGTGAGACCCTGGCCTTTTCTGCCAATTGAGGTGGAGTTTAAGAGTTGTTATTAAGGACATAAAGTTTTCTCTGTATCATGAAAGGATGACGCAAATAACTTTGAACTTTCCCTGTACACCCCTCACTCCTCTCTGGGCTCACCCTGGGGAGGATTTGTGTTTTTTCAAGAAAGCTGAACCTAACTGAGCATGCATAAAAAGATTGTATGAATTACCACGTGCAAACATGAAACCATCTTATCTTAACACCTTGTTGGCAAAGCATCTCCTACAGGTACTGGAATTTTGGTAGGTAAGAGGGAGAGTAACCGTATATCTTATTTGCAATCTAACATCAGGAAGAGTACGTAGTCATGATCTTCCAACTGTGTGCCTTGAAACAGAGTCCTGGGAAGAGCCCTAATGTTCAGTGCTGAGAATCTCCAAATGGCTGGCTGGGCTCTTGCTTACTTCAGGCAGTGCTTTGCCTCTCTTTTGTTCAGGAGTCCATTGATTCTTTAAACGGGCAATCTATTGTTAACATTTTTAATAGTAGTGTTCAAAACAAAAAGCGATCTCTGGAGCCTGACAGCAGCTACTGAGTTGACCATCTGTCCTGTGCTTGTGCTTCTCACTCTTTCAGTCCCAGGCAAGGTTGCTGGTTCTTGTAGCTGCAGCCACCTTAGCCAGTATCACCCACGGTGGTCCCCCTGAGGCAGCCTCCACCAGCACTCTCACCTTAGCCCTGCCACCTCTGTCAGTTGTGTCACCTCAGCAGCAGCCACTCTCATCTTTTCTGTCTTTGCTGTCACTACATCCCAACTGCAGTCACTGTGGTTGGGCAATTGAGGTGTTAGGCATTCTTGCAACAAGGAAGTGGAAACATTTGACCAAGGGATCCAACTAGCTGTGGGGCATAAAGGATAAGGAGAATGGAGGGGGAAGTGTTGAGAATGGAGACATCAGAGTACTCTGTGTCGATATTGAAGTAGCTTAGTGCTCTGATGATCCTGCAGAGGCCAAACACACCTCAGGAGAGGGACATGGGGAGGCCACGGTGGGATTAGGGATGAACAGACAGGACATGGCAATGAGGGAGCAGAGTGTGACTTTGAGCTCTCCATTTTGATGGCTTTCACTTTGTAACTGAGGACTTTTGCAACTAAACTTGCTGACTTTGTCAATAAAGATAAAGATTTCAGCCTGCCTGTGGTGACTGAGCATTCGGTTAATGCTATGTGTTATGAATTGAATTGTCTCCCCCAAAATTCATATGTTGAACTCATAACCCTCAGGATGTGATCTTATTTAGAAATAGTATCCTTACAGAGGTAATCAAGTTAAAAGGTCTTTGGGGTGGGTATTAATTCAATATGATGAGTGTGCTTATAAAAATGGAGAAATTTGGAGGCAGGCTTGCACAGAGGGAGAATGCCAAGTAAGGATGAAGGCAGAGATTGGGGTGATGCTTCTACATGTCAAGGAACACCAGAAAACCACCAGAATCTAGGAGAGAGGCACAGAACAGATTCTTTCTCACCGTCCTCAGAAGAAATCAACCTTGCCACAACTTTTTCAGACTTCTAACCTGCAGAACTGTGAAACAATAAATTTCTGTTGTTTAAGCCTCACACTTTATAGTACTTTGTTACAGCAGCCCTAGCAAACTAATACATCATCACAATCTTTCCAGCAGAATCTGCCCAAAGAAAATTAACATTCTATAAGGAAATTATTAATCTTGAAAAAAAATGTATGCTGGTCTCTATCAACCTCTGTTAGGTAAGAGATAGAAAGTCTTCATTGTAGCAGAAGACCCTAAAGAAGATGAAGTGAAAAGAAACCAGGTATTGCAGAGGGACTTGCCTGAAGGAATGAAAAGAAGGCAAAACTTGGAGAGGGGAAAAGTGTGGAGGAAAAGATGATCCAGAAGCAATGGTTCTCAACCTTGACTGAAATTCAACCTTGGTTGACATTAGATTCACCTGGGGAGGTGGTTATGGGGAAGGCTTTTTATAACTCCTGATATTCATGCAATATCCTACACTAATTACATCAGAAGCTCTGGGTATGGGACCCAGATATCAGTATTTTGCAACGGTCCCCAGGGGATTCCATTGTGCAGCCAAGGTTGAGAACCACTGCCTAGAGAGTTCCTCATTTTTGGTGAACTGTGTTGAAAAATGTTAACTGGCTCCTAAATGCAGTTCTGAAGCATGTTCTAGAGCTCCTGAAATATTCCAGAGTGAAGTTTCAGATGTTGGTGAGTCTACGAGTTTTAAAGTGGACTTTGTTTGAACTGAATGATATTTCACAAATGAGATGTTGACATACTCAATCAGATCATCGTCAGACAATTCTGGTCTCCTTTTCTCTGATGGAGCAGATGTGCCAGGCTGAGTGGTATGTGAGCCTACCCAGGAGAAAAGAAAAGAATGCTGCAATGAAAGGAAGCCGTAAAAATGCACGGGGCAGGGAAATATTTGAAGAGTGAACAAACCACCTTCTGTTGATTCTTTCTTAAGTTATTCTTGTGAGTGGAGACTTCAATGCTTTCAAAGCTGTCTTTGCTGCAGATTACACATAGGGGCACTTTCTCGATGACTGTATAGTGCCATAATCAATAGCTACTTCATAGGAGAAGATTACAAAGATAACTGTGATACAGAAGCTCAAGATGCTGATGATGGCAAAGCAGAAAGTGCAGCTCAGAAAAACAGGAGGAATAAGGAAAAGAACAAACATCTATTCATACCCAGCAGACAGCAAGTCATAATGAATCAGTTTGTGTGAATCTTTGGGGGAAAATCTTGAATATTATAGACTAAAATATAACTTTCCATGGCTTAAAATCTTGTGCATTCGATTTTTCTTGTTTTAAAAAGATTTTCTTAAGAAAATAAGTTTTAAAAAAGCAAACCAATTTATTCCACTTTGAATTATAATCATGTAATTTGAACTCAGTCTATAGGATGCTGCCAATTCTGTGTATTTATTGGCACTATAATTTACATCTTGTGAATGGCTTTGTCATGTAGGAATACGACTAGAGTTGTGAGTTTTATCAGAATTGTCATCTGAGATCACTCTTTACTTAGAAAAAGTTGTTCAGAAGAACCAGTTAAAGTAGTTTCTAGGCTAGCTTGCCTTTGCTGTGCCTTTGTCATAGAAATGCAACCTCTATTCTAGGAAGGAGATAAATCTATTTGATTTTGATGACCTATCAAGTAATAAAAGTTTAAAATTTCTAGCAGGACCACATTTTATAATATTAGCTATTGGCTGGTTTATGTGACAGAAGTATACTTATATCAAGATTATCTTTTTATCACTTGAGGATTAAAATGTTTATCATGTTACTTAAAAAAAAAACAGATCCAGTGCCATCCCTTTATACAGTTGGTCTAGGAAAGAGAGCTGGCATCTGCTTCACAGGCCAGGGGGGCCACATTTTGTACAAGGGGAAAAGGTAAGTGGCTGGGTTGGTGGAGCTATGTAACAATGACCATCATAGATACAGCCGTAATCTCTTACCTAGTGTTACACACCTAAAGTTAAAACTAATACCAGAAATTATAATAAAGTTACAATCTACCTTAGAGAGAAAGAGTACCTACCTGCTTTTTATTCTCAAGAGATACTGTGTCTCCTGTGGCTTTCTGAAAAAACACAAACTAGAAAAAATAAAAATATATATATATATACACAGAGATGGAGAGCATGAGAACCAGCCAACCTGAGTTCTTATTCCACAGCTTCACTCTCTCACCAGCTGACCTTGGGCTTAGTCAGCTTCTCCCTGTCTCCATTTTCACATCTATAAAATGAAGGTAAGACTATATGTTCTGCTTATCTACAGAACTATTTAGAAAATTGAAATAATGAATGTGAAACACTCAGGGCAGTAAATAAATACTAGGCAAATGCAAGGAGTTATAGAATCCTTATTTACTTTATTCCTGTAGCAAATGCCACCTTTCAAATGTAGTTTATTCTTTTAATCAATTTTCCTGCTTTTCACTTCTACATTTGACTTTCATTTATTTCTCCTGCTTTTATTTACTTGGCTTCCCCCATTTCCTCACCTAGTGGCTTTAAAAATATATATCTTTTTAAACTGTTTGCACTTTTATTAAAGCTTTTGATTCTTTTTCTGGAAGGTGGCATAAATATAAATAATGGTATGATAAACTCAGTCCCAGTTATCTCAGGTAAAATATGTGTTCTCCATGCACAAACATCTTACCCCTGACCACCATCTTGCAGGGTGGGTATTTTTTCCAACCATAGGCTGAAGCTAGTACTGATGCAGCCAAACAATTTGTCTGCCTTCTACTGGCAAGAGTCAGGATCCCTGGGTTAAAATCTGGCCTGCACCTCTAGCAAGCTGTGTGACCTTCTACAAGTTCATTTTTAAAAATAAATCTTAATTGAGTCCCACTGATCTAGACATCAAGGAGGCAATGACAAACCGGCACCCTACCAAGTCAGCTTTACAATCCCCACATCGGCAACACGTGGGCAATGCACCATGTCCTCCTCCTAGAGGTTGGGGAGGGCTGAGTGATGTGTGTGTAAAACACCAAGCACAATCGGCAGCCGCAGGGAGCACTCAGTAACTGTCAGCAGTTCCAGGTTAGCCCCTGAGCAGACAGTCCTCATCAGACAACCTGAGACCCAGGAACCAAGAGGCTGACCAATCCCTACAGGATTTTTTTTTTAAATTAATTTATTTACTTTTTTATTATTATACTTTAGGTTTTAGGGTACATGTGCACAATATGCAGGTTTGTTACATATGTACCCATGTGCCATGTTGGTGTGCTGCATCCATTAACTCGTCATTTAGCATTAGGTATATCTCTTAATGCTGTCCCCCCCCACCCCCACCCCACAACAGTCCCCAGAGTGTGATGTTCCCCTTCCTGTGTCCATGAGTTCTCATTGTTCAATTCCCACCTGTGAGTGAGAACATGCGGTGTTTGGTTTTTTGTCCTTGCGATAGTTTACTGAGAATGATGTTTTCCAGTTTCATCCATGTCCCTACAAAGGACATGAACTCATCATTTTTTATGGCTGCATAGTATTCCATGGTGTATATTGTGCCACATTTTCTTAATCCAGTCTATCGTTGTTGGATGTTTGGCTTGGTTCCAACTCTTTGCTATTGTGAATAGTGCCGCAATAAAAATACGTGTGCATGTGTCTTTATAGCAGCATGATTTATAATCCTTTGGGTATATACCCAGTAATGGGATGGCTGGGTCAAATGGTATTTCTGGTTCTACATCCCTGAGGAATCGCCACACTGACTTCCACAATGGTTGAACTAGTTTACAGTCCCACCAACAGTGTAAAAGTGTTCCTATTTCTCCGCATCCTCTCCAGCACCTGTTGTTTCCTGACTTTTTAATGATGGCCATTCTAACTGGTGTGAGATGGTATCTCACTGTGGTTTCGATTTGCATTTCTCTGATGGCCAGTGATGATGAGCATTTTTTCATGTGTTTTTTGGCTGCATAAATGTCTTCTTTTGAGAAGTGTCTGTTCATGTCCTTCGCCCACTTTTTGATGGGGTTGTTTTTTTCTTGTAAATTTGTTTGAGTTCATTGTAGATTCTGGATATTAGCCCTTTGTCAGATGAGTAGGTTGCAAAAATTTTCTCCCATTCTGTAGGTTGCCTGTTCACTCTGATGGTAGTTTCTTTTGCTGTGCAGAAGCTCTTTAGTTTAATGAGATCCCATTTGTCAATTTTGGCTTTTGTTGCCATTGCTTTTGGTGTTTTAGACATGAAGTCCTTGCCCACGCCTATGTCCTGAATGGTATTGCCTAGGTTTTCTTCTAGGGTTTTAATTAATTCAAGATGGATTAAAGACTTAAATGTTAGACCCTACAGGATTTCATCCACAACCTCTGCCTTCTACCTGGATCTAACTTCCTGAATGACCAGTGAAGTTTTGCAAGTTGGGCACAAACCTAGCGGAATAAATGGGGCTTTGGGGTGAAATGGGAACCGATGAAACGAATGTTTTCTTTTGAACACTCATAAAGAACAAGGAGTCTCAATTTCTTTAAATGTCCACATAATGCAACCTGACTGCATTTTATTCCAGTGAAAGAACCTACTGTTTCTATGCATGGTAAACAGCCAGAAAGTAGGAGTTTCCTGTTAATTCTTATCACTTTTCAGAAGCAGCTTCTCCACTGATGCATCCCCCGCACCCCATCAGTACTAAATGCAACCTGCTCCTTAGAGACACAGGCTCCAGCAAAGACAGGAGAAGAATTGAGAGGCTCCAGGGAGAAGCCGAAGTGAAATGGATGTGGAGTCAGCTGTGCAGGGAGCAGTGCAAGCCCGAGAATGCAGCAGAGGCTACTTGGAAACAATTTGCTGATCTTCAACAATCTGTTGCTTTAAAATGCATCTAATTCATTCAGATGCTGGAAACAATGCCAGTAGCCAGCAATAGAAGAGTGGAATGAATTATGCAGCGTTCTATCAGTGAAATATTATGCAGCTGTTCAGAATCATAGTTATGTTTTAAAAAACATTTAAACTGGAAATGTCTCCTTACATAATGAGAAGTTTGAAAAACACAGTGCACAGAAGCATACCACCATAAGGTGCAAGTCCAAAATTAGTGATGAACTAACAGCAGCAACAACAAAAGGCATATACACATTTTGTTTGAAAGCTTTAAAGGAAATATACTAACAGTGTGTAACATAAGGGTACTGGTTTTATTTCCTTCTGCAGATTTTCATGTACTTTATAATTTTCTTTAGTGAATATTATTTTCATCATGTTAATGAATGAAAGTTACAAAATAGATGATCAGCTTTTGATGGAATTCAATCCTGATTTTTTTTAACTGTGTTCCTTTGCAAATTTATATTGTGTTGGTAAAAAAGGTAAGACCCAGTTTAGTCCTGGAGAGGATCCCAAGAGTTATTTATGTGGCCCTCCTTCTGCCCCAGGCAGCTACACTATTATCATCACTATTCTACAAAAGTTGCACCTGAGTGAGAGTAAGGCACTTGCCCAAGGTCATACAAGCAACAAATAGCAGGCTAGTAGACTAGGACTCAGATTTTCTTATTATGATGATAGTGTTCTATGCTATGCCTATGTTGTGTTAGTACTTTCGACAACTTATTTGAAAAGGAGAAAATTGCAAGTCTTTTGACATTTCATTAAAATGGACAGTTCATTGTCAGTATTACAAAGAATACAAGATCCTGAATTTCCAGGCCCCTGGACACCCACTGTGATTTCATGTCTCCTTGCTCTATGCCATTCTTTGGTTTGCGATCCCAAGCTGGTTCAGCTGCATCTTAGCCCCTGGACTGACCTGGCCCCAGGAGGGCATTTAGAACACAGGCACCAGGGTGGTCCAGGCTGCATCTGCTCCACTGCTCATCCCTCATGTTGAGAAGTTTCTCTCAGCCACCTTGTCCAAATATCTCTGCTCAAATGTTACCTTCTCAAGGAGGCTGCCTGGATTATCCAGCTTCCAGGAGCTCTCTCCCCTCCCCATATTCTCTACCCACTTTCCTGTTCGATCGTTCTCCAAGCACAAAGATGCTGTATATTTGCCTGGTTTGTATTCTCTGTCTTGGCCAACTAGAACACATTGCTCCCAGGGACAGGGGATGTGTTCTGTCTTGTTCACTGATACATCCTCGTGCCTAGAATGGGGTCTGGCATATAGCAGGTGCTCAGTAGATATTTATTGAAGTGAAGGAAGGAGAAAGGTGTGGGTAGGATTCCCCCGCCTTACCTCCATTACCCCAGCAATAAATAGCAGCATGTCATCATCACTGCTCACTGCTCACCGTTGCCATCCGAGAGCCACTTCCAGGAAACTGCTGAGACTTCCCAGAAGGCTTGGAAGGTGTGTCCTTCCTGCCCTTCTCTAAGTCTATGCTTTCCTAGGTTAATCTAGCACACAACAGCAGTGGCATGTGAACATGCAGGCACCTAGATACCGTATTTGCAGGCCAATGTCAGCTGAGTGCCTTTAGAGTTTCTGAAGGGAAAGCTGCCTGCCTTTCACAGAAGCCCATTTGAAACTGGGTCTTAATAAAACAATTGACTACTCATCACAGTATGTGAATATTCAGTGTGGTAGAGTGCACCCTCTAATAAGCTTTTGTTCTGATCCAAGTTATCCAAAATGCTAATATTAGTCATTGAAACGTCCAAGACTCAGGTCGCTTTATTATTTATGCAATTCAACTTCTCAATACTTACTATAATAAAAATACCCCAAATCCCTTGCACACATATCTCCAGTAGTTTTATATCAACTCCACGGGAAGTTAGGGGCAATGGCTCTTAACAATAACAATTAGGAACACCAGGCTTTCTACTGGGCAGTCTTCATACATATTCTTTTTTTTTTTTTTTTTCGGAGATGGAGTCTTGCTCAGTCCCCCAGGCTGGAGTGCAGTGGTGTGATCTCAGCTCACTGCAAGCTCCGCCTCCCGGGTTCATTCATGCCATTCTCCTGCCTCAGCCTCCCCAGTAGCTGGGACTACAGTCGCCCGCCGCTACGCCCGGCTAATTTTTTTTTGTATTTTTAGTAGAGACGGGGTTTCACTGTGTTAGCCAGGATGGTCTCGATCTCCTGACCTCGTGATCAGCCCGCCTTGGCCTCCCAAAGTGCTAGGATTTATTCTTGATTATTTACAGCAACCCTGTGAGATACATGTCTATTCGTACATGAGAGAGCAAAGTTGCCGAGAGCTGAAACAGTACAGCTAGGAGAAACTGCAATCGGCCTCTGCTCTGGCTTCAAAGCTCAGTCCATTTCACAG
Source organism: Nomascus leucogenys (assembly GCF_006542625.1). NCBI lineage: Eukaryota > Metazoa > Chordata > Mammalia > Primates > Hylobatidae > Nomascus > Nomascus leucogenys. The sequence goes on along the minus strand of NC_044383.1, from coordinate 10,811,642 downwards.
CAGGGGGGTTTCCGAGTGGAGGATTCAGCTGCTTCATTGTATGATGAGACAATATTGTGGAGTATTTGTCTATGGTCTTTCTCCTACCTCCCTCTGTCCCCCATCACTTCCAGGAACAATGGCACTAGAAGGTAAAAAATGTCATGTTATTGACATTTTAGTCAAAAGATGTAAACTAGGGAATATCTGGAAGAAGCTGCACCCCATTAGAAGTCCTCTGAAGTCTCAAGGGGACAGAAGTGAAGCAGGAGGTTGCTGGTGGGTCTCTGATGCCCAGAGGACAACAGAATGCTCAGATAATTTGGGGGATTGTGGGATCTGAAAAAAGAGATTTACATTCCTCCCATCCTCTGGGAGGTGAGAGGAGAGAGGGCTGGGTGGCGTGTCAAAGACAAAAGGCTAAAGGTAGCCCCTGGAATGGCTCATGTCCCCAAAAGGGTTGCAGAAGTTAGAGGAGAGAGAAGGAAGATGTGTAAGCAAGGGAGCTGGAGATAATGCTGAACAAAGCAGTGAGGACCCTGCAACCCGTGACCAGATAGAGCCACTGACACCTCAGCAAGTACCAGGGTGGAGGGATGACCATGTCTGAGGATGCAACAAAACTAGCATCTATCTCAGAGGATAGCAATGTGAAGGAAGCCAACACGCAGGAACCAGGATTCTTCTCCGCCAAGGGCCACAACGTACTTTATGCGTTTAGGCACGAGGAGGAAAGGGAAAATGTGTATTTACCAAGAATAAACCTGAAATGGTTGGGACTCATTTTGACTTGTCATTCTACAGTGTGCCTCTAGGCGAATGGGATTTCCAAGGAAAGGTTAAGTTATGGGAAGATAAATGTTCACTTTTGGTCCGTGAGATGTATCAGCTACAGTTATTTTCGTCTATGTCATACCCTCTCTCCGTCTGTGCCTTTTTTTTTCCTACCTTGGCTAAATTTGGCTGAATTTATTTTACAACTTAATATTGGGACTATCAGAAAAGCTCAAAATGTCTGTTGTAAAGATATCTATTGAGAAGTCCTCTTGGTCGTGTAATGTATAAATCTCTTATGTATGCCTAATTTTATTTTCCCAGCAACCCGCTAAAGTAAGCAGAGCAGATAGTATTATCTCACTTTTTAGATGAGGAAACTAAGGCTCAGTGAAGCTAAGTGGATTGCCCCAAATCACAATGGAGGCAACAAGATGCAGGCCCTTCAAACCCAAGCTCCAACTCTCATCCCTCTTCTTCTTCACCCATGACCCTATTTTTGCCATCGTGACCAAGTGTGGACCTTTCCAATCTTTGATATTCCACACACAAGAGAAGCCTGGAAGGCATTCCTGCTGGATGTAGTGACCAACACATTTGATTTACCCAAATTGCCAAGTGATCCTGATAAATAAGATTAGAGTATTCAGATTGGAAAAATATTTTTTTGCAACTCCTCCTCACAACCGGGAACCCACTGGGTCTAAAAAACCTTGTCTTTTTGTTTCATTCACAGGAATATGGAGTTAGACATATGCTAGAGAAGGTGGGTTCCTCTATTAGAAGACTAAGAATTACTTGAGATTATGGGATAGTTTGTTATATAAAACAATAATCTAAGTCAAGAGAAAAATATGTGTTAGGGAAGTAATAATTTGTAGAACATCAGATACCCCTGTGTACTCCAAAGTTCAATTCAACAAAGATTTAAGTAGAAAGGCATCACGCTAAGCCTGCCATAAGTAAGCAATATTATAAGTAAGGCTATAAACAATATAAAGAGAAGTCCTGCCCTCAAAGTTTACAAGATAATGGAAGGAATCAGACTAAAACACTAGTAATGACAATCAAGGCAGAATTTATTAAGAGTGATTAAGAATGTAGTAAGGTATTAATTACAATCAAGGCAGAATATAAAAGCTGTGCCAAGTGGACATCATAGAATTAGAGAAGGGTGCAAACACATGCAGTTGGGAAATAAGAGGAAAACTTCAAGAAAGGAGGAAAGGCAGTGTGTGGGCATTGAAACACGAGTAGAATTTCAGCAGCCTGTACTGGGAACAGCCACATGAAAAAAGAAGTGATGCCCTCCATGAGATCCAGTGCTCCTGGTGACCTCTTTCCCCAGGAAAGAAGGGTCAGGAGGGCCCCATCTGCTTAGCCAGGTACTAGCATGTGGTTTGACTTTTCTTCTCTATGATTTTAACTTCCAACTATTCCAAGGAATGCCTCTCACAGGTAGAATCACCCTTTCTCCCATAGCAAATACACACAACATGCCAAAGCAAATGAGTCTGCTGGTCTGAGTGCCTGCCAATCCAAGCCTGAGAAGAGCATAAGTTTCACTGACTCACCTCCAGCAGGGGAACTTGGAGAGTATATAAAGCTGAAACTCCAGGTTTTGCTGTAGCTGGAAGCTCTCTCAACATGGGCTGCCAAGCCCTCCCGCTTTGGCTGCTGTTCTTCCATGCTGTTGTTCTACCTGAAGCAGGTACTACGGCTGATGCACAGGTTCATTTTACTCATGCCTTGTTACAAGCTTGAAAGGCAAAGTATGGTTATTTGCACAGAGGCCACCAGCACAACAGCTTAAAATTAAATGCAGATAGCGCTTTTACTCTGCCTAATGTAATCCAGCCACTGAAGAGATATTGCTGTGATGATCGCTGAATGCATAATCATAACTGATTTTAGGGAAGTTTGATTGAATATTTTCTGTAAGATTTGTTTTCTTTGAGCAAAGCATTAGCCAATTTATTGCTCTTTAAAATCATAGCTCTATTGTGAGATTCTGGATAGAAATAGACAAAGAAAGAATACTTGGCTATGGTATAATCCAATAAGGGTTCTTAAAATGTTCTTTGGCTTATGTATTGATGTTTAGCACTAGGAGTATTGAATTACAGTCATATTTTTTTTATTGTTGCTGAATGGAGGTATAAAACATACTATTAAAAAATCTTGGCTTAGAATACTTGACATGACATAAAATTATCTGGACTTGATTCATGATGCCTTCTAATCTGAAAAACTGTACCTTTCTATAAAAATAGATTGATTGATTTGATATTATTGCTTTTAATGTGTATTCCACATCTAGTCCTCTTAAGGAAATTTTAAATTTAACTTGGAACTAAACTAATTTAAAATATCTACATAACTTCAATTATTTTTATGATTATTTTGTGGCTTTGGGGGAAAACATTAGTGTCTTACTTGTACTAACAAATGAAAATTTGGAAATACCCTTGACCAACAAGTAGTTTGAATATAATTCTTATTACCTATAAAGGAAAAACACAACTCACCCACCACACAATAGCAATTGACATTAAGGTTTGTAATATGCTCAAACTCTTGTTTTGTTCTGCACGTAATTGTATGAGTATGTTTATATCCAATATTTAAACATTTATTAAAACATACTAGGTTATTAGGAAGGATTTCAATAATTTTTTTAATCTTTTGAGTTTCTAAGCCTCGTTTCTTACCCGTTTGTCCAATGAGGTTTCAGCTTGGGAATATGGGGTTTAGGGCAGAAAGATCTGGATCATTCAAGTGCTAACTGGGCACTTTATGGCCCAGTGAACTTGGACAAGTTTTTAAATCTCTCTGTGCTGCTATTTCTCTCATGTAAAAAGAAAATAATTCACAGGATTGTTTGGGGGATTTAATGAAATGTTTGTAAAATACTTGGAAGAGTGCTTCAGGCATAGAAAATGTTCAGTCAATGTTAACTGTTATTATAGACACTGTAAATTATAAACTAAGATATTTTAAACTGAGAAGAGATAAAAATACAGATTATCAGATTCAGAATATGACATTTTACCATGATACATCAATTCCTTGGGAAACCAAGATATTTTCCCCTTTCGACGTTTCAGTAACAGGTTTTGAGTAATGGATTCAATATTTTAAAAACATATAGCAGGAAAGAAGTTCTTGTCTTCCAGTAGATCAACACTATGCAGGTTAACACTTGGGGATTTGTGAACTATACCACATGTGTATGGAAATTGATCGAGTTTTCTGAAGCATAGCAAAAATTTGGAAATTTCTGAGAGAATTCAAAATTCACATTCATCATGTTTGTGCCACTCGTGGCAAAGATGATTCTAGTTTGATGGTGCTCAGAGTGACAAAGTGTCAGCTTTGGGGATGTAATTGTAGGCCATGGGAGAAAGTGACCCTGGACCAATTCAGAATGAACCTCGGTCATCTCTGCCCCGCTCTCCCAGGCTCCTTTCCTTACTTGAAATGTATTGCTGCTCTTGGGAAGTGGAATCAGTCTATGATTTAATTTCTTTGGAATCAAGTTCCCAAAGGATTTTATTTTATTTTATTTTATTTTATTTTATTTATTTTTGAGACAGAGTCTTGCTCTGTCGCCCAGGCTGGAGTGCAGTGGCGCAATCTCGGTTCTCTGCAAGCTCCGCCTCCCGGGTTCACGCCATTCTCCTGCCTCAGCCTTTCCGAGTAGCTGGGACTACAGGCACCCGCCACCACGCCCGGCTAATTTTTTGTATTTTTAGTAGAGACAGGGTTTCATCGTGGTCTCGATCTCCTGACCTCGTGATCTGCCCGCCTTGGCCTCCCAAAGTGCTGGGACCCAAAGGATTTTAGACAGATGGAAGGACCGAAAATAGACAATTCTCAATCTGCAATGAGTTTAATGATTTTTGGGAGCCGGAAAGAAAAGCACCCCAAAAGTCAGTGTTTCTCTTAAGACTGCACCCTGATAACTACTAATCTATTGAGAACAGCAGAGAAAGGGTCCCTTGAAGCAAACATCAGCCTCATTCTGATCCCAACTGTCCCGAATCCCTTCTCCCTCACATCACAGTGAGAAACCAATTCCTAATGGAAAAAGCGTCCAAATGAGGACTGCTATTACACTGGGCCCTTTGATAATCCAGTTACAACAATATTCAACTCTCCTCTTCCCTGCCTTATTCTCCTTTCTTTGAAATTTGCAAGCTTACCACCAAATACCAGAGCATTTCCCAGGCTGAGGGCACATGCTGCTCTGCTCTGGGCCCATTTCTTGGCACAGTGGTTGGCAGAGTAGAGAACACTCCATCACTAGTTTGAAAAAATGAACAAAACACAATGAGCGAGAACATCACCCCCTTGGCTGATCTCCACTTGTGAGATCCTTTTCAAAACAAAAACAACAGGATTATGAGGCTTTTTCCCCTGAGTGGCTGCAAATCTAGGGATATTTGAGAGGCTCAGGTAATCTTATACACACCATTGGCAAGTCTCAGCTATCAATGGGGCCATTTTCTTGCCAGCTTCCTGGTGCCTCCTTCATCTTTGCCCCTTTTCCAACCCTTTTGTGCCCACCTGTACTGTCACTGCACCTCTCCCCCAAGATGTGGACATCGCCCCAGAGTTTATGGAGGAGTGCTCTTGAGCTTCCAGGAACTCATGGATTAGTGATATAATATGGCCCAATAGGCTTTTCTAGGCTCCTGGTGCTGATTGCACAAGAGTCTTACAGACAATGGGGCCAGTGAGACCATCTGGAAACAACCAACCAGGGACACCACTGCAGTTCCATGCAGGTCACTTTGATACTAGAAGAGATTTGTGGAACTGGCAGACTGTTGGAGTGCAGTTGATATTAGGGTGATTCACATGAAAAGTGAGGACAAAGGGGAACTTGTTGACCACCAGAGAGAGAAAGGCTATTTCTGATAATGCAATTGTTCCCTGGCACAGAATTTAGCTAATCAACACAATCCTAGTGAAATCATTAAAAAGTCTGTATAAACCCCATTATGATCAATTTACAATCCATTCAGCTGTGTGCACTGCTCTGCCTGGACCCCACACAGACCACAACCCCTCCTTCTCTCACCCCCACAGACACCACCCAGGCTCTCAGCCCTGCCGCTGCCTCCTCAGACAGGGACTCCCAGTGCTGACACCATGGTCAGCTGGAAATTCCAGGTGTCAGATCACAGCTGGATCTGTGAGCTGCCCTGTGGTCCCAAGCACCTCTGGCCAAATGCTTGGCAGAAAACACACCGCCTAGCCCTGTTGCAAGGCCTGCAGCCCTGAGAGCCACTCTGTACACATGCACACTCACACCCACCACTCACATTCGTTCATACACACACACTCACACAAATACACCACCACTCACTCACACCCACCACTCACATTCATTCACATACACACACACCACTCACTCACACTCACACCCACCACTCACATTCATTCACACACACACCACTCACTCACACTCACACCACCACTCACATTCATTCACATACACATACACTCACACTCACACCCACCACTCACATTCATTCGCATACACACACACCACTCACTCACACCCACCATTCATTCACATACATACACACCACTCACACTCACACCCACCACTCACATTCATTCACACACACACCACTCATTCACACTCACACCCACCACTCACATTCATTCACACACACCACTAACACTCACACTCATCACTCACATTCATTCACATACACACACACCACTCACCACTCACTCACCCACCATTCACATTCATTCACATACACACACACCATTCACACACACTCACACACATCACTCACATTTTTTTGCACACACACTCTCATACTCACCACTCACGTTCATTCACATACACACACTCACACACACCCATCACACTCACCACTCACATTCATTCACATACACACACACTCACCACTCACACACACTGTCACACCACCCAAATTCTCTCACACACACTCACCACTCAGACACTCACACTTACCACTTACATTCATTCACACACTCAGACATTTATTCACAATGTCCCACACACACACCCATACACTCACCACATACGACCAACCTGTTTCATTCACTCCACCTCCTTGATCTCATCCCAAAGCCCTGCCCTCCTCAGCCCCTGCCTGCAGTGCTGCCCTCTCCTGACTGAGCTACCAGTTATCTCCTTGCCTAGTCTTAAATCTTCTCTCATTCCTGGCTCCTTATCTTTTATTGTAAATATTCCCCTGAACACTACAAAACAGACCAAATGCTCCCTCAGACCACCTGCCGAGCACCCAGCACCACTTCTCTACCTGAGGCCACCCTGGACATTCCACAGGGTGGACTGCAGCAGCCTGGGAGGGAGAGTGACTTCAGCCCTGGGGGATACATGGGCAGTGTGTCTGCATCTCACCTTACTCCAGATTGAGAAGAGGTTGACTTTCTACATCAAAGACCAGGAGTTGGATTTCAGTCACCCTGCCAAGCCCCTCATGGAAATTCCTCTTGCTTCACATCCAAGACTTCTAGCTGAGTTGGTCCTGACTTCTTATTCTCACCCCTTACTTCCTAACCCAGTCACCCTGGCTTCACCTCAACTCCTTTTTGAAGCTGCTCTTTTTAAGACACAATGGTACTGGCCTTTAATTGCCAATCCAGTGGCATCAGCGGCCTCTGTCTTATCAGCTCCCCCATAGCAGGCCACACTGACAACTGTCCTTGTGCCTAGACCCTTACTCTCCCTTGGCCCTGTAGCAGTGACAATGGTCAGATGAAAGCTCTTGTATCTAACCAGAAAGAGTTGATAACCAGTTTTTTAAAGGACTGCTGTGTTTATGTGCTCTAGCCAAATACCTCCCCTCTCACCAAAGTTACCTCTAAAGCACAAATCCAAAAATGTAGAATTAATTAATTTTACTTAAATAACCCCCCAAAAGAAAAAAAATACATAATAAAAATAAAAACAGAAGAAAACACAAAAAGGGAAAAATGGCTGAAAAAGAACAAACCCATGAGATATTAGAACACATCAAATGAACTAAAAAGCATGGTTGAATTTATGTGTAAATTGTAGCTTACTTAAAGCAAATGCCATGATTAAGTACATATAGCTAAAAATGTGTATTAAAGTATACAGGCTGACATAAAATTGGAATAACAGGTACAAACATATACTTGATTAAGAGGAAGAGTCATCAAACCAACTACACACCAAGGCAAGAGCTTAAGGAGAAGTGATTGCAGGACGTGGGTTTCCAAGCTCAGCTGCACAACAGAATCCCATGGACTGTTGACCATTCAGATTCCCAGGCCCCCTCTGCTGCAGCTGTGAGCCAGTGGGTTTGGGGTGGGGCCCGTGAGGCCACTGTCTTAGGCCACGCTCAGGATCCCTGCTGGGTTCTAACGTGTCTGATGCATCTCAGTTTGCTACAGGAAAAATGTGGGAGGATCCAGAGGAAGGCTGTGGAACCCAAGCTCTGAGAGAAGCACTGTCCAAGGTATACCTGCGACTCAGCAAGAAGGTGAGTCACAGCCAGACATTCCCCTTGGCCTTGAGGAGGAGGGGCCGAGGGCAAGTGGGACCTGCAGGGCAGAGGGTGTGACTGTCCCCAGGAATGGACAGTCAGGCAAGTCATGCACCCAGCCAGGCAAGTCACACATCTCCACAAAGAATGACATCCCAGTTTTATTTCTGCTTAACTAGACAAGGATGCCCTCAGATCTTTGTTTAACTTCATGGTTCTTATACATTAAAGACTGACTTTCGCCGGGCATCATGGCTCACATCTGTAATCCCAGCACTTTGGTAGGCCAAGGCAGGCGAATCACTTGAGGTCAGGAGTTCAAGACCAGCCTGGCCAACATGGCGAAACCCCATCTCTACTAAAAATACAAAAAAAAAAAAGTTAGCCTGGTGTGGTGGTGCATGCCTATAATCCCAGCCACTTGAGAGTCTCAGGCAGGAAAATCACTTGAACCCGGGAAGGAGGGTTGCAATGAGCCGAGATTGTGCCACTACACTCCAGCCTGGGTGACAGAGTGAGACTCTGTCTCAAAAACAAACAAACAAACAAACAAAAATACCTGACTTAAGGGTCTCTATTTCAGGAGTTCTTAAATGATGGATGTATGATAACCATCCCAAGAGCTTATTGAACATGCAAAATCCTGGCCCCCATTCCCAGACATGGGGTGCACTCCAGGAATCTGCAAATTAGCAAGCCCTCCTAGAGATTCAAATGACTCTGCGGCTTGTGTGAGGGTCACATTTTGAGAAGCACTGCCCTGTGGCCATTGGGAAGGGAGAGACAGCAGGAGATCTACCAGTCCCCTGCTGTCCCTCAGCAGTAAGCCTTGGGCATTTGCTTCTGTCTCTCTTATTACTGGCTCTTAACATGAAGGTAATAAAAATTGCCAGCTCTAAAGTGTTCCCTCCGTGCCAGGCATTTTACCTGTATTTGTTTCATGAATCCCCTTTGAGGCAGGTACAATTATCTCTGACAGATGAGGAAAGTGAGGGCTCAAGTGGCCCATGTGAATTGCATAGCTAGCATGTGGCAGAGCTGAGACACAAACCCAGAGGCCGGCTGTGGCCCTCGCACTCTGAAGCCCGACCATCCTAGGTGCCTCGCTATCCCCGGAGACTCCTGTGGGTAGCCAGTTGGATCATGCCCATCAAAGTACTAGGAGAGGGGAACTGCAGGTGCCAGGTGACAGGAAAGGGCAGCAGCATCTTTGGAAAAAAAAAGTACAATGCTAGTATCTGCTGTGCATTTGCATTTCACCCACACTCAACACTCAACACTGACAATGACATGGTGGAAATTATCCAAGAATCCAAGAGAGACTTTCTAAGCTAAAATATCAAGAAGCCCAGAGCCCGAGGGCTTCTATCTTCTTAGATGCAGATATTCTTGCCAGGGTGGGCACTTCTAAAAAGAGCAAAGCAAAGCCTGACATCTCATCACAGGGCAAACCTAACCTGGTCCCATGGATGACCCCACCCAGAACAGGAGGGCCCTAGGAAATCCGACAGTCTTCCCCTTCTGCCGCCTCACTAACAGCATGACCTTCGGGAAGCTGCTGCCATTGTCAGTATCCTATCTCCTCCCTGGTAACATGGGGACAATAACACCCTACAAGGGAGTCATGAGCCTTAAAAAGATGTCAGCTCTACAGGGCTGAGCCCGGTGCCAGGAGCACAGATGGTGCTCAGTAAATAGCAGTTGTTACTGCGACCATGAGGAGATGATGGGGAAGATGACTCCCTTCACCAACACTTAAGTGGGGGTTGGGGGGCTGCCTTTCTTCCAAAGACTGGCTTGCTGTGCAACTCGTGGAAGGTTCTGGAAGGTGTTCAGGACGAGTCGAGGTGTATTTTGAAGGCGTGTGGGGCACGGTGTGCGATGACCTGTGGGACGAGAAGGAAGCGCAGGTGGTGTGCCGGCAGCTGGGCTGTGGGGCAGCCATCTCTGCCCCCGGAGAGGCCCACTTTGGCCAGGGCTCCGGCCCCATTCTTCTGGACGATGTGCAGTGTTCCGGGATTGAGGACTACCTGGGGGAGTGCTCCCATGCTGGCTGGTCCACCCACAACTGTGGGCACGGGGAAGACGCTGGTGTCATCTGCTCAGGTACATTTCTATCTTTTCTGAAAGTTGATTTTTCATTTTTTTCTGATCAATCCCTGAGGCTTCTCGTTTCTCCCCGACATGAGAGAATGCTTTTGTAACATATCATTTCATTAGTATGAAACTCCCTGTCCACCCACATCCTCAACCACTGTTCCCAAGAAAGACACTCACTCAGAAGCCGACTCCTCTATGATATTTATAAAACAGCTGAACACTGTAACTCCGACCCCAATCCTCTGTGTCTATTTGAGAAGTCAAAGATAATCATATTGGGAAGAATGCTAGATTTGAAATGAAAAGGCTTAGTCCAGCTGCAGGAAAGGTACATGGTTTGTGGATCCTGATACAAAACAAAAATGTGGGCCCCCTTTTCAAAAAGTGTAAGAATTTCAAGACAGAGACAGCAGAGCGTCAATGGAAGGGCAGGGCCCATGGGACCTGGTTGAGGCTCACCCCAATGAATATTCCTCTATGATTCCCTCTCCCCAAACCCCTTGCCCCCTTGAGCTTAACGTGGCATTTTTCACATCATTTTCCCCTTGCCTAAGAAGTTGAGAATGATCAGCACGACAATCATGATAATGCCTTTTACTGTACTGCTGTGAGGATGAGGCATCTGTCAGTTCTGATCCACTGTCTTGCCATTCCACAGCCGGAAAAGCAGGCTGCCCACAAGGGTGTGTTGATGCTTCTGCTTATTGAGGAAATCAGCCCTCTAGAGAGTGAGCAGCTGTGTCTCTGATAAACCGACTTTGGGTGATGGGGCAAGGTGTAGAATCAGGAGGAGGGGGAACAGGAAGGCTCCTCCTTGCTGCTCAGCTGCAGACAACCGTGGAGTCAGAGGGGATGTCTTTCTCTCCCCCACTCCCCTGCCAATTCCTCCCAAACCCAACATGCTAGGAAGCAGGATTAGGTCCATCATCAAGTGGCCAGGAGCTAAGCATTCACCAATATTTACTGCCAAAGACTGTAGAGATGCAGCAGTGAACACAACATCCCCATTCCTTGTGATGGACTTATAGGTGACTGCCAGCTAGCAGGTACCTCGCCTCTCCTGCCGACTGCAAAGACAAGGGCCTGTTGTGGCTGAGACCTTTCCTACTGCAGGCAGCTTCATCTCGACAGCTGTTAAGGGGTCAGAGGAGAACTCCAGTCCATTAAACCATCATTCCCAAGGCCTCTCACCAGCCTGCAGGGCAAAGGTGGCCCCAGGCCCTCCCACCTCCTAGACCACTAGGTCCTGCCTTGTTATTGAACCAAGCGGGACGCTGTCCAAAGCCCTTCCTGTGAGTCCTCAGCAGGCCTGTATGGAATTTACCTTTGCCTCATGGGGGTGCTCCAGGCAGCCTGGGTGGGCAGAAAGAGGACTCTGCCACTCTTAGGCAGCAAGTCCTGCACTAGGCCCCTTGGGAGGGAAGGTGGGAGACAGGGGCTGAGAACAATCTAGTTAGCAAAGTATTGTCAGTATGAATCTTGCTTCAGGCAATTTAAAAACACTTTCCGTGATTTTGCCCTCCAGGGGACATTTGGCAATGTCTGGAGACATTCTTGATTGTTACAACTAAGGTGCTACTAGCCTGTGTGGGCAAGAGCCAGAGATGCTACTAAATATCCTGCAATGCACAGGACAGTTCCCACCACAGAACTTTCCAGCCCAAATGTCAATAGTGTGAGGTTAATAAACCCTGCTTCAGAATCAAACATGTGCAGTTGAATTTACTGATTGTAATAACTATTTATTAATTAACTGATCATTGATTAACAGTTGCATCAATAATGAAAGCAAAGTTATCTATCGTTTCTTCCCCAAGTGTTAGCCTTAGTCTAGTTTCTTTTCCAGTCATTTCCTCTGATTGTCCCCTCTACTGATTACAGTTAATTAAATGTATCCTGTCATTTTTGAGGGGGATAATCTCATCCCAAGTGACTCTTGAGCAGATTCACCGAATCATTATTGTAGCCTTCACAGGTCATGTGCTCCAAGCATGACAGGTCTCTGAGTGGTCTCGCCTAAGAGACTGTCTCAAAGCATAACCCTGATGTCAGCCACTGAGCACTCTCCTGTTTCCTGAGCACCTCCTGTTCATTATCCCATTCCACCCTTACAGCAATTCAGGGGGGCTTGTTTTATGAGCCTTGCATTGCAAATAGGGAAACGGGGGTTCAGAGACAAGGTTAAGCAAGGTCAAAGTTAAATGCCTTGACCTAAGTCCCACAGCAAATATTTAGGTCTCTAGACTCCACATCCAGTCCTCTGTCTCCTGCACCAATTGTCGACACTCTGGAAAAATTGCCCTGCGGCTAGGCAAAAATGTTCAAATGTTTGGAGTTGTCTTTGATGCTCTGCCAGTAGCCTCACCCTCCTCACCTATGTCAGGCCTCCGCAACACACTCACACCCCCTAAATCCTGTCAAGCTCCCCAGGTGCAGGGAACCTCTGTGCTGAACTGCCCTAATTTACTTAAACAGGAGCTGGGACCCACCTTCTTCCATCCTTGAGGATCACACTTCCCCCAGTTCCATTTCCTTAAGTGCTCTTCCCCTCCGCCTCCAGTGATGTTGAGAGAAAGTCAATGAATGTTAATTGGGGAAATAAGTAATTGACTACGTGAGTGAGAGGACTGGATGTAAATGGATTAGTCAGTTCTTGCTGTTTTTCAAATACCCCCAAACAGCATGGCCCAGGTTTCCATGCCCTAAGCAGACTCTCTTTGAAATCCTTTACTTACTTTAAAAAGTCACCCAGTTTTACTTACAAGTTACAATTAAGCCATATTTATTTTAATACAAAAACAAAGTTGTAAACACTCAACAACATCAGGTACCCTCAGTCCCTTAGGAAGATGCACCTATTTATCCTATGGGGTCTTCTACCCCAGCTCATGGCGAGAAACTAAGAAACCCAACCCTAGTAGGCTCTTCCTGAGTGGAGTGTACACTAAAATGTGTGCATTTCAATGAATATTGAAAAGAGTCAAAAGGTCTTTCCTTCCCAGATATGCCCTAAGCCTTTTTGAAGTAATCATATATAAGGCAAATTCCAGGCTGAAGTTTTTGACTGGGGTCTTAGTAATGGGGCAACAGCAGATCCTTCTAGGAAGTACAGGTTATTCCAGAATTTTTATCATCTCTAATAGACTCAGTTTACATTTATCTTTCTTTTTTTCTCATAGAGTATGAAAATGAACGCTTGCAAACTTTTGGTAAGAATCACACTTTACTATGTCTTTAACAGAGCATCCACTAATGCCCCAATCCTTTGATTGTATTTACCAGCATAATGCATTGCAAGATGTTGGGGAGTGGCAGGAAAAAAAAAAAAAACGAATTTAATCAAAAGGACTCAACAAGGAAAGAGAAAAAACAGGTAGCTTCCTTGCCTTTAACGATGTGGAAATCTTTGCTCCCCAAACTGTTGTCTAAATGTATTTTAGAAAATCATGGAGTGAGGACATGAATATGGTATAGTAAATTATCATGCAAAAATGTCATTAAACCCAAACTAAAGAAAATCCTAACTTTGGACACCCAAATAATGCCTCTAAGGTTGGAAAGGCAGTGACTATGGCCTCAGAACCGAGTCCCTTTCCATCTCTGTTTAGCAAATTCAGAGATTAATGAGAAAAGCACAGCCTTTATTGTTAACCTGAGTCCTTCAGCATTCTCCTTTATGAGTGCCTCAGGAATATAGTTCTATAAGTATTTTGTCTTTCTGGCAGAAGATGCATTTGCACAAATAATCCAGTTTAAAAGATCAATCTGTACATGACTCAGATGCACAATAAATTTCTCACTTGCCACTGATCAGAACCTACTGGATATATTTCTCAAAGCATGCCATTAGCTCAACATCTGCTCCAGGAGGCCATCACATACATGCTGACACTTGCCCAGTAAACTTGGGTAGACTATTTTGCATGACAATGATACCTCATTTATTTCTCTCTGCTCTTAGATGCTGAGATCCTAACGCCATTTCCTGGTGGTAAGTCAAGATTTTCTGACTTCCTGGCTGATACAGCTTGGTGGGTCATTTGCTGCTAAAGTGATGGATGTATCTCCAACCCTACAAACACTACCAAACAGAATGGTTTCATCTGAGGATCCAATGCTTTCACTTCACTCATAAATCTCTACAGGTTTTTTGTTTTGTGTTTTGTGTTAATGCACAGAGGAAGGCTCTGTCCTTCTCCCCATCCTTCTTTGTCTATGTAACTTCTTCCTACTCTTCTTTCAAGCCTCAGATCCATTGTCATCTCTTAGGGAAGACATCCCCAAATCCCACCCCACTCCATTATAAACTCTCAAAACATCATGAGATTATACTGCTTCCTAGCACTTGGCATAGTTGCAAATCTCCGTGTAATTTTAGATTAACATGACTGCCTCCTCCAGACTTGCAAACTAGACTCCAAACTCTGTGACAGCCAGAGTTGGATCTGTTAGTTTAACCACAGTATCCACAGTGCTATTTATTCGGCCCTGGTGTGTGCTCAGTAAATGCTTATTGCAAGGTGAAACAAACAGATTAATGAAGAATATGTGCCTTCAGCTAACGTGCAGTATTTCTGTATTTCCCCCAAAAGACTGGCCACAACTGCAACTAGTGAATGGCTCAGGTAGGTGTTCGGGGCGTGTGGAAGTTTTCTACCACGGCCAGTGGGGCAGGGTTTGTGACGACCAGTGGGACATGAATGAAGCCGACGTGGTGTGCCGGCAGCTGCACTGTGGGCGTGCCCTCGCAGCCCCTGCTGAGGCCCAATTTGGCGAAGGCAGAGGCGAATTTCTACTGGATGATGTGGACTGTACTGGGAAAGAGAGTTTTTTAGGACAATGTCCTCATGCCGGCTGGGGCCTGCATAACTGTGGCCCCAGAGAAGACGCCAGCATCATCTGCGCAGGTAATGGCCACCTCTCCCTCCACAGGTGCCCCTCACTACATCTCCACTCACCCCACTGGCAGTGCTTACACCTATGTAATTGACCATCTCTGCCACTTGGGTGAGCCAAAAGTAAAGACACAGTGGTAATTTGAGCACTTCAACTTGAGCTCAGGAATTTATTAGCCACAAGACGTTGAAATGAATTTTTCACAGAGAAAAGTAGTGGAAGATATTGGTGGTTCCATGTCAAAGCCTAGATTTCAAAATGAATGGTGAAAGACAACAGGAGTCAACAGTGATGCGACTCACTTTCTGGGTGTGTTCTTTCTTTCTTCAGGTCACTGTGGTGAACTAAGAGACAAAGGTTTTTCCCACTAAAAATTTGCAGTCAACTGAGGGTGACAAAACAAGGAGTTTGTAAATTAGAACAGCAATAGCTTGTCTTGATTGGGAGCTCAGGCCGTGACTGCCAATCACAAGTCTTTAACCAAATAGTCATCATCATGATCAGTCTAGGACAGGGTTTAGATCACTCTCTGTTGTAGGTGGACTGTCCTGTGCATTGTAGGCAATTTTGCCGCATCCCTGACCTCTACCCACTAATAACAGTAGCACTCCTACTCCTGACACTATTGCTAAGTGTCCTTTGGGGGAGTAAATTGTCCCTGAGAACCACTGGTCTAGATTACAAACAAATTTCCACCAAACATGTGGCTAATTTAGCATACTACCAGTGCTAACGGCGTAAATTTATGTGCCAGTGGGGAAAAAAGCAAAATAATTTTTTTTTTTTTTTGAGATGGAGTCTCCCTCTGTCACCCAGGCTGGAGTGCAGTGGCGCGATCTCGGCTCACTGCAAGGTCTGCCTCCTGGGTTCATGCCATTCTCCTGCCTCAGCCTCCTGAGTAGCTGGGACTACAGGCGCCCGCCACCACGCCAGGCTAATTTTTTGTATTTTTAGTAGAGACGGGATTTCACCGTGTTAGCCAGGATGGTCTTGATCTCCTGACCTCGTGATCCATCCGCCTCAGCCTCCCAAAGTGCTGGGATTACAGGTGTGAGCCACCGCACCCAGCCAAAAAGCAAATAATTTAGCAGGTCTGACCAAGCAGTAAACTTGGTCACTCACCAAAATTTCTAATTGTATTAAACCAGAAAGACTTTATCTCAATGATACTAATATCATTAACTAGCCTTTTCAGTCCATTCAAACAGCTCAAATAGTGTGTGTGTGTGTGTTTGTAAGTTTTGGTTTGTTTTTTCATTTAGCTTTTGTTTTTTTTTCCAACTCTTTTATTTTTAAAAATTATTTGGAGTTTTGGCATAGAATTCCATCAAACAATCTAGTCTATAGAGCCACTGCGTTCCACCTAACAGTTTCGTGTGTATAATTAGTATTTTCTCCTCTTTGGAGGCGTTACAGGGTTTGCACAGTGGACACAGTAGAGCCACAATTGAATTGAATATGTGTTATTAGACACTATGCTAAAAAATTAATACATTTCATGGTTAATTAAAGTCACCTGAACTAAGGCAGGGAGGGTCAATGCTTTTATTTCTTCTTCATTTTAAAATTAATTTTTATTTAAAGCATCTCTAGAAGCAGCTACCCTTTTCTAAGGTAGATCTTTTCTTTTCCTGTATGTTAACAGATGCTGAGTACTTAAAGCCTACATCAGGTAAGTTCATGCTTCTGTTTTACTGACTTGATATTTTTTATTCTAGAAGCTACCTGGGCAGGTAATAGACAGATAATAAAGAGACAAATGGAATAAATGGTGGGGAAGGATCAGTTTGCCATATTTTGACAGTCACTATTTCTGCATTCCTGGGCCATTGAGATAATCCTTTCATTAAGTTGAAAATGTCAATGGACTGCTTTCTTTGTTTCGCAAGAATGAGCTTTATTTTCACTTCAGTCATAAGGGTTTTGGTTATACTCTAGCATTGCTATTTTCATTTTTCCAGTGGAATAGCTGTTAAAAGCATGATTCCTATCACCAAGATCTTTTAGGAAAAAGCTTGGTAAATTGTGTTTCTTTCGTTACCGTTTAGCATATGTTCTTTCCTGCCATGTGGGGCTCAGTGTGGCTGGGGAAGGGAAGTCCCTGCCTGTACTTCACTCTTATGTTCTAATGCCACCAAATTCCCAACCTGTCTCCCTGCAGAGAATGCTGAAGACTCACTGCAAATGCCCCAAGGTAGGAGATATTTTCATGCTGCATTTGCAGTTAGTCCTTACTTGGTACAGTTTTCTTTTGGTTCAAAAACCAAAAAATTTTCATTGTAGCTGCTCAGCTGAATTTGGAGAGGAGAATATACTATGTATTCTGTACATACCATATTTGGATCAATTTCCTAGTATGCAAGGAAACCGGTGTGTCCTACAACTAGTAAATGCAATGGGAGCATGTTCAAGACAGGCTTGTGCACTAGCCAAGGCTGAGCTTGGGGATGAGGGAAAGGCATGGGTTTGGCAGCAGAAGGTCTGAGTGTTAAGTTCCATCTCAGCCACTTATTTAGTGTAACCTTGGGCAACTCGCTAACGCCTTTATAAAGGGGGGATAAAAACACCAACTTTGCAGTGCTCCATCTAAGTTAAATGAGATCATATAGATGGAATGGTAACTAGAGCCAACTTCTATACAGTGTTTACCATGTCCCAGGCACTTTTCTAAGGACTTTTCCTGCATAATTACCCATTATTTAATAAGTTATTTAATTAATAAGTTAAATACTTAAATAATGGGTAATTACACAGGTAAGTCCCTTAAGGATTGGCAAACTTTTTCTATAAAGGGCCACATGGCAAATATTTTAGGCTTCAGAGGGCAGGTGGTCTCTGTTGCATTTATTAGACTCTGCTTCAGTAGCATGAAAGCAGCCACAGACAATTCATAAACTCATGAACATGTCTATGTTTTAGTAACATTTCATTTGCAAAAACAGGCACTCAGCTAGGGTTGAACCACAGGCCCTAGTTTCCTGACCCCTGCTCTAATAAATTAATTAATTCTAAACACTGCATGAATGACGTTTAGTTTTTACAATGACCTGATGAGGTAGGTATGACTGTAATCCCCATTTTACTGAGGATGAAACTGAAGCATAGAAAAGTTAATCAACTTTTATTATGATACCTTGCTTGACTTTTATGGAGAGTTGATGTTAAAAATAGATATATTTCTCCTGTTTAGTTTCTCAAATCATAAAAAAATAGAGCCAAATCTTATTCCTCCTCTCTCTGCTCACTTCACCCAACCAATGCATCAGAAAATTCTGTGTCTACTTCTAAAATATATGCTAAACCCATTAGCATCTTCCAACTCCACTAATACTGCAGTCATCCAAAGCCCCATCATCGTTCATGTCACTATAGCAACAATTTTCTAAATAGTCCTCTACCTCCTCCCTTTCCTCCCCCAACATATACAGGATCTATTCTCATCACAGAAACTAGAGCAGGCTGGTAATTGTAAATTAGATCATTCCTTTTCACTCAAAATTCTCCAAAAGCTTTCCGTTGTATTTAGAATAACATCCAAATCTGGTACCATGGTCTTTCAGACCCTGCATGACCTATGCCTTGCTCATGTCTCTGATCCTTGAGAACACACCTCCTCTTGCACTGTGTTCCTGAGTCTTTTTTCCATCCCTTGAAACTGACAAGGTAGTTTCCACCTTAGGGCCTTTGTAGGGTGTACTTCCCTCTGCCTGAAATGCTTTTCTCCCAGACTTTTCTTCAGCTCATTCCTTGTAATCAGGCCTCAGGTAAAATGTCAGTCCCTCAGAGAGGTTTCCCCTGAATACACAATCTGGAAAGGCTTCCTCTCAATCACATTCTATTTGATCAGCCTGTTGTTTTTCTCTTCATAGTACTCACACCATTCAAGATAGCCTTTTTTTTCTTTTCTTTTCTTTTCTTTTTTTCTAAAATGGAGTCTCACTCTCACCCAGGCAGGAGTGCAGTGGCACCATCTCTGCTCACTGCAACCTCCACTTCTCAGGTTCAAGCAATTCTCCTGCCTCAGCCTCCCGAGTAGCTGGAATTACAGGCGTATGCCACCACACCTGGCTAATTTTTTGTATTTTCAGTAGAGATGGGTTTCACCATGTTGACCAGGCTGGTCTTTGAACTCCTGAGCTCAAGTGATCTGCCCACCTCAGCCTCCCAAAGTGCTGGGATTACAGGCGTGAGCCACCACGGCCAGCCCAAGATAGTCTTTGTACTCTTTTGTCGTTGTCCTGCTCATCTGTGTCCTCCTGCACCACTCCCCAGAGTGTGGGTTTTGTGAGAGTAGGAACTTTGGCAATCTTGTTTATCTCAGAGCCAAGGAGAGTTCCTGATACACAATAGGTTCTAAATAAATATTTGAGTGAAAAAAGCAGACATATGTAACATTCTGCCACTTCCATAAATTGCTGTTGAAAACATTATACTAGGTATTAAAATACTCAAGTGAACAAAGGCAATGACTTTTTTAGGAGGATACCACTTATCAGGCAGTGAGAATTCCATTGCGCACCATGATTTCCATCTGCCTTCAAACTCCAGGAAGTTCAGAGCTAAATTGAATGATCAATACTAGCAATAGCCAAGGATTTTTTTTGGTTGGTTGGTAATTTTTCCATGTATTTTCCTTTCATTCATATGCTTGTTAATCTTATATTTCTATTTTTCTGGTCTTGCTATGCAGGTATATGTATTTTACTGTCACTTGAAATTTGTAGCAGAACATAGACATATATTATAATTATTACATATTAAATTATATCATATAAATTATAACACAATATTCAATAAAATAATCTAATGTAATATATAATTGTGATGTTATAGTATATAATGATATTATTATAATATTGTATTGTATATTGCATATCATGTGTAATATATAATAATAGTATGTATAATAATTAATAACATATATAAGATTAATAGAAATGTCTGCAGAGGGTCCAGGAGGAACCAGATGATGGCCCCTGGGCTCTGATGGAGGCACGAGCTGAGAAGACAGCTCATATGTGGACATGCCATGGCCATCTTACTTTGTTGCCAGCAGGTAACCACTGCCCAGGACAGACAGGTGGCCCAGAGTGCCACTGGTGACTGGCTTGCTGTCAGTGTGTGGGCATTCTGAAGAGCCAGTATTATATGTTAAGGCTTTTCTTTCTAGGCTGTGTTAAAAGCAATCAAATCAGCAAATACAGGACTTCTGGAAGCCTGTTAAGTCCCAGGGGCTGATTTCACCAGGAATTCATGATATTTTACATTTTGTATTTTAGACCTGTCACATTAAAGATTTGTTGAAAACCAATAAGTAGGTCAAGTAAAAGTTATTCAATTTAATAGAATAAGAACTATGTCAATTTACTCTTACCAATAGGTGATGGAAATTCAGCAATCATATTATCAGGTAAGATAACTTTTTTGTGCTGTTTTCCCCTGGGACTTTTCTATTTTCCCACCCAATACAGGAGGGAAGTACGTGGAAGAGTGGCTATTGAGTTATTTTACTCAGTGACTTATTATAACCTGCCCCTTTTAACTGAGCTTGGATGGAGATGATTTTCAGGACATCACTCCAAAAGATTCACTAACCTCTTAAAAAAAGAGAGCTAACAATACTGTTTAAAAAATACTGGAAACAGGGCCGGGTGCGGTGGCTCACGCTTGTAATCCCAGCACTTTGGGAGGCCGAGGCGGGCGGATCATGAGGTCAGGAGATCGAGACCACGGTGAAACCCCGTCTCTACTAAAAATACAAAAAAAAATCAGCCGGGCGTGGTGGCGGGCGCCTGTAGTCCCAGCTATTCAGAGAGGCTGAGGCAGGAGAATGGCGTGAACCCGGGAGGCGGAGCTTGCAGTGAGCCGAGATCGCGCCACTGCACTCCAGCCTGGGCGACAGAGCCAGACTCCGTCTCAAAAAAAAAAAAAAAAAATACTGGAAACATTTGGAATATAGGGTTTGGTAACTATTTAATTTTTCAGTTTGGCCAGCTTCTTTGGGAGTATACAAACTTTCTTAATTTTTATAAAGGAAATGTTTCATTTTTTGAAGGAATAATCATCTGATTGCATGTAATATTTACTTATTGTATAATTTCCCCATCGCTGCTCTAACAAAGTGCCGTAACTTAGTGGCTTAAACAACACAAATTTATGATCTTGTAGTTCTAGGGGTCAGAAATCCAAAATGGGTCTCAGCTAAGAGTAGTATCAGGCAGGCTGTGTTCATTCTAGAAGCTCTGGAAAAAGAGGATCCATTTCCTACCTTTTCCAGTTTTTAGTGGTGACCTGCATTCCTTGGCTGGTGGTCAGGCCTCCATCTTTAAAGCCAGCTGAGAGATTAGCATTTTCCAATCTCTCTCTGACTCTCTTCTGCCTTCTGCTTCCACTTTTAAGGACCCTTGTGATGCCATTGGGCCCACCTGATAATGCAGGATAATCTTCTAATGTTAAGGCAACTGATTAACAACCGTAGTTTCACCAGCAATCTTAATTCACCCCTTTGCTGCGTGACCTAACATATGCTCAGGTTCCAGCAATTAGAATGTGGATATCTTTGGGGAGGCCAATACTCAGCCTTCTGTACTTGTTTATGAAATAGATTTTGTAGTTACTGCTGCTCAGTGGCACAGAAATGGACACGTTATTCAGAACATACATTAAAATATGGTGACCAAACAGCAAGCAGAGAGAAGAAAGGTATGACAGAAGAGGGGGAGCATCTACCCAAGCCTATCCAAAAAGAGAAGCAATTGTTCTCCATCTCCTGCAGTTGCCTCTGTCAATGTTCTTTATGGACATTGTAAGTAATTCCCATGGCCAGACATGGCATGAAGTTAGGTCTGTAGAGCAGGAGAGAATGTGGGACCGTGGAGCCATAGAGAGGTTTTTTGTTAGCACAACAGCAAAAAACTTTTTTTTTTTGGAAAAAAAAAAAGGAAAAATGTTGGGGAAAAAACAGGCTTAGGAATAAAACATGCAGAACATGCAAATAAAATTACCAGAGCGTCCTCATGATCTAGACCACAGGCCAACTCTTAGGAGGAATATTAAGACCCAAAACACAAAACTATCATCACAAAACACCAAATAACTGTACTTGGACATCGAATATGGGAGACAGACAGGCCGGGGATGATTGAGCCTAATGGGATTGAAGATCAGACGGCTAAGAGGTGATTTAGCATTTCTGTCACTTACTCAGAGGTCACTTCAGAGTGGAGGCAAAACCACATCTTGTGAAATCATAGGTAACCCCTGGCCAAACACCCCTCCCTCAAGTTACTTATTGTTCACAGGTGCTTCTTTATTACAGTTCTACCTGCTGCCATCTCAACTCAACTCTCTCCTACAAGTGCTGCACATTTGGCATCGTCAGGTAGGACACTACCAGCAACTCTGCCATGGTAAATTCATCGTAGCTTCTAAGTTGCATGAATGATAGTCGGTGGTTCTGCACCTTCACTTGGTATTGCTAAAAGATCACTTGAGATCAAATGATTTGAGAGGAAAGGAACAAGAGGACCCTGAGATGGTCTGAATTTCACTTTGTGTTTGATCACCTATAATTTTACTACCAAAAAACATGAGAACGCAAGTCTTCTCATTTCACATGCTTTCACAAATGCAGAGTAAGAAGAAAAGAAATGGGGGAAGTGTGTGTTAGAGAAAAAGATTATTAAAGAGTCTCCTCATATCTTTTGATTTTAAGAAATAAACTACAGCACTTGGCCTTATGTCTGGGAATTATCCAACTTAGAGACATCTAAATTACATCTCAGTGACCACCATTATAATCCATTTTCATTTGACCGTGCTAGTTGATTCTGTCTCCACTTCTGCATCACCTGTAACTGCTGATATTTCAGTTACACCATCATATAATTCACATTCTGACAATGCTAATAATCATCTTTAGTAAATCCTTAAGCCTGCACTATCCATGTGCTTACTGAGATGTGCTGTGTCTGTTAAATACACACTGGATCTTTCAAAGACTCAGGAAAATGGGTAGTTGTTGTTCAATGGGTATAAGCTTTCAGTTATGCAACATGCATAAGTTCTAGAGATCTGCTGTGCAACATCATGCCTATAGTTAACACACCGTACTGTGCACTTCAAAATTTGTTGTGGGTAGATTTCATGTCAAGCGTTCTTACCACACACCCGAAAGAGACGTAAGGAAACTTTTGGAGGTGATGGATATGTTTATTATCTTGGTTGTAGTGATAGTATCACAGGTGTGTGCTTGTATCCAAACACATCAAGCTATACACATAAAACATGCATAGTTTTTTGGTCTATCAATTATACCTCAAAAATTGTTTTAAGAAAGACAATACTATTAAAAGAATGTAGGCCAGGCACAGTGGCTCACACCTGTAATCCCAGCACTTTGGGAGGCCGAGGTGAGTGGATCACGAGGTCAGGAAATCAAGACCAGCCTGGCCAATATGGTGAAACCTCATCTCTACTAAAAACTACAAAAATTAGCTGGGCACCATGGCACATGCCTGTAATCCCAGCTACTCAGGAGGCTGAGGCAGGGGAATCACTTGAACCCGGGAGGCGGAGGTTGCAGTGAGCCAAGATTGCTGGTGACAGAGCAAGACTCTATCCCACAAAAAAAAAAAAAGCAAAATTGCTCATTGGCTTTTTTATATGGATTATATTTTGTATTTATATTTTATACTATTACATTGAAATGATAATATTTTGGATACATCAGATTAAATAAGATATATTATTAAAACTAATTCCATCTGTTTCTTTTTGCTTTTAAAATGTGGCAACCAGAAAATCTAAAATTACATACATAGTTTGCACTTAATTTATAATAAACAGCATTGCCTTCCACTGAGACAGTCACGTATGTTGAACGTCTTATATGGATTTTCTTGTCTAATCCTTCCAACAGCTGGATGAGGGGACTTCTATAACCTCAGTTTTCAAAATGAAGAAACCTATGCTCAGATAGGTTAAATATTGTCCTCAAGGTTGGTGGAATGATAACACAATCTGACTTCAGAGCCCTAAAGCTTAATCTCTGAACTGTTCTAAACTCTCTAAACCACATTAAAATCCTATTCTAAAAAATATTGACAAGGCACATTGCCTATTCAGAAACTAGGAGTCTCTATTTGAGATGACAAAAGCTAAGGCTGAAAAGAGTTCATCTCTGAGCTGGGTCTCCATTTAATTTTTGTACTCTTACCCTTGCCTCTCCCAAACTCACATATCCATTGCATATTGGTGGCCACTGCAACACCAGCACCAGTCCCTTGCCCTGCCTGGTCCAATCCTCCCCATCCCTCTCCAAGCTGCCCTGGCAGGAGTGGCTCCCTCTTCTAGATTCTCACAGCTTTTTATCTGTCCTCACTTTAGCTCTTATTCCTCTCTCATAAAGTTGCATATGTATCCACTTGCTTCCCCAGTGACATGAGGGCAGAATCCATCTTTCTCATTTTCAACATTGCCTGCAGCACGTGTGTGCGCACACACACACACATACACACAGATATCTTGAGGACAATGTCAGCATGTCTGCTCTCTGATTGGCAGGAATTCAGTGGTGGTTAAATAAATAAATAAATGAGTAAATGCTTGAATAAATGAATGTCATTTGGCTTTTGCCAGTTTGCATATTTATGTCCACTTCTAAACATGAACAACAAAGAGAAAAAACACGTTAAATTCCTAGCTGTAGTGTCTACATGACTAAATGTGGACATTTTTGCACGTTCAGTGGCATATTCCACTTACTTGACAGTGTAGTGCTCACAGCTGACTACTGGATTAGGGTCTACTCTCTTCTACCTGCCATTTATGAGACCCTCATGATGTTTCTTTACCCCTTTGTGCTTCTGTTACCCCATCTGAGAAGTGGAAACAATAGCCACTGATTTCAAAGAGTTCTGAGGATTAAGTCACTGAATCTGTGTAAAGCACTTAGCAGGCAGCCTGGAGCATGGTAGGTGCACAGCGAGTGTGCCCTCCTTCCGTGCCTGGAGGAATGTCCTGTGGAATGCTGTTTTTCACAAGGAGGGGCTTCTGCCCCATAGCGGCTAGGCCAGGTGAAAAGAGCATGGCATTTCTGCTCACTGCTATAGCCAGGTCATTTTGTCACAGTTCCTCCTCCAGCCCCTGGCAACCACCAGTCTGCTTCTGTCGCTACGGATTTACCTATCCTGGATATTTCATATAAATGGCATCATACCACATGTGGCCTTTCCTGCCTAGCATAATGTTTGTTTGTTTGTTTTTCTTTTTTCTTTTCTTTTTTTCTTTTTTTTTTTTTTTTTGAGATGGAGTCTTGCTTTGTCGCCCAGGCTGGAGTGCAGTGGCGCGATCTCGGCTCACTGCATGCTCTGCCTCCCAGGTTCACGCCATTCTCCTGCCTCAGCCTCCCGAGTAGCTGGGACTACAGGCGCCCGCCACCACACCTGGCTAATTTTTTGTATTTTTTAGTAGAGATGGGGTTTCACTGTATTAGCCAGGATGGGCTCGATCTCCTGATCTCGTGATCCACCCGCCTCGACCTCCCAAAGTGCTGGGATTATGGGTGTGAGCCACTGCTCCCGGCCAGCATAACGTTTTTGACGCTGCTGGTTCCTTTAAAAATTATCCATTTTGAATGAGCTTGTATAAAGGTAGTTGAAATAAGGAGTCCCTCTTTCTATTCAGCGTTAAATATCAGGGATCATTTTCTTGTTTATTTTAATTTTTATTTTCTTTTTTGAGAAGGAGTCTCGCTCTGTTGCCCAGGCTGAAGTGCAGTGTCACAATCTCAGCTCACTGCAACCTCCACCTCCTGGGTTCAAGTGATTCTCCTGCCTCAGCCTCCCGAGTAGCTGGGATTATAGGTGCAGCCACCATGCCAAGGTAATTTTTGTATTTTTTTTTCTTTTAGTAGAGATGGGGTTTCACCATGTTGGCCAGGCTGGTCTAGAACTCCTGACCTCAAGTGATCCGCCTGCCTTGGCCTCCCAAAGTGCTGGGATTGCAGGCACGAGCCACCATGCCCAGCCTGGTCATTTTCTTTGTATTGTTTTTTCCAGCAGTTCTCTCAGCTTCCACCACCCCGGAAGATGTTAATCACCCAACCACATCATCAGGTAGGTCAATGAGCTGCTAGTTAAAACAACAAAAATAGGTGTGATGCATTGATGAAAGGCTGAATTGTTGTTTAGGGCCAGGGGAGATATACTACCAAGGAATCTAAGGACCATGTGTGATGCCCAATGTCACTTGCAGCACCACATTTGAAGCTCCATGAGGCAAGGCTTTTATCTGTCTTGCTTGTTACTGTATCCCTAGCCCCTATCCCAATGCTTAACACATTATAGACACACAATAAATGTTTATTGAAAGAATAAACAAATGTGTAGGTGTTGCATGGTGGGCAGGCTGTTGGACCCCTCTTGAGGCAGCTTTGGCCTCAGCGAAGAACAATCCTGGTAGACAGTGTATAGTGGAGGCAAATCTCTCCACTCAAGAGACACAGGTATCACTCTGAAAAACACCAGCAGCCCCTATTTGTACACATATCCTGCCTCAGAGAGAAGTTAGTATCATAGCAAACTAATGAAGTCAGATCTAACAAATATTTATATTTTTCAGTGTCAGCAGATAATGAAAAGTTACCAGCTACCCTAGCAGGTAAGCAATGATTCTATCATTCATCCTATGGATGGGAGGCCTTACCATCCAGAGCGGACATCCAGGCAGGTGGATCACTAGGTTGTATGATGTCTTCCATGGGGTCATCTAAGATAATCAGCATCCTTATGAATGCAATGATTTTTACCAACTTTTCCCAATTCATCAATAACTTATTTTACTACTGCTGAGTGCCTCCTGCAGAACTTGGGGCTGATGCAGAGTTGAAGGGGGGAGTCATACGGGCATTTGGGGACAGCAGGGTCACACTGAGGAGCTTAACCTGAACTTGACTCCAACCTCGTCAGAAGAAATCTGGCAGCTCATTGGCAGCGTGTGGCCAGTCCAGATGCTTTGGTTAAGGTGTGACATGGCTGGGGGTGCTTCACCAGCTGCCAGCTGAGTTCTTGTCTGATCTGTTCTGTGTTCAGCCGGTCCTAATCCCCATTTCCATGTTGTTCCAGTGCTACCTGTGGCCGACTCAGCATCTGCCAGCCGTAGGGCCAACGTGCCTGGGCCCAGCCCTTCAGGTGAGCAATCTTCCTGAGGATACCCTTTTGCTCTCCAAACCACAGGGTGAAGATGGGGTCATCCCAATGAGGGAGGAGCCTGGGGGAGCAGCACCGTTTTCAGCCTCTTTAGTGTAAAGGGGAAGCACCATCCTGAGAGGACCTCGACCTCCAGGACTGGGGCCGATTCACTGGGCCTCCCAGAGAGCATCCTCACCTGCTGCTGTTCCAGGGAAACATTTTAAAGTTCAGAAAATACAGAGAATAAGAAAGCGAATAACCATGCCTGTCTTATCTAAATATGACCAATGCCTGCATTTGGTTATATTGGTTTTCCTGTCCTATCAATCAAGAAATAAAACATGGTTAAATTTGAAGCTCCCAATACTCCTCAATCTCAGTCTTTTCTCTGTCCTTCCTCACAAACACTCTTAAATTTTGTGTATATCCTAACCTATGTGCTTGCGCCACCAAGCAAGACTAAGCATCCACCTTACGAATTAGATATCTTTTTGTTGTAACCTATTTTTAACCTGTTAAAGGTAGCTCTTTATCAATGTTGAGTGTTTCCTTTGACACCAGCTATTAGTTAGTATTTTCATCATCCATATCCATATAATGATAATAATTCTAAAAGTAAATATTCATAAGACTTGTCTTTATATCTTACATATTTTTGTGTTTAAATATACTAAAAATAAGAGTTAAAAGAAAAGTATAATAATCTGCTTTATGAGTTAATTAGATGACTATATTTGACAATCTTTATTCCAGGAAAGGGCTGTTAAGTATTATTAATGCTCCCCTTGTGCATGCTTTATGATGTTCACAGGTATTTTACACACGCTCAAACACTGCAGGACTTATCAGAGCCCTTTCTCTACTAGTGGACACAAGCATTCTCTAAGAGGGGACTATGTTATACCAGGTTTTCCTAGCTTTACCTGACTGCAAAGCTCCTTCTGCTCACTGAGATTGGGACTAGTGTCTACAAAAATGAGTTTAAATAATGCTGAACTCCAAGTGCTTAGAACATGCCATTAATAGTTGTTAAATACCTAATCAAATTGTTTTAAGTGACCTTATCCCCTTGAGTAATTAAGTTTCCTTATGATCTTTGGGCCCCGGCTCTCATCCTGATGATTCTGTTAAACAATACATCCTAAGGGTAAGAACTTTTCTTTCTCCCTCCCTCTGCCTGAAATGCGCCCATTTCCATCATGTCCAGATTGCATCTCCCTGTGAAATCCTACGCTTGCTTCTGGGCCCGGTTGTAGAAGGACTTTCCTGAGCTCCACCATCAGCGGAGTCTTTTCTCTGCTCAGAGTATCATTTGCATACTTTTCTAGCATTCTACCTCTTCTGTTCTTAATAGCAGAGCTATCTGGATGTTTCTACTAGTCCCCAACTTAATTACAAACCTATCGTTTGCAGGCACTCTTATTTCAGTAACAAATTGCATATTCTACAGGTCCTATTTGATTGACTAAACATCCTTACTAACAGAAGTGATGCAAAACATTATTAATGTTGGGTAGATAGCTTACTACACAGTAGTGGGTTTGAGAAACTTAACTTTGTGTTGTTTTTTAATGTCTTAGTTTGATAAACAATTCAACTTAACATTAGCTGGTTGGTGCAAGGGTTCTCGACTGTGGCAGGAACTGAAAGAAGACTCAGTCACCACAGCAGTCCCGCCTCTACACTTGAATTCCTAGGTCTAGTGCAGTGAGACGAGCACTGGCACAAGTCAACTAAGCAACTTGATTACTCACAGACAGGCAGCAAGGATCCTCAGAAGCCTAGGACCATGGGGAGGTGGTCCCCCAAGGATAAGGAAAGCTGCCCAGGGTGGATGGAGTCTCATCTGCATGTGCTCCACTTCACAACACAGCTAGGGACCCCGAAAGTATTCCACTCAGGGTTTGGTATTGCTGGGGGCCACTTGGCTCATGTTGCAGAGCATACTGTTCTAGGAGGAACATCCTGCTCTAGGATGAGGACAAAGCCCAAGCTGTCCCAGACAGTTCCTTCTTGTCCCAGGATATTGCAGTCTCAGCACATTCTGCAGTTATTCTAAGAACTATAGCAGGAGGGGTGCAGACCTGGGCTGGCCAAGGCCATTAAGGACCTGTTCTTCTGAAGTTGGCCCTGGCATGAAATCAGGACAGCTCTGTAGGACCAGTTTTTTTATGGTAAGAAATGCCCTGAATACGGAATCCTCAAGGTAACAGAGATGATGGAGACTTAGATGAAAACATAATTTTCCAAATAAGATGGCTATTAAGCTGTGGGTTGAATTCTTGAAGAAATTTTCACTATTTTTTATTTATATTTTTTAATGTTACATTGTTATTTATAATGACTTTTTTGTTGTTCCATATAGTTGGGGTCACCTCGGAGACTTCACTGGCCATAACCCCTGTGTCCTCCACACTTTCATCAACAGGTAAAGACTTGCCTGGGAAACCAGGAGATATGGATGCTGAGGTCCCCAGCATCAGTCCGAGCTAGGTGAAAAGGCATAGGGTCACTTTGGGAGGTAGTTCTGTATAATAGAAAGAGCTGTAAATTCTTTCACTTTCAAGGTATGTGATCTTGAGCAATTTAGGTGTTCTACCTGAGTCAGTTTCCTTTTCTAAATCAGGTGCAGTACCCCTTTTCAGCATAGTGGTTGAATACCTTAAAAAATGAGAGAACTAATATACAAGAAGTGAATGGTTGAATTCTAGGCACATGTTTATGTTTAGCTCTCTCCAATATCATAAATTCACAAATTATAGTTCTGAGAGTCGATGTATTAGAAAATCTTAAGGCCAATATGGTTATGAACATTCTGGATATCAGGACATAACTATTAACTGTAAGCATGCAGTTAAGCCTTGTATGCGTTGCCATAAATCTCTTCATATTTTACATATCTCTGTCCATGAGTTTCATAAAATAAAATTACTTTATGAATAATATGGCCTTGTATGGGATCCTTCCAGAAACTTCTAATATAGAATGGATCCTTATAAACACCATGGATACTTCCAGAAACTTCTAATATAGAATTCAAGATAAAACCACCTTTTTCTGAGGGAAGGCTTATAACAAAGATTGGTCATTTGAAACTGAAGGTGATTATGTCTTGCTGTCCTGGCCACATGTGCAACACAAGCTTATGTGATAAACAGACTTAGATCCAAAAAGGATGAGAGAAATATCTCTGTCACCAGAGGCCAGCCCCAGTACTTCTCCTCTTTGTGCCTCCCCAGGAGCCTGGATGGAGGTGAGGCTGCTGAATGGCACAGGGAGGTGCTCAGGCCGCGTGGAGGTTCTTGTCCAGGGCACATGGAGGACGGTGTGTGATGATCTCTGGAATCTGGCCAAGGCCACCGTCGTGTGCCGCCAGCTACAGTGTGGACAGGCTGTGGCAGCCCCAGTAGGGGCTCACTTCGGTGCAGGCTCTGGGAAAATCCTGCTGGATGACATGCAGTGTGTGGGCAGCGAGAGCCACCTGGGGCAGTGCGTGCACGGGGGCCGGGCCAGGCACAACTTTGGGCACCTGGAGGATGCCAGTGTCATCTGTTCAGGTGAGGGCTGTCACCTCCCAGGCCTTCACTATTGTCACAGGCAGCCAACACTAGTAGAAACTACTGGACAATACATTATAAATAACCTCATAGAATTTGATCTCTTGATTAGATGCTGATGGTTCTCCAGCCCCCACCCCCACCACAGGGGCTGAAGCAGCTTCTACATTGGACATGCTCCCAGGTAGGTCTAATCTTTGGGTAGTTTGCTTTGAGTATACTTTTCTTTCTAAAAGTCGTTTTATTAAGTCATGGTAGAGCTCCTCCAGGGCTAGAGAAAGAGTCCTCTAGTCCTCTTCCACTTCACAGTCAGAGGGACCTGTTCATGACAAGTCTGGAGATAAGAATAAACACAAAATGGAGATGTTTAGGCAGTGGAATATTTGTTGCATCAAATAAATCCCATTAGAATGTCTCAGTGATTTTTTGCCAAGAGTTATTGTTAGAAAATATTAATTGTTCCCAAATAATTCATGAGCTCTAATCTAATTCATGAAACCCTAGGATTGCCTGCAGTGGTGTGAGGCTGTTACCTCTCCTGGATGTCACTGCTTCTGTGTCTTTTCAGAAATATTCAACTCATATTCTCGGAAGTCATTTAGCATAATATTGTAATAGCACTGTAGACCATAGCATGTTGATTTCTTTGATCATCAGATGCTGGCAATTCACCAGGTCCCACTCCAACCACAGATTCTGAAGCTGCCACCCCATCATACACACCATCAGGTTGCTCCAATCTCTGCTTGGTTCTTTCGCATTGTAGCTTTTCCTCCATAGAATGTCTCTTTCTTAAGCCAAGATGGCAGGGTCTTTGTACTGCACAACTTCCAGGGCTCCACCTTGCTAGAATGCATTGCGCATTGCATCCTCATGCACGTGGTCACATGCCATGAGGGAATGGTGGTCCCTGGGGTCATGGAGCTAGGTGGTCCTACGTGGTTGAGTCACTCTGGGATTAAGATAGTTAACAATCATTCCACATCACAGCACACCATACAGAGGGGCACAGAGCAGAAGGGAAACAAGTTTCTCATTCATTCCATCACCTAGATTTCTTAAATAATCCCTGAACTTGCCCAAACTATGCCTGTGAATTGGAAATTTTAGTTGTCTCCAAATGGTTTAGGAGCTCAGTCAATTGAAACAAAATAAGTTAGGATTGGATTAATATCCCCCAAGAGATACATCTAGTGTTCAGAACAGCTATTAAAAACTGCTTACAGATTCCCAAATTGGTAAATATTTGCATCATTATTATGTACCATCCTCTTCATTTTGAGAATCTGAAAAAAGCAGAAATAAGTGGTTAGAAGAGGATGCAGGAAACAAAAGCACATCATTCCTGCCTCTGTAGGTATTTGATAGGAGAGCAATGAAGCCCATCCCTCCAGTACACGATAACATGGACAACCGAACAGAACGATGGTTAGTGAAATTCCCGTGGTGGGGGCCACACACTCACAGTAGTACCTTCTTGGCCCAGACCAGAGCTGACTGCCAGCTGCTTCACTTTCAGGAAAAAACTCTGTACATTTCTTCATTTCTTTTTTTTTTTTTTTTTGAGACAGAGTCTCACTCTGTCACCCAGGCTGGAGTGCAGTGGTGTGATCTCGGCTCACTGCAACGTCCACCTCCTGGGTTCAAGTGCTTCTCCTGCCTCAGTTTCTCAAGTGGCTGGGATTACAGGCGCCTGCCACCACGCCTGGGTCATTTTTGTATTTTTAGTGGAGACAGGGTTTCCCCATGTTGGCCAGGCTGGTCTCAAACTCCTGACCTCAGGTGATCCACCCACCTCGGCCTCCCATAGTGCTGGGATTACAGGCATGAGCCACTGTGCCCCGTCAACTCTGTACATTTCTGACATATTAAGATTGATTTTACATTGTATTATATGACCAACTGAAAAAAATAAATTACATGATTATTTCTTTTTCTACTCCAACCCACTTTAAACAACCAGTTTGATGATTTAACCACTTCTGGATAGTCTACTCCAAAACTATTTTAAATGATCACAATAATAGAGAGGGTATTCAATCGTTTTGATTTACATACTTATATAAAGACTGTTATGAAAAGTATCAAACTCACTGACAGATGCTGAAAATAGTACAATGAGCCCCAGGGTACCAACTACTGAGTTTTGTGAAATCCTAATATTTGCCCTAATTGTTTGAGATCCTTTTTAAAAAGAAACAACACAATACCTGACTGCTATTTAGGAGTTAATATGATGAAAAGAGCTGTCTTAATGCTCCATGAAAACCTCACATGGCTTAGCTACTCAGAGTCCAGATACAGCCACCAAAGATCTAGATGGAAACCAAAACATTCAGCCATTTCATTGACTGCCATGTCCATGGATTGCTCCAAAAAGAAAAAGAGGAAGCCATCCACAAATGGTTTTGTGGGCACTTCACAAGCTACAGTGTACAAACCAACGGTGTATCCTCAAAGTATTAGCACTTTTCATTGCACTGTGGCATCTGCTATCTAGTGTTGAATGAGGTGGCAGGAAGGAGATACAGGAGCCACCAAAACCCTGACGGGACACCTTTGGAACCAGAAGTTCTCTTTGGGCTTATAGTCAGAAGTTCACACTCCCATGTGCAGCCAGGAGGTATCTAGCAGTGAACAAGGCCTCTCTTTGTTTTGCATTCACAGGTCAAGCACTGTCATTAACTACCACAGAGCCCACTGTGCTTCCCCCAACTCCTCCTCCAACAGGTCAGTTGGCATTTGTTTTATGGAGAAAGGGAACCATGTGCCCAGCACTGGCCTGGTGCCTTCCCAGACCTGAAGCCACACTAAGTGCTAACCATACTCCTGCAAATTCTCCTTGCCTCTGGAGGAGCTGAGTCAGGAATTGATGCTGCATATTTGACTGTGACCTTCAGGCCATGTGTATTTTCTTTTGTTTTTTTTTTTTTTTTTGAGAAGGAGTCTCGCTCTGTCACCCAGGCTGGAGTGCAGTGGCATGATCTCAGCTCACTGCAAGCTCTGCCTCCCAGGTTCATATCATTCTCCTGCCTCGCCTCCCAAGTAGCTGGGACTACAGGTGCCTGCCACCACACTCGGCCAAATTTTTTTTTTTTTTTTGTATTTTTGGTAGAGATGGGGTTTCACCATGTTAGCCAGGATGGTCTCGATCTCCTGACCTCATGATCCACCCGCCTCGGCCTCCCAAAGTCCTGGGATTACAGGCGTGAGCCACCGCACCCGGCCCAGGCCGTGTGTATTTTCTAACTTTTGTCTTTCTAAAGTTGGGTTTAGGGGATGTCCTAACGATTAGGGCAGCTTCATTTGTCCCTGTGCCAGGTGCTGGGTTGTCTGCAACCATAGCCACAACAGAGCCTGTGGCCCTGCCATCCACACCCATGCCCCTGGCAGGTAAGTGCTTGGGAAAATGGGGGAAGGAGCTCACATTTATGAAACAACCATAATGTGATAAGCAAAGAATCAGACGCTGTCACTAGTCTATCCTCAAACCACCTACAAGTGTTATCCTTCCCCCCACCTCACCTCACTGTTTCATAAAATGAGACACAGAAAATTTTCCTAGCGTCACCCAACTAGAATGTGGTAGAGCCAAGATTTGGGCACAAATATGTCTGACTCCAAACCCATATGACTCTGCTTAGCCAGTTGCCTTTGGTGGTGGGGCAGTATTCTCCAAAGCTACCTTTGGGCTAATGGGAAGAGAACATGCTTGTAAGCCTAATTGCTACGTCCCAGGTACATCAAGACTATAACCAGGAAATCAGGGAGTCAGCTGCGAGTTGCCACCTACTCTATAGCTTTTAATATAAAATTCCTAATTTATATTTTCCACTGTAACAATTAGGCAAGATTTATCCTTTTAGTTTACCTGATACTGTATATCAGGTGTAAACCCAAATCCCAGTTCTTTCCTTCTCACCTGGGCAGAACTGCCTATACATCTGCTTTACAAAGAAAGAAAGCTCGTTGTAGCATTCTGACACTATAAGGCTGGTTCTGTAGTAACTCACATCAGTAGTAACTCAATTTGTCTGGGCCAAGCCTAATGTTTTGTGTGCATGTCTGTGTTTTGAATAAATACTATGGTGGAAGTTTAAGGCTGTGTAGATGCACTAAGCTAGCCTTGCAGTCATTCTGCTACCTCCTCAAAAAACACTAAACAGCAGGCAGAGGTCTCTCATCTGTTTCAGGCCTTCACTTGGGCCACTTTTTGACATTCTGGGCCCCTAGGAACTTTTGCCTTCAGGGACCCCTACCTCCCTTTAAAAAAAAGTATATTTATATACACATAGATATGTATGTATATGTTCTAGTTTATGGTTGTGTTGCTGTAAAGACTATATTGTAGTCATTTCTTCTGATTTTAAAACAAATGAAGGCATGTTTGGGAGCTCTTAAAAGTCACGTGGACCCCAGGCACTGTGCCTGCCACGTCTGATTGAGGCATCTGTCCTGCTCTTCTGCATTCTTCCGAGTAATGAACACGTGCAGACCCACTAGACTCCAGCACCACAAGGACATTTCGGGAGGAAGAACACGATGCATTTCCCCTGATTTGAGACTGCTTCAAATCAGGGTGTGGGGGAGGATTCTGACTTATTTCATAACCTCCTCGGGGCAGAACCGATGGACTGTGGTAACAGCTGTCCTAACCTTATGCCCTCCTTAGAGCTGAGTCATAGGCGGTCTGCCCTGTTGTCAGTAGTGCTGCACAGTGAGCTGGCTGCATTTTTGGACACAGGTTGCTTGCAGGAGCTTTGTTGAGAAAAGAGGTTCATTTTTTATGCTTAGTTCCTGGCAGGGTTGAGTTGAGAACAGTAGTTAATGGTCACACTGAATAATGCGAGTAGGAGTGGATTGTTTATGAAATGGAGGCTGCCGGCCCAGAAGAACTGGAGCCTGTAAAGGGGAGATTGACCTAGAATCTCTCAGAAAATCTTCCTCACCTTCTCTTCTGAGCATAATCTACTTATGATTATCGTAACGACTCACATTTCCACTACATTTTTCCTCACATATATTTTCTAACTTGTTCTCAAAACAACCCATATGTTAGATATGAAAAATATTTCTGCATTGGATTATTGACATTACGTAATATTGTATTGTATCGTA